>NC_077233.1:67250934-67850934 GCF_027887165.1 Monodelphis domestica
TAGAACCTAACTTGTCATCCTTTATCCCCCCACCCTCCAAAGCCGTTCCCTCTCATAACTTCCCTGTTTCTCCTTATTATCTGCCTGCCAGCCAACTAGTATCTACTAAATGTTCCCTCTGTACCGGGCTCTGTGCCTGGGATAGGAAGAAAGGGGGGAAATGTGGCCCCGGCCTCAAGGAGCTTGCATTCTACCATGGAAAGATGGCGGCACCAAGTAGGTAAGGAGTACTTCTGTAAAGGACAGGCTGCACTTTTACCCACTGCCAAGTGGCCAGAATACAACGAGTGGGCATACAAATTGTTCTCATACATAGGTACAAATGCTGTTTCAAGCTCACAACTTCAGAGAAATCTTGGACTATTTCCTCTGCCCAGAGACAGCCCATCTACGATAGCAAACGTGTCCCTGGCCTCAAGTCCTGAGGGACTTTCTTTACTTTTATTCATCCTCCCCTTCCCATTTCATCTCTCACTTCCCAGTTCATGTCTCTTCCTGAAGTAGCTTTCTAACTGATCTCTCTGCTTCCAATTTACGTCCTACCTCTTTCCTAGTGCTCGCACCCACCCTTCCAAGCCATCCTGCACTCGTGCCTAGATTGCTTTTCCTAAAACTCATTATATCATGTCAATCCCTCATTTTAAAAACCTTTCCTGGGGCAGCTAGGTGGCTCAGTGCATATAGAGCCAGATCTATAGAGATGGGAAGTCCTGGGTTTAAATCTGGCCCCAGACACTTTCTAGTTGTGTGATCCTGGGTAAGTCATTTAACCTCAATTGTCCAGCCATTAATACTCTTCTGTGTTAGAACCAATATAGAGTATTGCTTCTAAGACAGAAAAAAAAAAGGTTAAAGAAACTTTCCTGGCTCTCATTTGCCTGCTAAATACTTAAGCACAACATAAAAGTGAGTTGTCCTTCAACCAAAAAGCTAATTGAAATAATCAACAACTTTAGCAAAGTTGCAGGATACAAAATAAACCCACATAAGTCATCAGCTTTTCTATATATCTCCAACACAGCTCAGCAGCAAGAACTAGAAAGAGAAATCCCATTCAAAATCATCTTAGACAAAATAAAATACCTAGGAATCTATCTCCCAAGACAAACACAGGAACTATATGAACACAACTACAAAACACTCTCCACACAACTAAGACTAGACTTGAGCAATTGGAAAAACATTAACTGCTCATGGATAGGACAAGCCAATATAATAAAAATGACCATCCTACCCAAACTTATTTATCTATTTAGTGCCATACCCATGGAACTACCAAAATACTTCTTCACTGATTTAGAAAAAACCATAACAAAGTTCATTTGGAACAACAAAAGATCAAGGATAGCCAGGGAAATAATGAAAAAAAAAACACATACGATGGGGGCCTTGCAGTCCCTGACCTTAAACTATATTACAAAGCAGCAGTCATCAAAACAATTTGGTACTGGCTAAGAAACAGAAAGGAAGATCAGTGGAATAGACTGGGGGAAAGCGACCTCAGCAAGACAGTATACGATAAACCCAAAGATCCCAGCTTTTGGGACAAAAATCCACTATTCGATAAAAACTGCTGGGAAAATTGGAAGACAGTGTGGGAGAGATTAGGTTTGGATCAACACCTCACACCTTACACCAAGATAAATTCAAAATGGGTGAATGACTTAAACATAAAGAAGGAAACCATAAGTAAATTGGGTAAACACAGAATAGTATACATGTCAGACCTTTGGGAGGGGAAAGGCTTTAAAACCAAGAAAGACATAGAAAGAATCACAAAATGTAAAATAAATAATTTTGACTACATCAAATTAAAAAGCTTTTGCACAAACAAAACCAATGTAACTAAAATCAGAAGGGAAACAACAAACTGGGAAAAAAATCTTCATAGAAACCTCTGACAAAGGTTTAATTACTCAAATTTATAAAGAGCTAAATCAACTGTACAAAAAATCAAGCCATTCTCCAATTGATAAATGGGCAAGGGACATGGATAGGCAGTTCTCAGATAAAGAAATCAAAACTATTAACAAGCACATGAAGAAGTGTTCTACATCTCTTATAATCAGAGAGATGCAAATAAAAACAACTCTGAGGTATCACCTCACACCTAGCAGATTGGCCAACATGACAGCAGAGGAAAGCAGTGAATGCTGGAAGGGATGTGGCAAAGTAGGGACATTAATTCATTGCTGGTGGAGTTGTGAACTGATCCAACCATTCTGGAGGGCAATTTGGAACTATGCCCAAAGGGCGACAAAAGAATATCTACCCTTTGATCCAGCCATAGCACTGCTGGGCTTGTACCCCAAAGAGATAATGGACAAAAAGACTTGTACAAAAATATTCATAGTTGCGCTCTTTGTGGTGGCCAAAAACTGGAAAACAAGGGGATGCCCATCAATTGGGGAATGGCTGAGCAAATTGTGGTATATGTTGGTGATGGAATACTATTGTGCTAAAAGGAATAATAAAGTGGAGGAATTCCATGAAGACTGGAACAACCTCCAGGAAGTGATACAGAGCGAAAGGAGCAGAACCAGGAAAACATTATACACAGAGACTGATACATTGTGGTACAATCGAAGGTGATGGACTTCTCCATTAGGGGCGGTGTAATGTCCATGAACAATTTGCAGGGATCTAGGAGAAAAAAACACCATTCATAAGCAGAGGATAAACTGTGGGAGTGGAAACACTGAGGAAAAGCAACTGCCTGACTACAGCGGTTGAGGGGACATGACAGAGGAGAGACTCTAAATGAACACTCTAATGCAAATATTATCAACATAGCAATGGATTCAAATCAAGAAAACATGTAATGCCCAGTGGACTTACGCGTTGGCTATGGGAGTGGGGGGGGGGGGAGGAAAAGAAAATGATCTATGTCTTTAATGAATAATGCTTGGAAATGATCAAATAAAATATAAAAAAAAGTGATCAGAACTTAAAAAAAAAAAAGGATTTGTTCCTTTCTTTGTTAATTAAAATACCCAGTTAACTTCCACCCTACTCCCATTAGAAAAGGCATCATTTGACCAAAAGATATGTGTATATATAAAACATATCTTGCTTATTTCTATTATCAGATCTTTCTCTTGAAGGTAGGCATGCACAAGGCATTCTTCAAACAATGTTTCTGTTGCTATATATAATCTTCTTTTAGTTCTGCGCATCTTACTCTTCTTAATTCCACAGAGGTCTTTCCATGTTTTTTTTTTTTCAAAATTAACCTGTTCATCATGCAGTAGTGTTCCATCACAATGATATACCACAACTTGTTTAGCCAAACAGCACTTTTAGCTGATAATGACAACAAGAGGGAAATGTAGTGCTTTTGTTCCTCAATGGCAGGATTCTGACATATAGCAGAAAGGTGGAAGAAAAGCACAGAATAGTCTCAAAAGAGATTGAGAAGCCAAAAGAAAGCAAAAAGAAGGGAAAGAGAGAGAGGCAGACTAAGAAGACACAGAGAGTTGTAGAGTACTACTAGCAGTTATACCGTCATTAATGCTCCTGGTTGCTGGATGTTTCTAAATTTTTTATTTCAATCAACATTATATTCATTGTACCTTGAAGTAATCTGGACATGTAAATGTATGATTAAATAAAGACTAAAAGCATAGGGAAAAAAAAGTGAGTTGTCCTTCATTAGAGGAATTCAAGCAAAGGCTGGGTAACTGCTGATGGAGTGTGTTGTTAGACTAGATTCTTTTTTAAAAACTAAATGGTCACTGAAGCCCCTTCCAAATCTATAATTCTATGAATGTTTTACAACATACAGGGAGGCACAAATTTAAGTTATACACTGCCTCTGCACTTCATTGTGCTTATAGCCTTGTGGAAAGGCAAATCTTGGGAAAAGAAGGATTTCTTCTCCTTGAGAACTATAGAAAGCTTCTGTAACTTTGCCACAAATGACAGTGATATGTCAGTTGGTCAGTCAGTCAACAAGCATTTGCTAAATGCCTACTGTATGTTAAGCACTGTGTTTGGGGTTTACCTTTTGGTGAATGAGATCACATTAGTGACTAGCAAAGGACAACTTTAATGCAAGGAGATCTAGTATTTTGCTGATGGTAGGACTATAGAAAGAACTTTATGAAATCATTTCAGTTTTGGTCTTGATTTGATTTGCATGGCAACCAGGGGCATGACGGGGCTGAAAAAAGCCCCTTCATCATTCACCCAGACAGTGTCTTTGTAACTTTGCTAAATGGAACCCCTTGTATGATTTGAAGGGGACCCAGGTTTGTGACCCAACGATGTGGTATGAGTTCAAAGAATCTGTGGACTCTACGCAGATGAAAACACAAACTGAGGTACCCTACGCAGCAGGAGGAGTTTAAAAGACAGCCACCTAAAAGCTTCTAAGCGAACTGGCTATGTGTAGCTGGCTGGGATCTACCTAACAAAAGAGCCAAATGTTCTTGGGGATTCTCAAAGGGAAGATCTGGGATGCTTCGAGGAAGAGGTGATGGAGTGTAGAAGACCCAAAGCTGTTGGCAGAGAATCATGGCCACAAAAGACAGATGTGCATAGGAGCGCAGTATGTCAGCCACAATAAAGCAGCAGAGAACCTTGATTCCCTGGAGGAAGCATCTTTAGGGATTGCTCTCTAGTCCTCGAGATAATAGCGGCTCCAAATGACCCTCCAAAACACTTCTGGCTCACATAAGAAACAACATGGTGGACTAGATACTTTCCTCTAACCTCTCAAACCTCCCTAAAAGAGAAATTATGAATAAAAGATAAGCAACTTCAGTTATTTCCATAGTCTAGGACACCCAGAATCCACGAGAAGGTTTAAAAAAAACCCAGAAATTGATGCTAACTGCCCTTGGATTCATTCAATCCCACTTCCTCACTTCCCGCAGTACTGGCAGCAAGAACCCAGTAGGAGACCCAAGACCATGACAAAGGCTTACATTAAAACCTACCCCAGCATCCTGCCCCGTCCTTTGCAGTGCCTTAGAGTCCCCGGATCCAGACTATGGACGCTTGCTCAGACCTCACCAGCCTGCTTGGCCACAGCCCTTCAGGAGAGCTTCAGCCGGCTGAGAACTGTAACTCAGGAGCACCAGTGCTGCAAAGCTCTGAACTTAGCGCTGGGGAAAACAGGCTTGGAATGGCCAGGGCCAGGTCAGAGGGAGATAACTGAGGTCAGTTCTTAGCACCCAAAACACTCAGGTGGGCAGAGACCTGGTGAACTGGCACGGATGAAGCTGAGACATATTGAGATCCAGCCCCCAAGAAATCCATAATCAGAGGGGAGGGAGTCAGGAACTAAATGATAAGTAAGAGGGGGGAAACTGATTGGTAATACAGAGATTTCAGGAAAAAGAAATCTCAGAGACCTTGAACAGGTACAGATAAATCGATAGCAAAAGCAGAAACAATAGAAGGAAATATGGCCTCCAGATCTGTCCAGAAATGAGTTCAGGCATCTGTGAATATACACTGCAAAATGAAAGAAAAAGATCCAACATTTGATGACAGAGAGGACCCTATGGAATTTGACTCTGTTTCTGAGAGATGAGAATTATAAGAGCAGAATTTTATGTCCCACTAGGCAAAAATAATAAGCAACTAATCAATGAACATTTATTAATACCTACTATGTGCCAGGCACTATGCTAAGCTCTGGAGATACAAAAAGAGGCAAAAGACTGTTCTTGCCCTTATGGAGTTCACAATCTAATGGGGGAAAAAACATGTAAATAGATATGTACAAAAGAAGCTATATGCAGGATAAAAAGGAAATAGTTGAACAGAGAGAAATCACTGTGTATTAAAATGATATTTTGTTCTGGTCCCCCTACCCATCCTTATAGTAAGTTTATAAGTAGCCAGTATAAAGTAACAATAGCAGGAAGTAAGATGGCAAAAGGAGAACCTAGAAGTAATTTCTAGAATGTCCCATAGATCAAAGGACTATAATTCTTATTTGAAAACTATATCATAAATTAACTAGAAGTCATATGCTAAGATTCTAGGCTAAATCAGGAGAAAATCCAGTTAGTCCTTGCTATAAGAGTTCTTTGGTCCTTTCCATGGTCTGTTTATAAGGCTCAGATAAGCTTCAGATATCTGCAGTAAGAGCAGCAGAAAACCACATGGTGCTAATTGTTTTAAGATGATGTAGATCTGTTAATAAACTAATCATAAGGTGGCATGGATAAGAGTTATTCAGTCCCCCCCAAAAACCATATAAGAATGAAACCCCAAGTTCCTGCCCATGAATCCTTTTCTATTTCCATCTGGGTACATGCTGCCAAGTGCTCCTGACTCCATGGTTACATAAGTGACTCTATGAGTCTCTTCTTCCACTTTCCCATGCTGCCTGCCTCCCTTCACCAGTCCATCTCCATCCTCATTGGTCATCTCCCTCTTTAAAACACACACACACACACACACACACACACACACACACAGTTTGTCTCTGTACATTCTGTGCCATTTACCCCAGTACCATCTTTGCCTTATTAAAGTGTGATTGAAATATTGCACCCTACTCCCATTGTGGCTTTTCCTGACAAATATCCAAAGAAACAGCTATGCCGTCCCCACTTAATAATTTCATAAATCAAAAGGGGGTAAGGAAAGTTTCCTGTAGAAGGTAGAATTTTAGTTGGTCCTTAAAGGAAACCAAAGAAGTTGGAGCAGAGAAGGGAAAGTATTCCAGACATTGGGGAGAGTCAGAGAAAATATCCAGAGTGGAGAAATGGAGTATTTTACTCATGGAAAAACCAGGAGGCCAGTGTCACTGGAATGAAGAATATGTGTTGTGGAGTAAGCCTGGAAAGGTAGTAGAAGTTTAGGTTTTGAGGGCTTTGAATATCAACCTGAGAATTTTTTAATTGATCAGATAAGGAAAACTTGAACTCTTATCAAAGAAACAAAAGAAAAAACAATCAATTGGGAATTCAAATATGTAGAAGTAAAGAATGACCTAGAAAAAGAGAAACAAAACAGAAGAATAAAAGAAAATGTGCTTATTATACAAGCAAAAACGCAGATCTCAATGATAGGATGTGCTAGAGTCAAATGAAAGGCTAGCCACGAGAAGGCAAAAAGGAGAGGGAAAACCTAAAAAGGAGAGTGTGAGGTCTTACTCTGAGGTGCAAAAGGGCACCAATGACGAATGCTCCTATGAGTGAAGGGAGATGAGGATCTTATCGTGGATGAGATCTGGGGGATTTGGCACCTGAAAAGTATTTCTTCTGGGAAGGAGGGAGTTGAAAGTCCTGAGAGCAATTGACACCTGGAGGAACAGGAGAGCATGGATGCAAGATGGAGATTTCCAAGTAAAAATCAACAAAAGAGGATATAGGTTAGTGGGAGTGGGAGAGGTGCCCTATCAAGGGGCAGTGTCCTCTCTGACACCTGTAATAATTGACATTATTTTGAGAGTAAGGGGAATCTATGAAGTAAGTCCTACAAGGCAGTGGCAGTAGATTCCTAGAGGGCAGAACCTAAAATGGATATATCTTGGAAGCTTTGAATGTATAAAGAGTACAGAGGAAAAAGAGAAAGAGACCAGATTACCAGATTATAAAGGTCATGAATCAGACAATGAGGGACTAGAGTAAACCAAAAGAGAGGATAAATAATGAAGAGAGTGAAAGAAATACTTTTTGGGAAGGGGCATAAAAATTAAGTGAATGAAATTAAAAGACTACTGAAGAGGACAAGTTGAAGAGAGGAGAGAAAAGTAGAATCTACTTGGATAACAGAAGAAAGGTGAGAAGGAAGAATAAATAACCAGATAAAGACAGGAGAGAGAAACTAAACAAATGTACCTTAGCATCCACATTTATAAAGAAGTCATTATCTGAACTTCAAGAAGACATAGACAATATTACAATAGTAACAGGAGGCTTTGATATTCTTTTACCAGTCTTGGATAAGTTTAACATAAATACAAACAAAAGGGAAAATGTGAAACTGAACAAATTTCCAGAGAAATTAGAGTTAAAGACTTATGGTGTCTTCCAAATGAGAGCAAAAGAATATACATATCTCTGTACAATATGTAACTTTTACAAAAACTGACCAAAACGGAGATATTGCCAACAAACATAAAAGGGCAGAAATGGTAAATCTAACATTTATATTAGATTGTTAGTTCCTTGAGGACAAGAGGTTATATTTTGTTTCCTTGTAATCTCAATACTTAGCACAGTGCCTGTCACATAGTAGATGCTTAATAAATATTGATTGATTGATTAATTACAGATCATAATGTAACAAGAATAAAAATTGGCTCAAGAAACATAAATAAAAGATACAGACCTAAATAGATATAACAATGAAATAATAAATAATAAGTGGGTCAAAGAACAAATCATAGAAATAATAACTATTTAAAGGAAACAATAATGAAGAAACAATATACAAAAATTCCAAGATGCTATTAAAACTCTTCTCAGGGAGAAAATCATACCTTTATAATAATATATAATAAAATAAAAAGAGAAGATTAACTAATTGATTGTGGCTTTAAAGATTAGAAAATCAATAAATAAACTTAAATTAAGCACAAAAGAGGAGATATTAAAATTAGAGGGGAAATAGATAAATTGGAAATAAAAACAAAGAAATGATAAATAAAAATAAAAATTGATCCTTTGAAAAAATAATTAAATTGGCAAACCCTTACTTAGTTTATCTTATTAAAATGAGAGAAAATCAATCAATAAAATAGCAAACGAGCAAAGTGAAATCACAGCAAAGCCAGAATAAGAATAGTAAGAAGTTACTGTGCACAATTATAAATTAACAACACTGAAACCATAAAAGAATAGAGAATACCTTCAAAAGTATAAAATATCCAAACTATCAGAAGGAAAGAAAGAGATCCTAAGTAACTTGATTACAGAATACATCAGGCTGTAAAGGACCTTCCAAAAGGGGGTGGGGGCAGAGATAACCTCCTGGACCTGATAGATTCACAAGAGAATTTTATCAAAGTTAGTATTCACTCCTTAACAAATTATTCTCAGATACTGAGAATAAAAGCACCCTGCTGGAATCCTTTTATGGTCCATAATACTAAGTCAACAAAAGATAAAACACAGAAAGAAAGCTATAGATCAAAATTATTAATGAACACCAACTCAAAAATTTTACCTAAAATCCTATCAAACAGACCATAGAGATTTATTCAAGAAATCATTCATTATAATTGAGTGGGATTTATATCAAGGATGGTTCAACAATAGGAAACCAATCAGTATAATCCTATTAAAAACAAAAACACCAAAAATCATGCAATCAACTTCATAGATGCAGAAAAGGCTTTTAACAAAGTACAACTTTGCTGCTTTAAAAAAAAAAAAAACCAACCCTCTAAACTAGAGACATAGAGTGAACTTTTTAAATATCACTAAAAAACTATCTAAAACAAAAAAGCAAGCATATAAAACAGCGATACACTGGAACCTTTTCCAATAAATAAAGAAGTGAAGCAAAAATGCCCATTCTCCCCACTATGGTGATATTCTGGAAATGCTAGCAATAGAATAAGATGAAAGGTATTAAAGATATAAATATAAATAGAGAGGAAATAAAATGATCTATTTTCTAATAATATGATAGTTTACTTGGAAACCCAAGGGAATCAGCAAAGATACTAATTGAGATAATTATTTGTTTTACCAAACTTTCAGGCTACAAAAATCTTCAAAAATCAACAGCATTTCTATATAATAACACAACCCAAGAAGCAATAATAGAAAGGGAAATCCCATTCCAAATAACTACAAAATATACAAAATATCAGGGGAACAACCTACTGAAACACACAAAAGACTTATATAGATTCAATTACAAAGCACTGTATAAAGAAATGAACAACCTAAATAGCTGAAAGAATATTCAGTGCTCGTAGAGCACTGATGAACAGTGTTCATCATATCACCACGGGTATACTTTAGAAAGCTTGATAAAATAATAACAAAATTCATTTGGAAAAACAAAAGATCTGGAATATCAAGGGAAATTATGAAAAGAAATAAGGACAAAGAAGAAATAACACTTCCAGATCCAACACTTGATTATAAAGCAAAAGCCATCAAAACCATCTGGTGTTGGCTAAAGAATGGAAAGATCAATGGAACTGATTAAACAAGCGAGATTCAGAAACAATAAACCTCAATAACCCAGTGTTTGATAACGTGGAAAACATAAGTAACATAAGGGAAAGTTCCCTACTTGATAAAAATTGTTGGGAAAACTAGAAAGCAGACTGGCATAAATTGGGCTTTGACCAATATAGATGTCACGAAACATTCTAAATGGCTATGTGGCCATAGTATAAAAGATCATACTATATCAAAGTTTACCTTTTAATCATATGCCACAACTTGTTCAGTAATTTCCCAAATGATGGGTATCCCTTCAATTTCCAGTCCTTTGCCACCACAAAAAGAGCTGGTATAAATATTTCTGAACATACAGGTCCTTTTCCTTTTTCTTTGATATCTTTGGGGTATAGAACTAGAAATGGTATTCCTGGGTCAAGCACTATGCACGGTTTTATAGCTCTTCAGACATAGTTCCAAATTGTTCTCCAGAATGATAGTTATCAGTTTGCAACTTCACCAACAGTGCATTTAGTGTCCCAATTTTTCATCATCAACTCCAATATTTTCCTTTTATGTCATGCTAACCAATTTGATAGATATGATGTAATAGTACAGAGCTGTTTTAATTTACATTTCTCTAATCAATAGTGATTTAAGTATAAATCACTTTGATCTCTTCTTTTGAAAACTGCCTGTTCATATTCTTTGACCATTTATCAATTGGGGAATGATTGTACGCTTATAAATTTGACTCAAGTCTCTATATATTTGAAAAGTGAGATCGTTATTATTTTTTGCTATAAATTTCCCTCCCTCGCTCCCCAGTTTTCTGCTTTCCTTCTAACTGCATTGTTTTTGTTTGTGCAAAAATTTCTTAATGTGGGGGCAGCTGGGTAGCTCAGTGAATTGAGAGCCAGGCCTAGAGATGGGAGGTCCTAGGTTCAAATCTGACCTCAGATACTTACCAGCTGTGTGACCCTGGGCAAGTCACTTAACCCCCATTGCCTAGCCCTTACCACTCTTCTGCCTTGGAGCTTATACATAGTATTGACTCCAAGACAGAAGGTAAGGGTTTAAATTTTTTTTTTCTTAATGTAATCAACATTACCCATTTAATATCCCATAATTTTATTTCTTGTTTGGTCATAAATTTTTCCTTTGTCCATAAATGTGATGGGTAAACTATTTCATGCTTCTCTAATTTGTTTGTTATCACCCCTTTCACCTAAAACATATATTCATTTTGACCTTTTCTTGGCAAATGATGCAAGAGGTTGATCTATACCTAGTTTCTGCCAAACTAATTACCACTTTTCCCAGGATTTTTTGTCAAATAGTGAGTTCTTGTCCCAAATCTGAGATCTTTGCATTTATTAAACACTATATTATCATGGTCATTACCTACTATGTACTGTGTGCCCAATCTATTCCAATGAACCAATCCTTTTCTCTTTTAGTGAGTACCAGATTATTTTGATGACTACTGCTATATAATACAGTTTGAGATTTGGTAAGGCTAGGGAACCTACCTTCACATTTTCTTCATGAATTCTCTTCATATTCTTGGCCTTTTGTTCTTCCAGATGAATTTTTAATAATTTTTTATAGTTTATTTAAGGTTGTCTTTTTAAAATACATTTTTTCATCAATTACCTGTAAAAATAATTTTAATCTTTCTTTTAAAAAATTCAAATTTCAAATTCTCTCCCTTCTTATACCTCCCCCCACCCTAAGATAGTAAGCCTTCTGATAAAGGTTTTACATGTTCATATAAAAGATATTTCCAAAATAGTCATTTTGTGAAAGAAAACTCAAACAAACAAACAAAAAGAAAATGAAAGATAGTATGCTACAGTCTGCATTCAAATGCTAGTTATAGCAATAAGGAAAGAAAAATAAGAAGGTATAATAGGCAATAAGGAAACAAAACTACTACTCTTTGCAGATGATATGACAGTATGCTTGGAGAATCCTAGAGAATCTACTAAAAGCTAGTTGAAATAATTAACATCTTTAGTAAAGTTGTAGGATATGAAATAAACTCACATAAATCAAGAGTATTTCTATATTTTACCAAAGTACATCAGTACTATATAGGGAAATTCTATTTAAAATAACTGTAGTACAATATTGAATAATAGTGGAAATTAAAGGCATCCTTGCTTTTCCCTGATCTTATTGGGAAAGCTTCTATCTTATATCCCTATTAGAGAATACTTGTTGGTGGTTTTAGATAGATAATTAGATACTGCTTATAATTGAAAGGAAAATTCCATTTATTTCTATGCTTTCTAGTATTTTTAATAGGAATCTGTCATATTTTGTTGAAAGCTTTTTCTGTATCTACTGAGATAATCATATGATTTTTGTTGCTATTGTTATTGATATGGCCAATTATGATGATTTCCCCCCCCCTCCATATTGAACACACCCTGCATTCCTGGTATAAACTCCACCTGGTCATGTAGTATGATCATTGGGATACATTACTGTAATCTTGTTTCTAGTATTTTATTTTAAAATTTTGCATCAAGATTCATTAGGGATATTAATTTATAGTTTTCTTTCTCTGTTTTTGTTCATTCTGGTTTAGGTATCAGAACTAAAGTTGTCATCTAAAAAGAACTTGATAGGATTCCTTTTTACCTATTATATTAAATAGTTAATCCCATTATTGGAATTCATAATTTTTTATATGATTAGTAGAATTCACTTGAGAATTTCCTCTTCTGTCAATCTGGGCAATTTGTATTTTTTAAATAATCATCCATTTCCCAAAAGATTGTAAGATTTATTGGCATATACTTGTGAAAAATGTCTCCTGATAATTACTTTCATTTCTTTTTCTTTGGGATGAATTCACTCTTTTCATTTTTGATGCTTTTGTTTTTCTTCCTTTTTAAAAATCAAATTAATCAGTGGTTTATCAGTTTTAATGGTTTTTTCCCCCCATAAAATCAGCTCCTAGATTTAAGCATTAGTTCAATGGCTTCCTTACTTTCAACTTTATTCAACTTATCTTTAATTTTCAGTATTTCCAATTTGGTGTTTAATGGCAGATGTTTATTCTTTTTTTTAGTTAACATGCCCAAACCATAGATATGTTTTATTGATGTAAGCATTTAGAGATAAAAACTTCCCCCTAAGTCCAGCTTTGGCTACACCCCATGAATTTTGGTATATTATCATCTTGTCATTCCCTTTCATGAAATTATTTCTATGATTTGTTCTTTGACTCACTCATTCTGTAGGATTGGTTTCCAATTAATTTTTTCTATGTTTCCATAGCACTTTATTGAATGTAATTTTTATTGCATTATAAGTTGAAGGGGATACATTTAATTTTTCTGCATTTGGTTGTGATGCTTTTATGTACTAATCATGATCAATTTAGGGGTAGGTGCCATGAACCATGACAAAAAGGTATATTTCTTTCTATTTCCATTCAGTTTTCTCTAAAGTTATATACTATCTACCTTTTCTAAAATTATATTCATCTCTTTAACTTCTTTCCTATTTATTTTTTGGTTAGATTTATCTAATTCTGAGAGGAAAAAATTGAGGTCCCTAGTGTATGGTCTTATTGTCTATTTTCTTCTGTAACTCATTTAACTTTTCCTTTAAGAACCTGGATGCTATACCATTTTGGTACATATTTAGTACTAATATTACTTCCTTGTATCTGGTATCTTTTTAGCAAGATGGAGTTTCCTTGCTTATTTCTTTCAATTTGACCTAGTTTTGCTTTTGCTTTTGCTTTCTGATTGCCATGCCTGCTTTTTTTTTTTATTACTTCAGCTGAAGCATAATAAATTCTGCTCTAGCCCCTTACCTTTACTCTGTGCACCCTTCTCTGCTTCAAGTAATTTTCTTGTAAACATGTTGTAGGATTCTGGTTTTTAATCCAATTTGATCCACTTCCATTTTATGGGTAAATTCATCCCATTCACATTCAGTTATGATTTCTGTTAGTTCTCTACATCATATTTTTTCTCTTTCTTACCCTCCCTCTCCCCTCTCCTCCACTCCTTCTCCTGTCCCCCCTGACTCTCTCTCTCTAATACTTTGCTTCAGAACACCACCTTGCTCAGTTTGCAATCCCTTTTTATCAGTCCCCACTTCTATTATTTCTCTCCCTAACTTCTTCCCTATAAGATAGATTTCTATAAGCAAATGGGTGTGTATGTTATTCCCTCTTTCAGACAATCATGATGGGAGTATGATTCAAGTATTGCCTGCCTCCACCACCTCATTTCCCCTCCACTGTAAAAGCTTTTTCATATATCTTTTAAGTGAAATAATTTATCTCCATTTTATCTCTCTTTTTCCCTTCTCCCAGTGCATTCTTATTTCTCAGTCTTTAATTTTGTTTTATTTTTGGAGATAATTCCAGAATAATCAACTCACACTCATGTCCTCTATCTAGGTTTATGCCTTTTGACTGCCCTTGATAAAGTTCTTAGGAATTAGTGGTAGTCTCTCGGTGACCGAGAATGACAATTGTCTTTGTGCATTATCATCTATTGATATATATATATATATATATAATATTCCCATATAGGAATGTAAATAATTTAACCTTTTTGAATCCCTTATGATTTTTCTCTCCTGTTTACCTTTATATGCTTTTATTGAGCCTTATACTTGTAAATAAAATTTTCTGTTCAACTTTTGTCTTTTCCTCAGGAATTCTTGAAAGTATTCTATTTCATTAAAAATCAATTTTTTTTCTCTAAAGGATTGTACACTGGGTAGGTAATTCTTAATGGTAATCTTAGCTTCTTTACTCTCTTGAATATCATATTCCAAATCCTCCTATCCTTTAACATAGAATCTAAATCTTGTGTTATCCTGATCGTGACTCTATCATATATGAATTGTTTGTTTTTCACTGCTTGCAATATTTTCTCTTTGGCCTGGGAGTCCTGGAATTTGACTTTAATATTCCTGTGAGTTTTCATTTTGGAATCTTATAAGAAGTAGTAGATTCTATCCATTTCTATTTTACTCTCTTTTACGATACCAGGGCAGTTTTCCTTAATTATTTCCTGAAATACAATGTCCGGCTCTTTTTTCTATCATGACTTTCAGGTTGTCTAATAATTCTTAATTTCCTCAATCCATTTTCCAGGTCAACCATTTTTCTACTGAGATATTTAACATTTTAAAAAGAAAAACATTCTACATGTTGATACAATTTTTAATAATCATTTTTTGATATCTTGTGATCCATGTTCTCTCTCTCCCTTCCACCTTTATCCTCCGCCCCAAGATGGCAGGTAATATAATATAGGTTGTACATGTGTTATATCATACAATACTTATTTCCATGTTCATCATCTTGTGAAAGAAGACACATATTATTTACCCTAGAGTAAAAATTCATGGACGAAATAAAGGGAAGAATGGTAAACTACATTTAAACTCATCAATTACTTCTTTGGTAGTGTTTAGTCTTTTTCATGATAAGTGCCCTGGAGTTGTCCTGGATCCTTGCATTACTGATGATAGTTAATTCATTCACAATTGATCATAGTATGTTATTGCTGCTACTATTACCATTCTCCAGGTTCTGCTCATTTTACTTTGCATCACCTCATGAAAGTCTTTCCAGGGCTTTTTTGTGATGATCTTGTTTTTCTTTTCTTTTTTTCATATTTCCTTTTCTTTCTTTTGATTCTATTTAATTGTTTTTCTTTTTTTTTTTTTAAGCCCTTACCTTCTGCCTTAGAATTAATACTATGTATTGTTTCTAAGGCAAAAGAATGGTAAGGGCTAGGCAATGCGGGTTAAGTGACTTGCCCATAGTCACATAGCTAGGAAGTATCTAAGGCCAGAATTGAACTAGGATCTCCCCTCTCTAAACCTGGCTCTCAATCCATGGAGCTACCCAGCTGCCTACTATTTGAATGTTACTAGATGTGTTATGGAATCAATAGCTTCTACTTGTTTAATTTTCATTTTTTAGAAAATATTTTCTTAATGAACTTTTGTATCTCTTTTTCCATTTGGCTAATTTTTTTTTTATCCTTACCATCTGTCTTGGAATCTATACTAAGTATTGGTTCCAAGACAAAAGCATAGAAAGAGCTAGACAATGGGGGTCAAAAGACATGTCCAGGGTCACACAGGTAGGAAATGTCTGAGCCTTGATTTGAATACAGGACCTCCATCTAGCTGCCCTTGCTAATTCTATTTTTTAAGCTGTTGTTCTCTTTGGTGAATTTTTGCACATTTCCCCCCATTTTGTGGTGCTTCCCTTATCAAGCTATTGACCACTTTCCTATGATTCTCTTACATTACTCTCATTTTTAAAAAATCCTTTCCCTTAGGAAGTGTCTGAGGCCACAATTCAATCCAAGACCTCTTATCTCCAGATCTGGCTCTCTATCCATTAAGCCACCTAACTGTCCCTTCTTATTTCTTTTTCCAATTTTTCTGCTACCTCTTTTTTGTTTTTTAAAAAATCCTTTTTGTTCTCTTCCAATAATTATTTTACTGGGGGAGGAGGGGTCTGACATCAATTCATATTTGTCTTTTAGTCTTTGCTTGTAGTCATTTGGACATTATGTCCTCTTCTGAGTTTTGTGTTTTGATCTTCTCTGTAGCTTTCTTGGTCAGGTTCTTTTTGGTTATTGCTCATTTTTTTCCAGCCTATTTCTTCACTTTTATCTTTATGTTAAAATTGGGCTCTGCTTCTGGGGTAGATGGGGCCTTGTCCAAAACTTCAAGTTTTTCATGCAAGTTTTAAGTTCTTCTAAGGTGGTATGATCTAATGAGATGTCTGGTCATTGCTCTCTGTTATATGAGCAACCACAAGCACTCTTTTCCATCCCATAATTATGTCCAAGGTCTCACACATACCTCTGGGGCCTTGAGTCCTATTTGCTAGTGCTCTTTCTTGACCTGGGACTTCAACCTGGCCCTATAACTGTAACCCTTGTTTGAGCAACGAATGTATCCTACACCCTGTGCCACCAAACTATCCAGAGCAATCTCCTTCTGACCAGTTGTCCAGCCTTCTTACCATCTCTGTTCTGTGAGTTGAGTTCCAGGTGTTGCTGCAACAGATTCAGTTCCTTGAAGGCCTATTTTGGCTTATTGGGGCTCCACTCTCATCCCAGTGACAAAGACCTTTTCCACAGACATTCTAACTTGTCTCAGGCTGGGAAATTATTTCACTCTGACCTTTTATTGGTTCTACAGTTCCTGAATTCATTGTGAGTTATTTTAAAGTTGTTTGGAGAATTTGGGAGAGTTGAGGCAAGTCCGGTTCTTTATTCCATCATCTTGGCTCTGCCTCCATGCAGTTTAATTAAATGTGTCCTCCTATAAATCAACATATATTCTAGTTTGGTAAAAACAGGAACAAAATATGAGTGGGGATTTGTGGATTCTGTTTAGGAGCATTTGTTGATTCCCATCTAGGCCAAGCCTGGAAGGTTCAGCAGCACGCTTCTGGAGCCCTGGAGGGTAGGTGCCAAACAATAAGCTTGTCCAATGTTGCAAACAGTTGTCCTGTAAAGGAATGAGTTCCCCTTCACTGGATTTTTTAATTTATTTGATGGATGTCATCTTGTCAAGGAAGTTGGACTCTTCAGAAGGCTGGACTAGATGCCATCTAAGCTACTCCCCAACCTTGAGGCTGTGTGGAAGCCGTGAGTAGGGGTTAGAGTGCAGACCCAAGGGTTACCCGGTGCAGAAGTATGGCTCCTGTGACCCGATTGGGGATGGGCTGCTTGAGAAAAAGGGGGGAAAAGAGGAATCCCCTTACAGCGCTCCTCACACAAGCCTTTTGCTGCAAAGGTAGGGGGAAGTCTGAATGTTTCTCAGGAGGGCCTGAGGGATTGTCGAGTCCCCAGGGTTTCACGTTAGTTATTGAGGACAGTGCCCCCACCTCCACTCCCACTCGAGCTAGCAATATTGACCCTATTCCCTCACTCGCCATTTAGCCAGCGGCCAGTTTACCAAGGCATGCTTCAAAGGGAATGGTCTACCACAGACTTGGAAGAGTAGGCTGCAAGTCAGCAGTGAAGGGGTGTGTGTGACACAGGAACTCATGCTTAGGCTAACATGGAGCCTTGGGAACTTCTAACGTCCGAGGGGCGCAAGGAGGGGCCGGGGCTGGGGTGTCGCTTTGACAGCTGTGGGAACGAGGCCGCTGGCCAGGAGAGTATGGGCATAGTTCGGATAGGCTGGCGTCGGTGAGCTGAGAGAAGCGGCAGTCTGGAGGGGCACTGGCTTCAGACCGGACGGGCCCCAGGTAGCCCCGGGGGATTTCAAGGAGGGCGGTGAACGCCACTCGGAATTTCGGAATTTGGCTGTTCCCCTTGGGAAACTGGAAATCAGGGAAAACTCAGCTCCAAGACGGAGCTCATAGCTCAGGCCTCCTTCCTCTTTGGAGCACAGCCCCAGCAGGCCAGGGAAATGTACCACGCGCCCGCTCCATCGCCTACGTCAGCTGCGTCACCAGGGCCGCGCCCGCTGCGGCCTCGCCTCGGCTCTCTGGGGGCCGGGCCGGGAGGGGAGGAGTCGCGTCTCGGGCGGAGCCTCGGAGCCACGCCCCCCGCTCACGAGGCACGGAGTGGGGATGGGTAGGCGTACTCTGCGTGAGCCGGCGTATGTGGAAGCGCCGTCCTGCGTTAGAGGCCTGACCTGGGGGAGGAGCCGGCGGCGGCCCCTGGTCTCACCTGCCTAGATTCCCCCTCTCCCTCCTTCCCTCGCGACCGTGGAGGACTGGGAAGAGTAGGCATCTATCTCCCTTGGACCAGGCTCGGCCTTGGTTTGACTTGGTATTTCCTGCCCGGCACGAAGGAGAGGGCGTCATTCGCTGTTGATCCCTCCTCAAATTCTTCCTTTCCTCCTACCTTCCTTCTAGTTCTTCTCCCTCCTCCAAACCCTTCTCCTTTCCTCCTCTTCCTTTCTGCCTTCATCCCTCTTCGTCCTCCTCCTTTCTTGCTCTTTCTGCCCTCCTTCCCATCCTTTCCTCGTCCTTCTGCCCGAGGTTTCCCCCAGATGTTTCAAGTCTCCTCTTTTTCTCTGCTCCGGTCGGGTGCCCCAGGGCGGGCCCTAAATAGGGAGGACGATCCCCCTCTAGCACCTAACGGAAAAGAAACTCGTTTGCCGAATGAGTGGGCTGCCACTCCGGCATCGCGTCACTTCATGTCTTCCCCTCCCCTTCTCGCCCCACTAGACAGGGATCCCCAGGCCGAGACCCAGGGAAGCCCAGAAAGAGTGTGGCGCTGAAGGGAGGTGGGGGGCGCCGACGAATCCGAAAAACAAAACCAAAAGTGAAAGTGGTTCCGTGCCCCCTCCAGCCTGCACGCAATGGTACCGTCTATACGGAGAGTAAGCAATAACTCAACCTCCTTAAAGATGGAAAGGTTAGAGAGAATACAGCCTGGGTGGGTGATGTCACCAGGATCAGAGGACCACCCAGGTAGTACAGGTGGACATCTGCTATCCAGTTTTTAGTTTTAGAAAGTGCTGAGAAAAAACCTTCACCAGATCTTACTGGGTCCTCAGCCCATCTGTTATATAGACACACAGACAAACAGATAGCTAGAAATCGATCTTCTCACTCGGATTCACTAAAAAAAAAAATGTATTAGCTGCCTCCACTTTCCCTGCTCACTCTTAAGCTCTTTGCAATCTGGCTTACAACTTCATCCCTAACTTAAAACTGCTCTGTCTAAAGTGAATGTTTTTGAAATCTCTAAATCTGGTCTTGTCTTAGTCTAGTCTTTGTGGAGCTTTATTTGACAGTATTGACCAACTTCTGGGGAAATCCAAATTACAAACCAGAACTTGATTTATTGTTTTGTTAATTGCCTAGACTTAAAAATGTTAGGGATAGGTTCAAATCTGGCCTCAGACAGACACTTCCCAGCTGTGTGACCCTGGGCAAGTCACTTAACACCCCATTGCCTAGCCCCTAACACTCTTCTGCCTTGGAGCCAATACCCAGTTTTGACTCTAAGGCAGAAGGTAAGGGTTTAAAAAAAAAAGGTTGGGGAGAAGATATTAATAATGTAAACTTAACCTAAAAAGTGGGCCATGAGGGACAGCTAGGTGGCTCAGTAGATAGAGCGCCAGGCTTGGAGGTGAGAGGTTAGGTTCAAATTTGGCTTCAGACATATCTTAGCTGTGTGACCCTGGGCAACTCACTTAGCCCTAACTGTCTAGCCCTTATAGCTCTTCTGGTTTGGAATGATACTTAGTACTGATTCTAAGACAGAATGTAAGGTTTTTTTTTTTTTCCCTTAATGGACCATGTATATAGATAGTATTCCCCCCAGAGAGTCAGTTATTAAACATTTACCAGTCCACCCCTGCCTCCTGATGCTCTTGGGATTTCTCTCCTAGATGGCTTTCTTAACTAATTGTTCTCATATTCTTTTCTGACTCTTCATCCATAATTTGCTCATAATATTCCCAAACCTTTGCCTCTTTTCTTTCCTCTTTCTAAATCAGGGTTACTTAACCTGGAGTTTGTGAACTTTTAAGAATAATATTTTGGTAACTGCCATTTAGTACAACTGATTTCCTTTGTAATTCTATTTTGTTTTCTGTATTTAAAAATTCTGAAAAAAAAAGTCCATAGGCTTCAAGTCACCAGAGGTGTTCATGATATAAAAAGGGTTAATAATCGATGCTCCGCACTCTGTGGATAACTTTTATCCACTTCTGTGGGTTTAACTGTCATCTATATGTAGATGATTCTCAGATCTAGATGTTCAGTCTCAACACCTACCCTGAGCTTTAGGCTACAGTCATCCTTTGCCTACTGGACATCTCAAACTGGAGATATCTTAAACTTAGCATATCCAAAACTGAATTCGTCTTTCCCCCTCAATCTTCCCCTATTTCTTCTAAAGGTACCATCAGACTTCCAGGTTTGTAATCTTCACTGTCTTTCATACCACATTTTCAATCATTTGCTCAATCTTGCCTTTTCTACCTTCATGACATTTATCCCATGGGATGCCTTATCTTTACTCACACAGCCACCATCTTAGTTTAGGCCCACATTACTTCATGCCTACGTTATTTCAGGTCTCCTTGGCTGCCCTTCATCAGGTCTCTCACCTCTCCAGTCCATCATACATACTGCTGCTACAAAAGGAATTTTCCTTAAACATATATTTGACCCTGTGACTCTCTTATTCAAGCAATTCCAATGGTTCCCTGTTGCCTGTCGGATAAAATATAAACTCTGTTTAGCATTTGACAACCTACCTTCAACCTATATTTCCAGTCTCAGTGGTCATTTCTCCCCTTTCTTACCCTCAATAATAATAATTAACATTTGTGTAGCACTTACTATGTGCCAGACACTGCGCTTCATGGTGATTTTATTGGACCTTTACCTTACTTAACTTGGAAGGTAAGTACTATTATTTTCCTCATTTTGAAACTGAGATAGCGGGCAAGTGGTTTGCCAAGGGTCACACAGTAAGTATTTGAGGCCAGATAGGAACCCAGGTTTTTCTGATTCCAGGTCCAGTGCTCAGTGCACTGTGATACCACCCAGCTGCCTTTGACCAGACCAAAATGCCTTTGCACTGGCCATCCCACAGGCCTGGAATGTTCTTTCTCTTTATCGTTTCCTTTAATAGTTCCTCCCTCGCTTCCATTAAGATTCAGTTCAAATTCTGATAGAAAACGAAGTGAGCAGAATAAGGAATAATTTATATAACATTGTAAAGACAACTTTGCAAGATTTAAGAATGCTGACAATTCAGTGACCTACAATGACTCCAAGAGACTTGCTGAAGCTCCTGATAGAGAGGTTAGGGATGCAAGAATGCCCAATGAAAGAGGTATTTTGGGCATGATCAATGTGGGAATTGTTTTGCTTGGCTGTATTTATTTCAAGTTTTCTTTTTTTGTTTTTCCTCTCAATAGGATAGAGAAGGTGGATGGGAGAGAAAATAGATTTTTATTCATTGAGAAAATAAATACTAATTTTTAAAACACAAAAGGCTCAGCCCAACGGGTTCAGCTATTCTAGATTTCCCCCAAACACTAATGGCCTTCTTCCCAAACTACTTTGTATAAATTTGTATTTATTCACCTTATATTTATACTGTATATATTTTTACATGTACTTATTTCCTCCATTAGAATATAAGCTCTTAGTGAGTAAGGATTGTTTCAATTCATTTGTATCCATAGCCCTATCCATGGCACAGAGAAGATAATGAATACCTATTGGCTGATTGTCATCGATTGAAAAGTTAATTGGTTTTCTCAAACACACAGCTAGTATATTACAGACAAGATTTGAATCCAGGCCTTCCCAATTCCAAGACTAGTTCTTTAGGCAAAATAAAGAACACTAAGCCTGAAGTCAGAAAACATGAGTTCAAATCCAGCCTCAGACAAATACAGTCAGTATAATTTTCGACAAGTCATTAACTTCTGAATACCTCAGTTTTCTCAACTGTAAAATGGGGATAATAATAGTATCAAGGTTACTGTGAGGATCAAATGAGATGATATTTGTAAAGTACAGTGACTATCATTCAGAAGGTTCTATATAAATGCTTATTTCTTCCCTCTTCTCTGTCTCCAACGAACCAAGCTCCTTTTCACAAGCTGAGATGTCTTTGTATACAATAATCATCATAAATAACCTTTAGCTAGTGCTTTAAGGTTTGTAAAGTGCTTTATAAATGCTCCTGTGATCTTTGTCACAGTCCTGTGAGGTCAGTACAGTGCTTCCATAGCCAAGGCTCCTTGTTTTGTAGAGGAGAAAACTCAGAAGCCCAGAAGGAAAATCATTTGCCTATAGTGATGTTCTCAGAGATAAGTGCATGTGCCTTCCCTGGGAAGTGAGAAAGCCAAAGAAAGTTTCTTATTTTGATTTTTGCTACACATCCCTTTAGCTGTCCTCTATGGCCTTTCCAGAAAGCCAAGTGCTTCAGCTAGAATCACAGGACCAGAGTTTGAATCCTGTCTCTAACACTGTCTACGTATGAACTTTAAGCAAGTCAAGTTCCTTTGCCTTCTTGGGCCACAGACTTCTTTTACATACAAGATGAGAGGTTGAACTCGATGGCCCCTTTGGGTTCTACTCTTATGATCCTAAGATATCAGTGCCTGTAATTCAGAGGGTTTTCTCTGAGCCTAAGATCTATGGAGGTCTGGAGAACTAGATATTTCCTGTTAAAAGGGTCTAGTTCTCTTCCCCACTAACTGGACCAAGTCTCCCTAGCCTGGCAATTTGATGCTGCCATTTCTTCTTATATTGGTTCATTCAGGCCTATTCCTCATCACAAACTTGCTTTCAGCCTTCCCCTATCCCCAGTGGCATCTTCTTGTCTTCTACACCCTCAAGGGTTTTGTTTTTTTTAAGGACACCAACTAACAAATTTGTAAACTAGTGGGAAAATAGATTAGAACTGTGCAATTGAGAAACAGCTCAAGTATTTCAGTGAATTGACAGCCAGGCTTGGAGATGTGAGGTCTCGGGTTCAAATGTGACCTCAGACACTTCCTAGCTATGTGACCCTGGGCAAGTCACTTGACCCCATTGCCTAGCCCTTGTTGCTCTTCTGCCTTGGAACCAATATACAGTATTAATTCCAAGATGGAAGGAAAGGTTTGAAAAAAAAAGAACTATGCAATTAGATGATAACATTTTAGGCATTTTAACAAGATACCACCATAGTTTCATTCAGAGGAATATCTCAAATGGTGGGGATTTGCAGCAATTGGGGGGGAGGGGTTGTGCTTTGGACCAGATAGGATCTCCCAAGTGTATCTCAAGCCTCTCTGGACACATGGCTGGCCTTGCTCTGGATAAAAAGGCAGAAGTACTGATGGTTGAGCTGTTACATTTATATATACCTAAATTCTGTTATTCACTATTCTTTCAGAATCCATAAATGTCAGCTCAAAACTTCAGGTTAATAAGCAACAGCCCAAAACACAGCCCCGACAGTGCCACTCAATTTAGCCTCAAATCCTTTTCTAAAGTTGTTGTTGTTTTTAAAATGGGGCTATTTTAAAAAATAGGAACACTGTTGTCCATCTGTGCCAGCAAGTCAGACCCTATAACTGTCCTAGAAATTTTCCATTTTCAAGAACCCAACACGGGTACAAATATACAAGTCTACACATGAAGAGGGTGTGGAATAGTGAAAAAAGCACTGAATTTGGCATCAGAAGACCAGAGTTTACATCCAACTCTACCACTTATTGTGTAACCTTGGGTAATAAATTCCAGGCCTTAGTTTCCTATCCTGTAAAATAAGGGGGGTTGAACTCTATAGTCTCTAAGTCTAGTGATCCTTTTAACACAAGGCAAAGGAATTAGGCATTGAAGATTGAAAGAGGAATGAAAAATTATATTCCTTACTCTCAAGCCAGGATTGTCCCTTAGCACAGGGCTAAAGGAGATTTAAAAGCCATTCTGTTTTTCTTGTTCTGGGCTTAAGAGTAACAAGGTATAGTGAAAAAAAAAACACAACCCTGTTTTTAGAGTCAGAGGACCTGAGTTTGAATCCCATATCTGTTACTTTTGTGCTGTGTAATCTTAGATAAATTATTTAACCTCTTTGGACTTGGTCACCATAAACTGTTAGATTTAAATTAGTTTTGAGCATTAAATAGTTGTAGATAAGAGAGTGGGAGCCATAAACTGTGATAATTAAAATGTTTGGGAGCAAGGGAAATATATATATCAATTATGACCGCTGAAATATGTTTTCTACTGTGTCTTGGTTTATATAAATATAAGATGGTCACCAGGGAATATATTCCCAATTTATGAATATGCCCAAGCCAACTGGGTTTTATAGAGAAATTTAATTTATAATACACTGATTAATCAATAGAAAAAGAGAGAAAGTAAGAAAGGAGTAAGAATGAAGGGTCTCAAGCCAATAAGGCCTAGACCTCAGTCCTAAGAGATAAATCAGTCAGTTGGTTTTATCACTCACCCACGATCTCTCTAGGTAAGGCTTCTCATGCCAACCTCAGGCTCCACCTTCAAGAGAGCCTCCTTTCAAGAAATGTTTCCAGAGAATTCTCCTCCTGACTCCTCCTGAGTTCACCTTCCACAGCCTCCTTCAAGACCTCTCCAGGACCTCTCTCCTCTCAGACCTCCTTCAGAGCAAAAATCATTTCCTCATATATAAAGGGATGGCTAAAGTTCCTTGTAGCTTTAATTTTCTCTGATTCGTTGATTTTTTTCACCTAAGCTTTAAGCTTTACTCTCAAAACACCTTTCACCCCTTTTACAGCATCTCCTTCTGGAAAAGTTCCTCTTCATTCAATTTGGGACAATTTAACAGCTCATTAAGCAGTTAAAAGAGGTTCCCACCCCCTGGTTATTCCTTACTTGAGAAGAAGGCTGAAGGCCATAAAAGTCATACAATATACTGACAGTTACACAAAACAGACCTTTAACGAAAAATAGCCTAAGATTTATAACCCTGCATTAATAGCCTTTCCAGTCTTCCCACAAAGTCAGGGGAACATATAACTCCATCCCTTTCCTTGAAGGGAAAGTCAAGCCTTGGTCATGTTCAAGGTAGATTCTGACAATCAGGAGGCTAATGGGAGGAGAGGAGAAGGAAGGGTGAAGAAGACACTCCAGTCCTAAATCTGATTCAGTTTTCAGATTAGGTAGGACCATTTGCCTTTCCTGCTTGAAGGATTCATGTCACAGAACAAATGAGAGCATAGATTTAGAGCTGAAAAGGTCATTGGGTCCAACCTCTTCATTTTACAGGTAAGGAAACATGCCTAAAGAGTTTAAAGTGACTTGTCCAAGAGCACATAGGTGCTAAGTCTTGGAACTTAAACCCAGTTCTTCTGACTTCAAATCTAACATTTCCTCACTAAAAGTTGGAAGGAACCATCTAATCTTCAGCAGGCATGCCATTTAAAACTTCTCTGACAACTAGCAATCATACAGCCCCTCTAGACCTGGCCTGGAGTCCAGTTTTTTCAATCCTCAGCACTTTTGTTGGAGAGAAAGAATAATGGTCAGTTGACATTCAGATAAATCAGGGTTTACTACATACTTTTTGTAATTGTTTGATTAAGGGAGATAGGTTATTTTATTGATTGGTAAAGTTTTCATGTTATTAGTGGATATCAATAATTCCTTGTTTTTTTTTTTTTAATTTGTAACAGTGTATGCAACATTCTACAGCTTTAGTCTTCACCTTCTCCTCTACTGAAAGAAAGGAAGTGTTTTTGATGTTCTTTTCTCCTGGACCCAAATTGGTCAATTACTCATTTAGGTTATTCTAGTCATTTGTCTATTGTTCTTCTGGCTCTGGTTCTTCTCTTCTTTCTTGCGTTAATTCACAGAATTCTTCCACATTAAATTCTTGCCACGTAACACCGCATTACATTTTTTTTGCCAGTATTCAATCAACTCTTCACCAATGGACACCCACAAAATTTCCAGTTTTTTGGAATGATACAATATTTTGCTGATTATATAAAGCCCCAGAATGCCACCCAAAACTATTAAAAGAGATTAACCTAATAGTCTACACAAAGGATATCTACCCAAAAGGATGAAGATTTCCTATTATGTAGAACAGGGATCCATTCTGTAAAGGGTCAGATATTAAATACTTTAAGCTTTGGGGCCAGGAGACAAAATCTAGATTATGTATCTACTTAAATAACAAGAAAGAAAACAAATTCCCATTAATTTTTTATTGATGAAATTCAAAATACAATAATAGTTGTGTTCAATTTTTGTGATACACATCGACTAATGAAAAGAATAGAATTGGAGAATAATTTTGGAGGGAATTTTGCTTAATAGGAATTCACAGTTAGTGTTCTCTACTATCAAAATAAATTGTAAATGTTCATCTGTTAATGCATATCTATAATGAAATATTGTGCATTTAATCTTTAAAATGTCTTTGCACAGGGACAGGTACTGCCAAATACTGATAACAATCCATGAGCATATGATTTTAATAGAGCATATTCATCATTTGGAAGGCATTTATAGGATTTGGTTAGATTCTTGATATTTGCCTTTTAGCATGTCATTACATTATAGATTAATCACTTCTAATTGAAAATTATGTGGAAGTCCCTCAATTGCACAATTAAATTTATTTTGAAATATGAAAATTTCTTTTGCACTTGCTGCAGATTTGTATGGGAAAGGAGATCTTGCTTCTTTAATTTTCAACAGCACAGGAAATATATAAACATCAGTTGTTGAATTGACTTTACTTCAGTATAAATTTTGCATATAAGTGCCTAATAATTTAAGTTGAATTCATTATGAAACATCAAGTAAGCAGAAACTAATTTCAAAAGCCATTCAGAGTTCAACAATAGTGGTCAAAGGAAGTTCTTCTTGTTCAGAAAAAAAAAATCAATAGTGGTCTTGATCTCAAAAAATTAATAATAAAACTTTTTTTCTTCTTTGTATTTGGACCAGATGGCTATGCACTGGTAATAAAGAAAAAATACAACTTCACAGTATGGCAACATGTGTAGCATTTGAAACATAATTGAATTATATTTCATAATTACCATTTTGTAGTATGCTCAGCAGCCATGCACAGGGAGGAGAGTATAACACAGCTTCTCAACTCTGCCATTGCGGCATGAAGACAGCCACAGAATATATAAATGAATGAGTATAGCTATCTTCTAATAAAATTTAATTTGTAAACACTTCAATTTTGATTTCACATATTTTCATTAAAAATATAAAAAATATTCCTAGCTTCTAGGTGGTACAAAGACAGGTAGAAGGCTAGATTTGCATCATGGGTAAGAGAATGACTATGATTTTAAAATATTCCTTTAGAATGGTCAGCTCATTGAATTGGCTAATTAGCTTATATACCTTGGACAGTCTTGGAAGAGAGACACAAACAGGAAGAAGACAGTGAGCTATACTACATTTTGTAAATTTTCCAATAATCCCTGCCTACCCCAACATAAAAACTTAAAACTTATTTTTAAAAAGTAATATTTTTCTAGTGAAATTATATAGTTGCAGATCTTGTTTTTGCATACCATAGTCTGAAAATCAAAACTATAGATGATGCAAAGAGATGCACGCTGAATGTAAGCTATGCCATATTTCCCGTGGTAATTTGCATTGCAAAAAGTAGCATAAAAGCTATATTATCCAGTTAATATTTGATCAGAAAAGGAGATGGGCAATTCATGTGGCAAGAAGGAGGGATAACAGACTGAAACTGTGAATAGCATCCTGGTACCTAGAAAATGTAGCATCTAGCACAGTACCTGATACATAGTAAGGCATTAATAAAGACTTGTTGATTGTCTGAGGATAGAGGAAGACCTCTAATATATTCAGATAGCTCTCTTATGAAGGATTTATGGACAGGAGCCACAAAGAATAAGAAACATACATCATTGGGTTGCAATCTGTGCAAATGGAAGGAGAATCTGTATCACAAAAAATCAAAGACCCATTAAAATATTGCAATATAGATATATTTTTATTATAAAACAAAAGAAAGATGTGAATCCCTCCATCAGCCAATGTTATCATAAAATGTATAAAGTTTTATTGTATAAATAAAAAGAGGGCATTTGAAGAAAGTCTTAAAACCTGGACATACTAAATCTAAACCCCCAAATTAGGTGATTCTAAGAGCAAAGCATAAAAATATTTCTGCAAAGAAAATGAAAACAATTTTTTTCCATTTGAATAAGTTTATTTAGTCAATTTAGAACATTATTCCTTGGTTACAATAATCACATTATTTCCCTCCCTCCCCTCCACCCACTCTTCCCGCAGCCAACGCACAATTTCATTGGGTATTACTTGTGTCCCTGATCAGAACCTATTTCCATGTTGTTGTTTACACTAGGATATTCATTCAGAGTCTACATCCCCAACCATATCCCTTTGACCCATGTATTCAAGCAGTTGTTTTTCTTTGGTGTTTTTACTCCTGCAGTGTTTCCTCTGGATGTGAATAGTGGTTTTTCTCGTAGATTCCTCCGAGTTGTTCAGGGTCATTGCATTACCACTAATGGAGAAGTCTATTACATTCGATTGTACCACGGTGTATCAGTCTCTGTGTATAATGTTTTCCTGGTTCTGCTCCGCTCACTCTGCATCAATTCCTGGAGGTTGTTCCAGTCCCTATGGAATTCCTCCACTTTATTATTCCTTTGAGCACAATAGTATGCCATCACCGACATATACCACAATTTGTTCAGCCATTCCCCAATTGAAGGGCATCCCCTCATTTTCCAATTTTTGGCCACCACAAAGAGTGCAGCTATGAATATTTTTGTACATTTTTTTTCCTTATTATCTCTTTGGGGTAGAAAATGAAAACAATTAAACAGCATAACAAAACTTTTAGGATGCAATCAAACCATTCCTCAAGGAATAATTTGTATCTTTAAACACTTTTACCAGCAAAAGAAAGATCAATGAATTGTGACTATAACAATAACAATAAAAAAAATGAGCCCCCCAATGAAAAATGGGAATTCTAAAAATGGAAAAGGACAAAAAACAAAATTTTAAATAAAAAATTCATTGTTTTGATAGATAACATTAGATAGTACTTTAAAAATTAATAGCTAATATAATTTTAAAAAAGAAATCAAGTTTTAATAACAAAAATGAAAAATAATTCACAATAAATGAAGAAAAAATTATACAAAATTGTTTTGCCCAAGCGAACCAAATGTACAACAAAAATACAAAATACCTTTATAAACAGAATAAGGAATAGAAATCTAAAATAACTCAATGTCAGACCCAGCAATACTACTACTAGGTCTGGATCCCAAAGAGATAAAAAATGGGGGGAAAGGACATACTTGTACAAAGATATGTATAGCAATTCTTCTTGTGTTGGCAAAGAACTTGAAACTAAATGTTCATCATTTCAAGAATGGCTAAACCAGTTTTAGTATATGATGGTAAAGCTTGGAAAGACATATTAAATGATGCAAAGTGAAGTGAGCAGAACTAGGAAATGTAGTAAATAATAACAACAATGGCAATATATATTGCATGATATATCATATTACCTGCGATCCTGGGGTAGGGAGAGCGAAGAGGGAGGGAGAGAATTTGGATCATGATGTCAGAAAATGATTATTAAAAATTGTATTAGCATATAAGCTGGGAATAAAATTTTAAAATAACCCAATAGCAGAAAAGTAAATTAATCTTTAAAAGTAAAATTAGACTTCCTGTGTCAAGATGCCAGATCTCTCCAAAATTCTCCTCCAAACAATTTTTTTTAACTCTTACCTTTCATCTTGGAATCAAGACTGTGTCATTGGTTCCAAGGCAGAAGAACAGTAAGAGGTAGGCAATGGGGGTTAAATGACTTGCTCAGGGTCAGCTAAGAAGTGTCTGAATCTAGATTTGAACCCAGGACCTCTTGTCTTTGGGCTTGGCTCTCTATCAAACACCTAGTTGCCCCCATCCAAATAACTTTAAAACAAAGCCTTTCACCAAATTTTGGAGCAATGAAGTAGTTCTTCAATCCAGAAAAGATTGGAGAATCAGTAGGAAAAGGTTTGTCTCCCTAGAATGAGAGGGGAGTGCAGTGACACTAGATCAGGGATCCAGAGCACCTCAGATGGTGATGGCCACAGACCTGCTCACACACCAGAGAGGTCTTAATCCAAAGCAAGCCAACAGCAGGCCTAGTCCCAGTGAGGGTCAGTAAGGAAGGCCTCCAACTGGATCTTAGCCTACAGCAGCCCTGCTGCCAATGCAGGCCACTAGCAATGCCCTCTACCATGGAAGCCAGCAGCCATGGCCCCATTCCTAGAGCAGCAAGTACTCAACCCTGAATAAGATACCAATGAGACCAAGATAGCAGTCAGGCCCTCCACTATGCAAGCAGGCAGTGAAGCTTCCCACTAGTACAAGCCAGCAGGTATCCCCTAAAGATCCTGTAAGCTAGAAACAAGGCCCCATAGCCTACAAGAAGCAGCTTGGGACAGTGACCTCTCCAACCAAGGAATAGAGGCCAACTTTAATATAGAGTGAATAGTTACATAATAAACTGGAAAAATGAACCAAAATAAAAAATTAGAGCCTAATTATAGAAAGTTAGGATAGTGATAGGAAGGATCATGGTACAAATCTAGAAAAGAATAGTGTCAAAATAGCTACAAGTGAAACCTCAAAGAACAATGTGAATTGGAGTCAGACCCAAAAAGAACTTTTAGAAGCAGTTAAAAACAGGTCTTTAAACATCAAAGAGAAGAAAAATTGGGAAAAGAAGTAAGAACCATGCAAGAAAATAATGAAAAAAGAATCAACAGCTTGGTAAAGAAGCTCATTGAAGAAAACAATTCCTTAAAATTAGAATTGGGCAAATGGAAGCTAATGACTCCATGAGGTATCGAGAAACAATAAAGCACAATCCAAAGAATGGGAAAAAAAAATCAAAGAAAATGTAAATATCTTACTGGGAAAACAACCTACTTGGAAAATAGTTCAAGGAGAAAAATAAAGAATTAATCGACCAAATGAAAGATATGATTTAAAAAAAAGAACATGGATAGCGTATTTCAAGAAATTACCAAGGAGAACTTCCTTAATATCCTAGAATCAGAAAGTAAAATGAAATATAAAGAATCCAATGATCATCTCCAGAAAGAGATCACCAAAAAAAAAATCCCAAGAATATTATAGTCAAATTCTAAAGCTCCCAGGTTAAGGAGATAATACTACAAGTAGCCAGAAAGAAACAATTCAAATATCATGGGGCCATTGTGAGGTTAACATAAGATTTAACACATATTTCCCCCTTCAATTATAAGAAAAGACATTTTAACCTCCATATTTTTAAATGAGCCAAATTCTTACCCACTCACCTCCCTCCTCTCTGAGACAGTAAGCTATTTAATATTTATTTTACATGTTTATGAGTGTAAAATGTTTCCATATTAATCCTTTTGTGAAAGGGAAATCAAACAACAACAAAAAAATTGAAGAAATAAAGTGAAATATAGTATGTCACAGTTTGTATCCAGACTCCATCAGTTCTTTCTCTGGAGTCAGATGGCATTTTTCATCAGGAGTCCTTGAGGATTTTCTTGAATCACTGTATTTCTAGGAATAGCTAAGTCATTCATAGATGTTCATCATATAATATTGCTGTTACTGTGTACAATGTTCTCCTAGTTCTTCTCACATTACTTTTTATCATTAGTTCATGTAGATCTTTCCAGTCTTTTCTTAAATCATCCTTCTCATCATTTCTTAAAGCACGGCAGTATTCCATTACAATCATATATCACAACTTGCTCTGCCATTCCCCAGTTGATGGGCATCCCCTCAGTTTCCATTTCTTTTCCACTACAAAACAGGATAACATAAGATTTAGCTGCTTCTACCTTAAAGGATTAGGAGGCCTGGAATATGATATTCCAGATATCAAAGGAGATAGGCTTACAACCAATAATTATCTACTCAGAGAAAACAAGTAAAGTCCTCTGGGGGAGAAAATGGATATTTAATGAAATGGAGAACTTCCAAACATTCCTAATGAAAAATAGAACAGCATAGAAAATTAGATATTCAAACAGAAGACTCAAAAGAAGAATAAGAAGGTAAACAGGAAAGAAAAATTGTAAGGCATCAATAAAGTTGAACTGTTTATATTCTTAGATGGACAGATAATACTTATAGCTCTTAGGAATTGTATCAGCATTATAGAAATTAGAAGGAATATATATACACAGAGGATGTGGGTGTGAATTAACTACAAAAGAAAACTATAGAAAAATAAAGAGATGAGAAAAAGATCTGTTCTGGGAGAAGAGGGGAAATGAGAAATTGAATGGGGTAAATTATCTCAAATAAAAGAGGTACAAAAGAGCTATTATAATCAAGGTAAAGATGGAAAGGTGCTGGGCAATGATTGAACCTTACTCAACACATTTGACTCAAAGAGAATAACATATGCACCAAAATAGATATGTAAATCTATCTTTTAGGAAAATTTTAAATTAAATTAAATTAATTAATAAACAGTAAGTGTTATAATAACAAAATTAATTAAAATTAATTAATTAAATCAAGAAATTAAATTTTAAACTTTAAATGGAAATAAAATAAATAAAATTTTAAAAGGAGAAACTAAAAAAAAGGAAAGAGTTTTAGGGAGTTGGGGTTCAAAAGTAAATCACTTATTAGAAGAGTCAGTAAAAGAGAGAAAAATAAAAATAAATATGATAAAAGTAAGATGGAAGTAATAGATTTAAGTTTAGGGTTAAAGACTGAATATAATAATTTTAGGTCACCAAGGGTTTTATTTATAAAATCCTAATGAATCACTCAAGTCAGAATGGAGTTTATGGTGATTTAATTACAACAGGAGGAAGAAATTATCAGAGGGAGAGAGAGAGGGAGAGAAGGAAAGGAGGTTAACTCAACCACTCTGGCTCAGGCTGAGCCAGGTGGGAGTTTAAGGCCTTGGAGAGCCAAGGCAGAGAAGGGAGTCAGTCCTTATCACTCATGTGACCAATCTGAAGGAAAGCTGTCTGCGGGCCTCCTCCCAGCTTGAGCTACAGGATCAAACTGGCGTCTAGCCTTCTCCACAGGAAGAGACAAGAACTCCAGAGGCTGTTTTCTACCTCACTTCCTGCTCTCACATGTGCCAATGGTAGCTCAAGCTTGGCTTAGGACAGCCCAAGGGGGCAGTTAGATGTTTCTGATTTGTCATTAGCTAGCACATGCCCGTGTAGTTCTGAATTTCAAAACTACTCCACCCTATTTAAACCATTCTTTAGAAGATTGGATTTAGCTATTTCCTGATCAATAACAATAGAAATACCTGGAATAACAGAATCAGGTCTTGGAAACTACATTCTCCACCCTACTCAGTGTAACAAGATTACGAAGGGCTGCAGCAAACTCAAGATTAAATTATTTGAGAATGTGGCCTTCAAAAGACATGTGCAAAAAAAGGACAGACCTCTGGGCAGTTGTAGGTCAAGCTAGAGCCACCATTGGCACATGTGAGACGCAGGAAGTGAGGTAGAGAACAGCCTCTGGAGTTCTCGGGACTTCTTGTGAGGAGGGCTAGAGTTCAGTTCGAGGCTGGTGCTTGAGGTTGGAGGAGCCCCACAGACTGCTTTCCTTCAGATTGGTCACGTGAGTGATAAGGACTGATCCCTTTCCCTGCCTTGGCTATCCAAGGCCTTTACACCTGCTTTGGCTCAGCCTGAGCCAGAGTGGTTCTGAGTTAAACTTCTTTCCTTCTATCCTTCTTTCCTTCTCTCTCTCTCCCTCTCTCTCTCCCTCTAATACTTTCTTCCTCCTGTAAAGGTGGAAATTTTAGCTTTTAGGATTGATGTAATATTGAACAATGGCCGCCAAGGTATTTACTTATGAAATTCCTAAAATGAAACACTCAAGTCAGAATGGAGGTTTAATCACACTGGGAGTAGGGAAAGGAGAGGGAGAGAAGGAGAGAAGGGAAAAGGGAAAGGGGCTACTCAACCTCTGACCAAGGCAGAGGGAGTTTTAGGCCCAAAGGGCCAAGGTGGAAAGAATCAGTCCTTAACTCACGTGAGTGATCTGAAGGAAAGCTGTCTGCAGGCGTCCTCCCTGTTTAAGCTCCTAACACCAACTCGCGTCTAGCTCTCTCCACAGGAAGTGAGTGAAATCCAGAGGCTGTTCCTTACCTCACTTCCTGTGTCTCACAAGTGCCAATGGTTGGCTCTAGCTTGGCTTAGGACAGCCCAGGTGGGCAGTTAGTTATTTCTGATTTGTCATTGACTAGCACATGCCCGTGTAGTGTGGGTGTGCACAATTTTTGGGTGCTATACCAAGATGGAGACTTTTAAAATTCACACTCCTGTTGTAATTAAAACACCATAAAAATTTGGCAGCTGACTTGAGTGTTTCATTTAGAAATTACATAAGTGAATTCCTTGGCGACCTTAAATTAATATATATCAGTCTTTTAAAGTGATTTCAATATCACATAGTGTGGGTGTGCACATTCTTGGGTACTAGACCAAGCAAGATGGAGGCAATTTAAAAATCACAGAAGGAAATACAGAGTTAATTATTATACCTGTAACAACAGAGGCAGATAGCAGAATGGATCAAAACCCAGAATCCTAAAAAATGTTGTCTATGAAAAACACATCTGAACCAGGGAGACATACACAGAATAAAGGTAAGGGACTAGAGAAGAATCTATTATGCTTCAGCTGAAGTGAAAAAAAGAATGAGTGACAATCATGATCTCAGACAAAGCTAAAGCAAAAATAAACCTAATTAAAAGAGGGAATGAAATTATATCTTGTTAAAAGATACCATAGACAATGAAGTAATATCAATGTACACATAAGTTAAATGACTTACAGGAGGGCTATTGAAAGATAGTACAATTAAATGGAAACTAAATAATCTGACTAAAATAAAGTGAATCGAACAAATCACAGAAATAATAATTTCATTAACAGGAATGACAACAGCAAAGCAACATATCAAAATTTAGGGGAGCCAAGCAATTCTTAGGGGAAAATTTATATCTTTAACCACTTATATCAATACATTAGAGAAAGAACAGTTCAATGAATTGGGCATGAAATTTAAAATGTTAGAAAGATAACAAATTAAAAATCACCATTTAAACACCAAATTGGAAATCTTGAAAAGCAAAGGTGAGATTCATAAAACAGAAAGTAAGAAAACCATGGAGCTAATTAATAAAGCTCAAAGCTGGTTTTATGAGAAAAAACACAATAGGTAAAATATTGGTTAATTTCATTTAAAAAAAGGAAAGAACATCAAACTACCAGTATCAAAAATAAAAAAGATGAATTAACCTCCAACTAAGAAGAAATTATAGCAATTATTAGGAGTTGTTTTATACAATTACATGCCAATTAATTTGATAATCTAAGTACTTATAAAAATGTAAACCACACAGATTAACAGAAGAGGAATTAAAATGTTTTAAGAATCTCATCCTAGAAAAGGAAATTGAACAAGCCATCAATGAACTCCACAAGAAAAAATCCCCAGGACTAGAAGGATTCACAAGTGAATTCTACCAAACATATAAAGAACTCACTATTTGACAAAAACTGTTAGGAAAATTGGAAAACAGTATGTCAGAGACTGAACTTAGGCCACATCTCACACTGTATACCACAAGAAGGTCAATGTGGATACATGATTTAGACATAAATTGTAATGCCACAAGCAAATGTGGGGAGCATGGAATACTTTACCTGTCACATCTATGGATAAGAGAAGAATTTAGGACTAAACAAGGGATATAGAGCATTATAGGATATCGAATGAGCAATTTTTATTATAATAATTAGAAAGGTTTTGTCAACACAAGGTAAGATTACAAGCAAAGCAGAGAAAAAAATTTTTACAGCAAATATTTTTGATAAATTTGTTAAATATCTCATTTCTCAAATATATACAGAATTAAGTCAAATTTGTAAAAATAGAAGTCATTTTCCAATTGATAAATGGCCAGAGGATGTGAACAGGTGGTAATTTTCAGATGAAGAAATCAAAACCATCTATGATCATATGAAAAACTGTTCTAAATCACTCTTGAGTAGAGAAATGCAAATTAAAAGAACTCTTACCTGTCACCTCAAAGTTATCAGATTGGCCAATATGGCAGAAAAAAAAATGAGAAATGTTGTAAGTGATGTGGGAAAACTGGGATACTAACACACTATTGCTAGAGTTCTGATCTGATCTAACCATTCTGGACAGCAATTTGGAACGATGCCAAAAAGGCTATAAAACTGCACATACCCTTTGGATCTAGCAATACCACTACTAGGTTTATATTCCAAAGAGATTACAATGGAGGGGAAGGACCTCGTTGATCAAAAATATTTATTACAGCTCTTTTCATGGTAGCAAAGAATTGGAAATCGAGGGGCTGTCCATCAATTGGAGAATGGCTGAACAAGTTGTGGTATATGATTATCATGGAATATTATTATGCTATAAGAAATGACAAGCAGGTTGATTTTGGGAAAATCTGGAATGGCTTACATGAACTGATGCACAGTGAAGTGAGAACTAGAAGAACATTGTACACAATGAGAGCAATATTTTTCGATAAACAATTATGAATGACCCAGTTATTCTCAGAGATGCAGTAACCCAAAGAATCAGCGATTCATGATGAAAAATGTCATCTGTCCTCCAAGAAAGAACTGATGGCATCTGAATGCAGACCAAAACAGACTATATTTCACTTTCTTTCTTTTTCTCCTTTTTTCTGCATGAGATCTCTTCCACAAAATGACATGGAAAAATGTTGTACATGATTTCACATGTAAATGATATATCAGATTTCTTCCTGTCTCAGGGAGGGAGGAAAGGTGGAAGAGAGGGAAAGAGAAAGGGTGGGAAGGAAGGAGAGAATTTGGAACTCAAAACATTGTTTAAGATTGTTAAAAATTGTTTATGAATGTAATTGGGAATAAACAATTTTTTTTGGTAAATTCTGCCCCTTCTGCTCCTTTTGGGCACTTCTATACTTTGGAGCTATGTAGTATCTCAAATTATTGCCTCTATTATTGAAGTTCCTTATTGTTGGGGTGGGGAGAACCACGTTTACATCGGTCTTAATATCAATTCTAAGATAGAAAAGTAGCAAGGGATAGGCAATTGGGATCAAGTGACTTGCTCAAGGTCATTCAGGCAGGAAGTATCTGAGTTCAAATTTAAACCCAGACCCTCTTGACTCCTGGTCTGGCACTCTATCCACTATGCTATTTAGCTGTCCCTTGACTTCTTAGTCTCTTGTGCTGGGTTGTGATCTTACTCACTGTGTGGACATACACATGTGTGTTCCCATCCTGGATCTTCTTTTCTTTTCTTTCTAAACTATTTTTCTTAGTGATCTTGTTAACAAGGTGGTGAATGGATTAAGTTCACGACTTGAAATCTGAAAGAACTGAGTTCAAATTCTATCTCATACATTTACTAGGAAAAGATTGAACAAGGGTAAATTTATTCTGGATCTGATTTTTCACTTAGAAGGAAGAACTGATTGTTGAAGAAGAAACTATGGGAATTCTAAGAATAAGGAACTCCTTTCTTCTAGAGAAGAACAGGAAATCGAACCTACTCTGAGATGTACCCCAGATTTTGGGGAACAGATTTCAAAAGTCTCATGAAAAATAGGTAGGATTCCATAAATGAGGCTTCTGTAGGGGAAGTCAGGCCAAGAGAGGTAAGATACATTCAGGAATGAATCCTCAAGTCACAAATGTAAATAATCCCAAAGAGGAAGGAAAATAGTTTTTTGTTTTTTTTCTGAAGAGATCAATGGGGTTGTATAATGTGTTCACCAATCAACTTATGTATATTAAAAGAAATATAATGGCAGCAAGGCTAGGTAGTAGAAGATGACAAATATTTAAGCTCTGTCAGGAAAAACTTTCTAACAATTAGAGCTGTCTAGAAGTAGAATGAACTTCCTCATAAGGTGATGGATTGCCTTTCTAAAGTTAGGTTATAGTAAATAGAATATGAGTAAATGACCTCAACAATCTAGTGTTTGATAAATCCAAAGATCCCAGCTTTTGAGAGAAGAATTCACTATTTGAAAAAAAACTGCAGGGAAAATTAGAAAACAGTATGGCAAAAATTAGGTTTAGATCAACATCTCACAGCCTATACCAAGATACGGTAAAAATGAATATATCATTTCGACATAAAGGGTGATGTTATAAATAAAACAGGGCAACATAGAATAGTTTACCTATCAGATCTATGAAGGGAAGACTATATGACCCAACAAAAGATAGAGAACATTACAAGATGTAAAATGAATAACTTTAATTATATTAAATATAAAAGTTTTTTTACAAATAAAACCAATGAAACCAAGCTGGGAAACAACAAACTGGTGGGGGGGGGGGAGGATTTTAAGCAAATTTCTCTGATAAAGATCTCATTTCTCAAATGTTTAATGAATTAAATCCAATTTATAAGAATTCAAGTCATTTCTCAATTGACAACTGGTCAAAGGTTATGAGTAGGCAGTTTTCAGATGAAGAAATCAAACCTATCAATATGAAAAAATGTTCTAAATCCCTTGACTAGAGAAATGCAAATTAAAATAACTCTGAGGTACCACCTCACACCTATCAGATTGTCTAATATGATAGTAAAGGAAAATTGTAAATGCTGGAGGAGATGTGGCAAAATTGGGACACTCATGCATTGCTGGTGGAACTGTGAACTGATCCAACTATTCTGGAGGGCAATTTGGAACTCTTCCCAAGGGGCTATAAAAGCATGCATACGTTTTGATCTAGTAATACTACTACTAGATTTGTACACTGGAGAAAAATTTTTAAAGGGGTGAAAGGACCTATTTATACAAAATTATTTTTTTATAAACCTATTTATACAAAAATAGTTATCCCTGTTCTTTTTATGGTGGTAAAGAATAGAAAATTAAGGGGATGTCCATCAATTGGGGACTAGCTAAATAAATGTGGTGCATGTTGGTGATGGAATACTATTGTGCTCTAAGGAATGATGAACAAAATGATTTCAGAAAGAGCTGGAAAGACCTACATGAACTGATGGAGAGTGAGATTAGCAGAACCGGGAAAACACTAGACATAGCAATAGCAATATTGTGGAATGATTAACTGTGATAGACTGAGTTATTATTGGCAATACAATGATCAAGGCCATTCTGAAGGACTTAGAACAAAGAATTCTATCTACCTCCAGAGGAAGAACTTTTGAAGTCAGAATGCAGATAGAACCATATGATTTTTCAGTTGTTTATTTGGGTTCATGCTTAGGGGGTTTGGTTTTATTAAGATTACTCATCCTCAAAAATGAATATGGAGGGGGCAGCTGGGTAGCTCAGTGGATTGAGAGCCAGCCCTAGAGATGGGAGGTCCTAGGTTCAAATCTGGCCTCAGACACTTCCCAGTTGTGTGTCCCTGGGCAAGTCACTTGACCCCCATTGCCTAGCCCTTACCACTCTTCTGCCTTGGAGCCAATACACAGTATTGACTCCAAGATGGAAGGTAAGGGTTTAAAAAAAATGAATATGGAAATGTTAATACATGTATAATACAGATTGAATTGCCTGCCAGCACTGGGAATGGAAAGGGAGGGAGATAAGTTCGATCATATATTTTAGGAAAACTGGTATGGAAATTTGTTATAACATATAATTGGTAATAAATTAATAACTCCCCCAAAATAAAGTTAGGTTATAGTGAAGATTTTTAGGATTGAATTGGATTAGATGCCCACCGAGGTTCCTTCCAGTTCTCAAATTTTGTAATTCTATGTATATATTTAAGTGTATATATCATGCCCCAAGTACTCCTCTGTGCTGAAGACCAACATAACATTTATAAAAGCATTATGGCTTATAAAAGAGTTGACACACTCCATATCATTTTATCCTCACGATGATACTTGGAGGTAGATACTAGAGATTTTTTAAATTAAAATTTATTTTTTTACATTAACATACCCAGATAACAACTCCCTTCTTCTCTTCCCTCTCCCTATTAGAGAAGGTATCATTTGACAAAAAGATATGTTTATCTATAAAATTATATCCTGCCTAAACAATTATCAGCAAAGCAAGATTCTGAGAATAACCCCAAGGGATTCAGGCTAAAAAATTTTATCTACAACCAAAGAAATAATTGTTAGCGTCTGATTGCAGATCAAAGAATGCCATTTTTTTTACTTCATTTCCTTCATGAATTTTTAATTGTATGTGGTATGTGATTTATTTCAAGGCATGAGGAATATGGAAAATATGTTATTGCCTGACAGCATTGGTATAACCTATACCAGACTATTTATCACCTTGGAAAGGTGGAGAAAGGGAGGAATAGAGACAATATGAATTGCAAAAAGTCAGAAAACAATCGTCAAAAATTGTTTCTATGTGTAATTGAAAAAAGTTTTTAAAATTAGGCTTGTTTTTATTTTTATTTGGAGATAGACTTACATAAGTTTTTTTTTCAAACAATATTTCTGTTACTATATATAATATCTTGGTTCTGCTTGTTTCACTCTTCCTAATTTCATATGTCTTTCCATGTTTTTTAAAAAAATTCTGTTTTTGCTAACACCATCTTCAGCCAGTCTTCTCTTTTGTAAAATATCCTCCTAATTTGTAGAATCCTAGATCTAGAGCAAAAAGAGTTCTTAAAAATCATTTAGTCCAATATCTTCATTTTTTCAGATGAAGAACTAGGACCTAGAAAGATTAAATTACTTATCTGAGGTCACATCTCTATCTGGCTACCTTTAAATTCCAACTAAAATCCCATTTTCTGCTGGAATCCTTTCCCAATTCCTTTTCATTCCAGTGCCTCCTCTCTCTTAATTATTTCTTATTTATCCTGTTTATACATATTTGTCTGCTTGTTGTCTTCCTCATTAGATTAGGAGCTTCTCAGGACAGGGATTGTTTTTTGCTTCTTTTTGTATCCCTGGGCACTTGGCACAGTGCCTGATACATAGCAAGTCTACAATAAATGTTTACTGATTGATTGATGTAACAGTTGGGCTATTCATTCAACTGTATTCCAGTTTGGATTGTAGGCATTCTTCATTTTTTTTAATGTAAATAATTAGACTTTATTCTTTTGAGGAGGAGGCTCTGCAATGTTCTAGGGCTTGAATTCCAATCAGTTCATTATCCATAAATTAGAACTTTTGGAGGACTTCCATCTGGGGAATCCCATTTCTATCTGGACTTTACACTGGAATCTATTACATGGCAGAAGCAAACACGCTGTGGATGTATGTTTCCATGCTTACTACTTAGATATAAATGAAGGTATTATTGAAATTATTTATTGCATTTTCAAAGGATGATTTTATTACATACATGGGATCATAGACTCAGAGATGAGAGGGGAACTTCAGAGGTTACAACCTGTCATTTTATAGATGAGGAAACAGAAGCCTTGTGGCAGAAGGACTTTTAAGAAAACATTTTGCTCGAAAAAAATGTCTTTGTATTCAACAATTAGCAGGATTAGGATTTATATTCTTTGAACTTTGAGTTGACTGAAGATATGTCTGTTGTAGAATGTCATCTACAAAAAACTTTTTAGTTCCTTTCTCATATCTTCATTAAGGATGCCCTATATGCATGCATAAATTATTATTATAAAATTTTTATAGAAATGAAAAAGGATGTTGAAGGACTAGTAGCTACTGAAATTAGTCTTTTTCGGGGGGGGGGGGGAGAAAAAACATTCAAATCTTTTCCCAAGCATCCTCCCCCTTTCCTCCTTCATATATCTTGGAAATTTATTCATTAATGCTCGCAAAACTGGGATGAATTATAGAATGAAAATGCATTTAAGTATTTATGTGCAAGGCACTGTGCAAAATATGAAGATAAAATTTTAAAAGTTAGTCCATAATCCTTAAGGAGCTTTCATTATTTTTTCTATTATTTATTTTAAATGTTCCTTTCTTTTTAAATCTTGAGTTCCCTATTCTCTCCTTCCTTCCCATCCTTCCCCTACCCACTGAGAAATGATGTAAAATATATTTTGATTTTGTTTTTAAGCAAGAAAAGAAAGAAAACTATAGTTCAATTTCCACTCAGAATTCATCAGTTCTTTCTCTGGAGGTGGATACCATTTTTTCTTCATAAGTTCTTTGGAATTATCTTGGATCATTTTATTGATCAGAATAGTCAAGTCTTTCACAAGTGATTATCATCACATTGTTCTTATTGTACATAATGATCTCCCAATTCTTCTCACCTAACTTTGGACCAATTCATATAGGTCTTGCCATGTTTTTTTCTGAAATCATTGTCCTCATCATCTCCAATAACACAACAGTTCTCTATCACAATCCTATACCAGAACTTGTTCAGCGATTCTCCAACTGAGCATTCCCTTGATTTTCAATTCTTTGCCACTACAAAAACAGCTGCTATATTTTTATTCATGTGGGTCCATTCCCTTTTTCTTTGATCTCTTTGGGATATAGTCCTAGTAGTGGTATTGATGGGTCGAAGAGTATGCAGAGTTTTCTATCCCACTGGGTCTAATTTCAAACTGTTATCCAGAGTGGTTGGACCAGTTCACTATTCAACCAATAATTCATTATACCTATTTTTCCCACATTTCCCAATATCCATCCCTATAATTTGGCATTTAGGATAGGTGTTAGGTGGTACCTGAGAATTGTTTTAATTTATCTTTCTCTAATAAAAGTGATTTAGAGCATTTTTTTCAAATATAACCAGAGATAATGTTTATTTCTCCTTCTGAAACTTTCTGTTTATATCCTTTAACCATTTATCAATTGGGGAATGGTTCTTATTTTTTGACTCACTTCTATACTTAGCATATATTCTAGAAATGAGGCCTTTATAAGAGAAACTTACTATAAAATTTTTTGATATTACTTCACTGTCCATGGCAAAATGTAGTTTCCATGATCATCTCTTTTAATTAGGTCTATTTTTGTTTTGTCTGAGATCTAATATATGGAACTGTTTTCTTTGATAATTTCTTGAAAAATTATATCTATGCTTTTTTTTTTTCAGGCAGTCCAATAATTCTTAAATTATCTCTCCTCAAACTATTTTTCTATGGTAGTGTTTTTTCCAATAAGATTTTTTCACATTTTCTTCTATTTTTTCATGTTTTGACTTTGTTGTATTATTTCTTGATGTTTCATGGCGTCATTAGCTTCCACCTGCCCAATTCTAATTTTTAAGAAGTTCTTTTCTTCAGTGAATTTATGGGCTTTTTTCCCTTTAAGACAATTTAGGAGCTTATACTTTTAACAATAACAACAAAATGTTTTGTACTAACAAACATCAAACAAGAACATTTACATATATGGAATAAAATATGCAGATTATGCATATAACCATGAATCTATTACATACAACTTCCATTGAAAAAAATAATAAATTCAGCATGTTAGTTTCAAAGTTGTGAATTATCTTTGTATCCTTCTGAACCTATTCTCTTCTGTAAAAAAAAAAATCCACAATGAATGACCTTTTTTCTTCTGGTGTCTCAATCATTAGACCCCCTCTTCATCCCAAAGCTCTCCTGCTCCAAAACAATTTAGAAAAACACAACAACCTTTTTGTATAACAAATAAACAGTTAAGCACTGCAGTCTATACACTGGGTATGCCTGAACATGAATATTTCAGCCTGGAGCTTACCTTCTAAGAGCAGACAAATAACATATATAGGAGAGTGGCCAGAGAAGGGAATTTTGGCCTGGGTAGTCATAGAGATGGCAAAGTGATATCTAGGTCAGTTAACTGTCATGTCCTTTCTAGAAAAAAATGTTTCTAAAGGTAGGGAAATAAAAGTAATGGCAGACAGATAGCTTGGGTGGACAGGTAAAGCATGGTCTGGAGTTAGATCAGCTTAGGAGATCTCTGGAGCTTGGGAGCCTAGTTTGAACTCGTTCAGTCCTCAATCAACTATACTGGGGTTTGGGGTAGAAGCTCCAAAAATGAGTGGATCAACTTCCTCAGGCGGTTCAGGGTCCAAAATGAGAGAAATGGGAGGCACCTCCAAAATGAACTTCTGTGCATTATTGGTGTGACCCAAATTCTCTCCATAATTTTGTTTGTTTTAAAATTATAAGCTTCTGTAGTGGCAGAGATTGCCACATTCTTTGAATTTCTCTCCCCAGGGTCTGGCACATAGGAGGCATTTGATAAAGATTCATTGATTGATTTGGTACATTTTCTTTCAGATGATCAGTAACTATTATGTTAGAATCCATAAGGGTTGACTCTGCTGTATTGAGAAAAGAAAAAATTGTTATAAAAAACTTGTGGGTTTTCTATTCAGTTTGATACTCTCAGAATTATCTACCTTGAATCTTTCATCAATCTTTCTAGAAACTAATTTCCTCTCCACCCCATAATGTTATGAAATGCTACTGTTCATCATCTGCTCCATTAGTCTTGCCCTTGGTGACATTAACTGGTTTAGGGCAAAGAAGTTTCTAGACAATTGGCCTCCTCTTGTGGTGACTGATTGACATCAGATAAACTTCTTTAGGAAATGGGAACAGGATATGTCATTGTTCTTTCATTCAATCCCATTTTTAGGCATCAATAACTTGTTCTCTTTAGATGACATTTAAGCTATGATATTGATGCTACTGGCTTTTTCATTCTTTATTCTAAATGTAGTATTGATTATGATCAATAATAATAATAATGTTGACTTAATTTGAAATTTTATCAAATTCTTAAAATTTCTCTATTCATTATTACAAGTTGATAAAATATAATTATAGTGGTTTTGCAAATGTTTATTATAAGCGTGGGAATATGAGTTGTACATGCGTTCAAAGAAAATTTTTTGCTGACCCCCCCCCCCTCCCCAGGATACAAGCAAAACCAATTTTTCTAATCCCTTTATTTACTTCACAAGAGATCCTGTGAGCCATCTTTACTTTATATATATATATATATATATATATATATATATATATATATATATATATATATATATATATTTTAATTCTGACCTTCTATCTTAGAAATAATACAGGGCTTCTGTATTGATTTTTCCTGCATACATTGGTTCTAAGGCAGAGAAACAGTAAGAGATTTGGCTAGGGTCACAGAGCTAGAAAGTATCTGATATGGATTTGAACTCAGGACTTTCCATCTCTATACCTGGCTATCTACTGAACTGCCTCATTGCCTCCACCATCTTTACTTTTAGCCACAACATTTTTGTTTTTCAGTTTCATTTATAACAAAAATGTCAAGATTCAGTTGTGAGCTATATACATATGCAAACACATTGGACATAGACCTCACTTTTACATTACCAATTGTTAACATTGATCATCTTGAAACCACATGATTCTTAGCATCCTTTGTACTGTTTATTAACACTCACCAGACTGAGGATCATTTTGTGGGTTTAAAAAAAAAAATCTTAAATGATTTGCCCTGGTGAAATAATAATAGTAACACAATCTATTGATAGTAAGCATCTCTGCAAGTAGCTTGAATGGCTCTTAGAAAGCAAATATTATTATTGCCAGTGTTATTCTTAAAGCCTTTTTGGCTTGGTAGAACATTCTAGAGGTGGAATTTCACTAGCATAGATCTCAAGAAACCAGTCATGTCTGTAGCACAGTGACTCAATGGAATAAGACTTTATGAAGGTAATCAAGAAATATTTATTGTGTTATTCATTTGATCAGTATCAACTGTGTGTGTTGTATGCTTTAAAAAAGAAATCAAAATCAGTATTATTAATAACTCAACAATTAAAAGTTTAAAAAATAATTTTATTGAAGAATTTATTTCTTACATTATTGTAATTATTCCAAGTATCCCTCCCTTCATTCCAGAGAACTATTTAATATGACAAATTCTACATTTTTAGAGAGGAAAAAAAATCATAACTAATCAATACATTGAAAAAGTCCAAAACCTGAACAATGTGTACACTTATGGATCTCCCACTTTCCCAAAAATGGGGGAGGGCGTTTGGGGGTATCCTCTCTTATATCTCATACATCTTCATTTGAGTCCTGCTTGATCATTATAGTAACTGTGTACTTTTCTTTGCTCAACACTTTCTTCTGCATCAGTTCATTTCTTAGATCACAGCAACATTCCATTAGATTCATGTACTATAATTTGTTTAGCCATTCCCCAATGGATGGGTGTCTACTTTGTTTCCAATTCTTTGCTATTGTAAAAAGTACTGCTATAAATATTTCTGTTTATGCGGGAACTTTTTTCATTAGATGGTTTCCTTCAGACTATGAGCCCAGGAATAGTCTTTTGTTAAAAGAGAAAGGATATTGTTTTAGCCACTTTATTTGTATTAATTCCAAGGTTTTTTTCCAAATGGTTGCAACATTTTACAGTTCCACCACCAATGTACCAGTGTGCCTCTCATTTCCCAAATCCTCCAGTTTTAAGAACTGGCATTTTTGAAGGTTATCCCCCCCAAATTTACAGAGTACGAGGTAAAATCTCTAGGTGGTTGTGATGTGTATTTCTCTTTTCATTAGTAATTTGGAGCTTTCTGTCATATGGTTGTGAATACTCTGCTATTGATCATATACTCTGACCACTTATTTACTGGGAAAAGGCTAACAGCATTACATACATGCACATAAACACATACACAATTATTTATTTATATAAGATACAAACTCTTGTTAGAGAAACTTGACATGATTTTTTTTTGGCCCAATTCAGTGACTTCCTTTCTTTTCCTAGTTATGTTAATTTCGTCTGTGAAGTAGCTTTTCACAAAAGTCATCTATTTTATCTTTTATAATTGCCTTTATCTCTTGCCTGATTAGATTTACATCTCCTCCTCCATAGGTGAAAGTGGAACATGATCCCTGTCTTTTCTATTTTTTGAAGTGTTTCAGTTGCATTTAGCAACTAATAGCCTAATTTCTGTTAGACTGCTTTCCACTTTTCTCAGTAGTATTTATCAAATATGGCATTTTTACCTAGTTATTTTGTTTTCCTCTGTATCAAACACTGGGTTAACTGAATTCTATTGATTCTACTTTTTCAACAAGTTATCTGTTTTTAAACATAATATTCTTTATGACTGTTGCTTTATAATATAGCTTGAAGTCAAGATATGCTATTCCCCTTTCATCCCTTCTTTTCACATTTCCCTTATATTCTAGATTCATGATTTTCCAAATGAAAAATTGTTATTTTTGTCAAGTCCTATGAAGTATCCTTTTGGTAATCTGATTGGTATGGCATTAAAAGTATAAATTAAATTTGGTATTACTATCATTTTTTATTATATTTGCATGGACTAGCATTGGGCATTGAATTTCCTCCAGCTATTCCAAGTGTTATTTCTTTAAAGTTATTTTGCAATTGAGTTTATGCAAGTCCTTTGTGTGCTTTAGAAGTCTGATCACCAAATAGTTTATGTACTTTGTAGTTTCATCGAATGGGATTTCCCTATTATTGCTTTTTTCATTGTTATTATCTAGAAATGCAGCTGTTTTTTTTTTTTTTCAGGATTTATTTCATAGCTTGTAACTTCGCTGAAGCTATTGTCTGAATGAATTCACCTGCTAATTCCTTATGATTTTCCAAATGTGCCACCATATCATCAGCAAATAGAATACTTTTTATATCCTCTATAACTACCTTTGATGCCTTCTTTTGTCTTAGTGTTGTTACGTTTCCAGAACTATATGAAATAAAATTAATCTAATTATTCTGGAGGGCAATTTGGAATTATGCTAAAAGGGCTATAAAACAATACATTCCCTTTAATCCAGTAATATCACTACTAGATCTGTATCCCAAAGAGATTTTTAAATATGGGAAAGGACTTGTTAGTACAAGTTGCTGTTCTTTTTGTGGTGGCAAAGAATTGGAAACTAAGGAGATGTCTCTCAGTTGGGGAATGGCTGAACAAATTGTGGTATGTAATGGTGTGAATCTTAAAACTGCTCAGACTCTACCTTAGAACATTTGGTTAAGGCTATTCCCTTATTGTAACAAATGGGAGGTACTTGTTCAGGAATGTATTGGGAATTTTAACATTACTCCACCCATACTTAGGCATACTTCAGGGGAAAATAAAGTTGTAAACTCCTTACTGAACAATGAAAAGTCCCTAACTCATACTTATAGTGAAGCTAAAACCTTAAGCTAGGTCTATTTTTAGATCTAATACAAAAGGGTGCTAAGAACCTATAAAGGTTAAATTAATCACTAAAAAGTCAAGCAACTAACAAAAGGCAAGCTTAACAAAAGAGGTGTGAAGTTTTAGTCTACTCAGAGAAGGTGAGAACTAAGAATGGGCAGTCCTGGGAAAAAGCGTCTACTGTGATTGGTAGATGTGAAAATTTAGGGGAGGTGACATACGAGAAAATTTCTTTAAAAGGAAGGGACTTATTGAATTTGAATTGGTTGGAGTTGGAGTTCAGACAGTTAGAGTTCGGACTAGTTGGAGTTCGTCGTTGTTGTTGGAGTTTTGGAGTTAGTGTGGAGGAGCTGGCTCTCTGAACTTAGTTGGAATTTTGCTTGGGACAAAATTTTGTGGTGAGTGGATAAAAGACTGACTAGTCTCTCTTAAAGCTCAGGCCTAGGCCATTTTGACCTAGACCCTTCCTACTATTTCCTCTTATTCTGTCTCTCTCCCTTCCCTTAATTCCTTCATTTGTATTAATTAAAATCTCCATAAAACCCAGCTGACTTGGGTATATTTTAATATTTGGGAATTTTCCCATGGCGACCACTTATTTTTCAATTTAAATCAAGACACTAAAATTATCTTTACAGTTTTGGAAATTCACAGTCTTGAAACCCATATTTTCCCAGTCATAATGGTGATGGAATACTATTGTGCTATAAGGAATGATGGACAGATGATTTTAGAAAGAGCTGGAGAGACCTTCATGAACTGATGTAGAGTGAAATAAGCAGAACCAGGACACCATTGTGCACAGTAATTGCAATATGGTGGAAGAATCAAATGTGATAGACTTTGCTACGGTTCTGAGGGACTCAGGAAAAAGAATGCTATACTTCCAGAGAAAGAAGTATTAGAGTAGGAATGCAGATGAAATAATATGATTTATCACTTGTTTATTTGGGTACATGTTTGGAGGTTTTGGTTTTATAAGATTATTCACTTATAAGAATGAATAACATGGAAATGTTTTGTGTGATAATACATGTATAACCCAAATCAAATTGCTTGCCAGCTCTGGGATGGGAGAGGGAAAAAGGGAAGGAGACAATTTGGATCATATAACTTTGAAAAATTTATGTGGAAATGTTAAGATAAAAAAAAAATCTTTAACTCATTATATGAAATAATATAAAGTGAGCAACACTGCTTCATTCCTGCATTTATTTGGAAAAGTTTTAGTATATACTCATTGAAAACAATGCTTGCTTTTTAGATAGATGTTCTTTATGATAAAAAAAAGTCAGTCTATGCCAGTATTTTGCAGTTTTTTTTTTTTTTAAGCATTAAAGAGTGCTGTATTTTGTCAAAGGCTTTGCTGCATCTACTGAGATGATCATGTGTTTTGGATATTTTGGTTTTTAATGACTTCTGATTGTTTTCATAATGCTGAACCATACTTACATCCCCTATATGAATTCTGGTCTATAATTTTCATTCTGTATTTCATCATTCCCTAGATAAACTATTAGGGCAATATTTGTCTCATACAAGAATTCTGATAGGATGCTTTTATTTTCAATTTTTGAGAATCTTTTAAAGTTTGATAAAATTACTCTGTTCATGCACAATGCTGAGGTGTTTTTTCCTTTGGAAGTAACTTTATAGGTAGTTCTGTTTCCTTTTCTATGACCAGATTACTGAAGATTTCTATCTGGTCTACTGATTATTTGAGTATTTTATATTACTGAAGGAATTTTTTTGTGTTCTCAGTTTTGTTGGCATAAAACTGTACAATGTCCCAATTTTTTCCCCATCTTTTGGTTTTCTTGTGATTTTACCTTGTGCATTTGCTATTTTAATGATTTAATTTTCTTCTCTCTTCTTTTTAAATCAAATTAGCTATGAGTTTCTTATTCATCTTTCAAAGGACCAGATTTGGTTTTATTGTTACCATTAAAAAAAAAATTTCCAAGTTGGCTTTTTCCACTCTAACTTTTAGCTTCTCTTTTGGGATTATTTTAGGGTTTTTTATTTCTGGTTTTAATTTTCAAAAAATGCACACTCAATCAATCCACTTTTTTCTATTTTAAAAAAATATACATTTGTAAAAATAAGATTTTTTCTCCTCAGAATTGCTTCAGGTGCATCCTAGGAATTTTGGAATGTTTTTGATCATCTTCTTTTACATATTGTGTTGTTTTATGATTTGTTCTTTAATGCATTCAAATAAGATTTTATTAGCAAGTCTTCCTATCTTTTATTTGTGGTCCTGAACCAATTTTGATTCTTATTGTGTTACAGTCTATCAAGGATATATTTACTATTTCTGACCTCTTATGTATGTTGGCAATATCTTTGCCCCCAGTACAGCATATTTTTTTTGTTTCGTCTGATGCTGAGAAGTATAGTTTTTTGCTGTCCCATCTAAAAGACAACATACATAAGTCTTTTAATTCATTTCTTCAACAATTTATTTAGTTCAACAATTTCATTAACTTTTTGTTAGATTCATCCAAAACTGAAAAGGATATCGAAGTCTCCTATCACTATTGTGTTACAGTCTATGTCTTCATATAGTTCAAATAACATTTCCTTTACAAAGTTGGATGGCAAAGACATTTGGAGCATGTTAAATTTAATATTGCCTTTTTGTTCTTTTTTTGTGTGTGTATGGTTCCTTTCAACATAATCTAGTTTCCTTGCTTGTGTTTCTTATTTTTTGAATGCTTGTTTTTGCTTTATCAGATCGAATGGTTGCAAATCCTGCATTTTTTTTTCTTTTGGATTCACTTGATATGTAATTTTTTTCATTCCTTCAGTTTTATTTTATCAATGTTTTTAACATGTTTCTTGTAAGCAACAGATTATGGGGTTTTGTTTTCTTATCCAATCTGTCACATTTTCATTTTATTGGATTGTTTAATCCATTCAGATTTCAGGTTATGTGTTAGGGTTACATTTTCCTCCACCCGCCCCCTCTTATGCTGTAAATATAGTACTATGCTCCTTCAGTTACTTTGCCTTAATCTTTTCTAAGGTAGCCCTAGTCTCACTGGCTCTCTTCCTCTCACCCTCTAATCCCCTCTTCTCATTTGTTACTCTTTTCCCTTTGGGCTTTTTAGTTCTTTTCTTTGCAACCTTCCAAGGTAGGACAGTGAACTTAATAAGCATCAAATTCCCTCAAACCATATCCAATGCAAGGCTCTCATCTCCTTTCACAAAACATCTACTTATAGAAACATTCCGATATGGAATCTTCTCCTACCACCAAAACAAGGGCCTGTTGGGGCACCCTCTTCAGGCTCCCTCCCTTGACCACTTCTCTGCAAGTTCTGAGATCACTGGGGTCATCCCCCTCAGGGCTAGTCCTTATTTGACCCAAGCACATCACACATTCCTGTCTCTAAGCTCCTCACCCATTGTTGTATGGTAGACTCGCAAAAACCCTCGATTCACCAGGCTCTGTCCATCCAGAATGCCCCTGCCCAGCTCTTCACTCCTTTCTCCACTGGGTCTGTGGTCACTCTGTCACTGCTCTGTGGCAGCATCATTTATTTACTCATAAATTTCTGTTGTCTGCAGTGTGAGAAGCAAATAATCTCAAGTTGTTTTTCTTTCTAAAAATATTTCAAATGCCTCGTCCTTATTAACAATCATCTTTTTCCATTTGTAGTTAAGTTCAGAATTTGCAGGCTCAGTCTCTCTGGGCTGCATCTTGAGCTCTACTGCTCTTCCCTCCTACATCTTCTGGTAGGTGCAGAATATAGTCTTGTGTTACTTGAAAGCTTTTCTCCTCTTATTGCTTGCAAAACATTTTGCTTCTGAATTAATTTTAACCACTATGTCTTGGAATTTGAATAGTTGAGTTTTTTCCTGGAGGTGACCTATGAGTTTTTTCAAATGTTATTTCCTGTGTGCCACATTCTAAGCAGCTCTATTATTTCTTGCATTGTAGTATTACGGTTTTTTGCCTCGCCTTCTTCCGGGAGAGCTAATATTCAGAGGTTGTTGCTACACATCTTGTCTTTGGATGAACAGGTGGATGGAGTCCTTTTCTTCAGAATTAATGGATGTGGCCCCCCCTTCCCCCCCCCCCCATCCCAGTTTTTTTGTCTTGCACCTTCTGTTTTTCAGTTCCGAGCTCTGCAGCGCTGTTGGTACAGGGCTTCTGCCTGGGGAATGCCAAGTGCTGTGGCCCCGACAACCCTCTGGTTCCTGAGGTACTGGCTGTGGGTCCGGAGGTTCTATAGGGCATTGGGAAGGAGATCCTGTGTATGAGGGAGTGGAGCTCCAAGGCCAGTAGGGAGGGGGGCAGGAGCACAGGAATGTCCAGACAGAACTCAGGGTCAGCTCATGGTATTAAAAAACAAACAACTTTTGGATTCTGGGTATCCTAGACCATAGAGACACCTCAACTTGCTTTTATCTTTGGGCATAATTTGTTTTGGAGAGGTCTGAGATGTCATGGAGATCAGAGAAAATGTCTAGTCCCCCATGTTGCTCACATAACCTGGAAGTCGCTATATAAGCTTTCAAGTGGCTGAGCTATTTGGGGGTTCAATTAGCTCCTGTTCTTTTACACAGTAAAAGTTCATGACAGACCATCTAGGTGGATAGAGCATTGGACCTGGAGTCAGAAAGACTTGAATTCAAATCTGATCTCCGATAAAAACTGCATGACTCTGGGCAAGTCATTTAACTTCTGCCTCAATTTTTTCACCTATAAAATGGGGGTGGATAATGGCACCTGGTAGACAGCTAGGTGGTACAATGGATAGAATGCTGAGCCTGGAGTCAGGAAGACTCACCTTCCTGAATAAAAATCTTTCCTCAGACACTTCCTAGCTGTGTGACCCTGGGCGGGTCACTAAACCCTGTTTCCCCTCAGTTTCCTCATCTGTAAAATGAAATGGAAAAGGAAATGACAACCCCCCTCCAGCATCTTTGACAAGAAAACCCCACATGGAGTCACAAAAAGTTGGAAATGACTAAACAACAACAGCACTACCTTCATATTATTTGTAAAGCACATATTACAGTAAATAAATTGGCAGATTTGTTCCCTTCTCTTCACCTTTAGAATGCAAATTCCTTGTCATTAGGGTTTCATTATTTTTATTCATATACATCATACCTAGCATAGTTTTTATCACGTAATAATGGGTGCAAATAAATGCTTAATTAGCCTTAAAGTACTGTATAAAAGTGAGAAAATTTATAAACCTCAATTTGCTATGTAAATGCTATTATGATGAAGCTATGGGTAACCATAGCTGATTTCCTCTTTCTCTGGCGGAATAAAACATTCATAGTTAGAAATCAAGTCTTTCCTCTTGTATTCTGTATTTTTTATATTAAATAAATTTTATTTAACTTTTATTTTCATATCACTTAAATTTCCCCCTTTATCACTTCTCCCCATCATTTCATATAAGAAATAATGAGAAATATTAATAAACCTAATCAATAAAATGAAAATAAAAAGCCATGTTCTACACTCAGAGAACTCCTATCTCTTCAAAGAAGGAGGTGGGATGGTGTCTTTTCATCCTATCTCTTCTTAGGTACTATTCTAGGTACTTGGGTACTATTCTTTCTTGACCTTCAAATTTAAAAGAAGTTCTTTTCTCGTTTACAGGCTACAAATTCATTGTGTCTGGAGAAACCTGTATCTTAGGGTCTTAGTGAGTTGTATGAGGGGACTGAGTGGCTCAGGGGTTCAGAGAACACAATGGGCAACAGGTGGGACATAGGGCACTCTGTGTCCAAGACTGGCCTTTATCTATCACCTCAGTGTTCCCTTTCCCACGGGCACCTGACTATTAGGAGCAGAGGCAATGATGAGAGAAATCAAAGCCCTGGGAGGGGAGTATGAGTTATCATAAGCTGGCTAAAAGCAATGCTGTTCCTAACTCATTTCCCAATGTGTCTATGTCTTTTCATTCCCGAGGCCATCTTACAAAATGGTCCGTCATTTCTGGTCTTCTGCTTTCTTTAAATTTTGATATGAAGTGCTCTAAAGCCAGTTCTGTCTCTGCTTCTTTATAAGCTGCCACATGCTCATGATCCCTCATCTAGGCTAGTACTGAATTGATACTAAATATCTAAAAGGAAAAAAAATTCACTTTACTAAAGCTCTTAAAATATTAAAACTATTGACTATGCTGAAAGGTGTGTAAATACTTTTCTAGCAGTCTTTAAAGAATGGATTAAAAAGGCAAACTATAGTTTATACTAAAAGAATAAAGATTTTTATTAAGCATTGTAAGTTGCATTCAATAGCCTTCAAATACACCACACCACAATCCATCTACAGTCAATCAAACCCAACAGTAGTTCATTCTTGCACAATCCATGAGTTAGGGCAGAACTCCCTTCAACTTACATTAAGATACCTACTTAGCTCTTGCGGGCAGGGAATGGGGAATTACACCTCATTTCTGATCACTAATGTGTGATGAAGAGCATCAGGAGAATTATATGAAAACGAATATAAAGAAATGATTCTGATTTCGAAGTACATTAAGTTTGGAAACACTAACAAAAACATCAAAATGATACAGGTATATTTGCTTATACTAAATTCTTGATGGGAAAGTTCTCAAGAACAAGCAATTTGTTTCTTGCTACAGAAGGGGGGTAGTTTTTGAAGATCAAAGCTTTTTTTTTGTTTTTCACAGAATTTCATATTTGCTAATATGAAGGCATAAAACAGCAACAGAGAACAATAATGCATACAGCAATGAGTACACCAGGGTAACGTTGATATTCAAAACGGCTAGATAATTTTTTTAAGTTTTAGAATAAATGCAACAGAGGTCAATAATCACAAAATTTTAAGGTTAGAGCAAGATCAGTCAATGACTAAACATAGTTAACATCTTTTATAGGACTATTACTGATTATTAGCTTTTTTTTGTTTTGCAAATGGGCACAGTACTTGTAAGAATGGAAGAAAGGACAATAACATGCATAATATTAACTACACACTTTAAAAATTATGAACCATGCAGAAGTTTAGCTCAAATAGTAGTACTAATGGTCTACGTCCGATTCAAAACCACATAGTTCATTGATCACGGATGCATGGTATTAGTCACAAAAAGGTTCAGAACACATTGTGTTGATTTTGAAAGGTCATTTGCATCTTCTATGATTTCAAGTTTATCTCCATTTAACTTGCTTGTAAAGTATGTATGATGTACTGTATAGTTAAAATCAGCAGAACTGCAAGATTACTCTATAATTTTTAGTTTCGATAGTTGCACATTTTTAACACAAAAGAACCACATCAACAGTGATGAAATTTTAAGAAAGAAAAACTGTGGTTGTGCCTTATTTTTTTCATAATCATGAAATCAAAGCCTTAAAGAAAGCTTTTATTGTGACACAGTAATGCAAAATCAAATATAATGGCATACATATGGTGCCAAATACTAAAAATTATATTTTAAGCTATATATACTTAAAGACTGCCAAAATTGGTTTTCTTTATATTTCAAGAAACAAAACGACAAGCTTTTGTCATAACCAGTTTAAACTTTATGTATACTTCATTTTAAGTGCGGGAGTCAAATGCTCTTCATTTTCTTTTTTTTTTGTGTGTTTTATTGTAGCATTTTGACTACAACTGGTTAAAACTAAAAATGTGTTGTTTAAATCTCTGACATCAAAGAGGGATCCGAATTTCCAAAGTCCTCATTTTTCTCTTACGGAAAGGAAAAAATGTACATAACTGTAGGCTCTCTTTCTTTCCAGATATTCCTAATCCTTACCATTCCAACATCCTTCACCCTCTATAAAAAATAAGTTTACTCTTCTTTTTTTAAGACAGCTGCCTCAAGAGTATCATCTTTATGGCAAACACTGTCTGCATTTAGTGCATTTAAGTGAGGATTTGTATTGCACATTTTAGAGTCATTACTCAAGGCACTTTCAGACTGGTTGGAAGCCCTGCCATCTGCTGTGTTCCCATTCATCTGGGAAGCTGGTTTCTCTTCATTCACTACTCCATTTTCAGCCAGGGATCCATCTGAAGACACGACTGAGGATTTAGATTCCTCTGATTTTGACTTAAGTTCTTTGGCCACTTCTTCTGCTGAAGCAGCGTAAGGAGGTTTACCCTGTTTAACACAAGAGAAAATGAGAAGTAAGAAACGTTCCAGACGTATGCGTGCTGGTGAAGGAGGGACACTAGCGCGTGGCAAAGGATACTTGAACAATCAGACAACAGATTCACCTCCACGTACACGGCAGGTGCCCAGCAGGACTCCACAAATGCTGTGTTTACTTGGTTTTCCTATCACTCTGCCTCATACCACAGTCTCCAGAGGTTTGACTCTCCCTGAGGGCTGCTTTCCAGGGGCCGCCAGCTTCCACACGTCCAGATTTAAGTTACCTCTCGTCCTCCTCCTCCTCTTCGCAATCACTCCGTGCTGGCAATGGTTGGCACCAGGCCAACCTCCACGGAAGGAATGCTGCCAAAGTCCTAGATAAGCACCTTGCTCATAGGAGGCCTTGCAAAGGTTTATTAACTGAATAAATAATCCATGCCTTGGACACAGAACAAACTTTTGACTTGTACTGCAGCAGGAGTGAGAAATAAAAATATTTCTATTCCGAAGGACAGATTTCCCTTCCTTTCTCTGACAACTACATTACAGACGAGGCATGTCAAATGGAGTCATACTAATTTTACAAATGAAGGACATTCCCATGTGTAAATCCAAATGTTCACATTAAGTGTCCTTAAGGGGAAGCGATGTATTTTCTAAGTGGTATATTTGTGCTTTAGTGGGCCTAAATGTTAAAACATGGATTCTGACTTTTGCAATGAAAAATTGTCTTATTTCTATAGTAGAATTAGTTAAGGCATTGCAAGAAACGTTAACAGTCAAGAGAATTGAAATGACTTTGGCAAAAAGACAACAGGTTGCCTTAGTTATATTTTTCTATAGTTTAAACCACTTGCAAGATGCTTGAAAAGGATTTTGTCTTAAATCAAAATACACAATCCTGAATCTGCTTCTTATGCCCATAAAGACTAGAAAACTGCCTCTAGATATGCCCTCCAGAGTCATTTGGAGCCACCCTACAATTCTCTAAGAGTCAGAAAGCCAGTGAGTGAGAACAGAGGACGAGGCCTTCTCTGTCCTCCTGACCTGCCCTGAGAGAGGAGGCAGCTGAGGCCTGGGAAAAGGGGCTAGGATGGGGCTGCGGGCATCTATTCTCGGGCATGTGGGCTGCTCGCTGAGCCTGGGAAGGATGCACGAAGAGGAAGAGCTGATGAGCTGGACACAAATCAGGAGCTCGGTGTACGCCAGGCTTGACCATTGGACTGAATTTAATCAAATGGCACCAAAGAGGAACCAAAGGGAAGCTCAGCTGAAAACAAGTGTCAAAGGACTAACACTGAGCACCTCCCTTAGGGCTCCTCAGATCGCAAAGCTACATGTGGGGGCGCCTGGGGGCAGCAACAAAACCATGGGCAGCACTTGTTAATAGAGGCTTGAGGCATTATTAGGACAGAGGCCAAAGGGAGTTGTGTGACTAGCCCAAGGCTGCAGGGATGCCAGGATCTAGAGGCATCAAAAAGCAAATGGTATTTCGGGGTCGAAGGGCAGTGTGTATCTGGAAGAACAAGGGGACCTTCCCAGTGGCATTTCAGGAGGGATCCCTATAAACTGGAATACGATCAGGAAAGAGTAACCAGGAGGAGGAGGAGCAGGAATCAGGTGACAGTGTGACCAGCAGAAGGATACGAGAACGTTAGCCTGAAAAAGGCAAGGGAAGTGGCTCAATGGATGAAAAACCAAGCTTAGAGCCCAGAGGTCCTGGGTTCAAATTTAGCTTCAGATATTTCCTAGCTGTGAGATGTCAGGTACAGCCATGGGGGGATATTTAAAGAGCTCTCCTCTCCCAAGGGAGATCTGACTTCTTCTGCCTGAGTGACGGGCAGGCTCAGAGGCGTGCGTGGCCACGAGCTGTGAGGCAGTGCATCCCCCTTCAGTGGCAGGTGCCAAGCCAAGGTTACATGGAAGCACTTCAGACCAAAGGAAGCCAAGCCTTTGTAGGATGTGGGGCTGGTAGGAGAGGAGAGGGGATGTCGGGGCTGATCCCCTCATCCCCAATCCTGACCAGGCTCCACCTGGAGGAATGTGTGCTGTTCCAAATGCTGCCGCGTAAGGAGGATCAGGAGGAGAAGATGCAGGAAGCCAGCAGGCAGATGATGGGGCCTGCTGGAATCCACATCACATGCGGAACTGATGGAAAGAAATGGGATTTTTGGCCAAGGAAAGACTCAAGAGGGAACAGAAGAACTGCGTCAGCTTCAAGTAGCTGAAGGGCCGTCCAGTCATTCCATTTGGCCCCAGAGGCCAGAACAAGAAATACTGAGTGGAAATCACCAAAGGAAAATTTTTGGTTTGATATCAGGGGAAAAAAATCTTCATGATAATGATAATCATGATCATCATCCAGCCAAAATAAGAATAGGCTATCTTGGGGTAAGCTGCCCTTACTTGTAGGCCAAGTAGAAAATGAACGACTCATTCTCAAATGCACCTTACAGGAGACTTTCCTTTGGGCATGGATTAGAGTAGATGGTTACTAGGTCCTCTTCCAAATCTAAATTCAGTTATTTTTCTGTCCCATATTTGAGATTCTGTGATCAGTGCCTTAGAATAATTAGGAATATTTCTTGATGAAACAGAAGTAACATTTCATGTTTTCTGATGGAAACATATTGGTTATAACCTCTCTTTATAAAGAGATCACTATAAAAACTTAGAGACAGTAATTTCTTTTTAAATCTTGATATCTCTAAATTTTTTTTCATTCTATTTTATTACTCTTTGGTCCAGTCAACAAATAAACTAGTACTTAGAAGCAGACAATAATTAATTTCTTGTAGCCTTGGGAGGGAAAATGCTTATACAAAAACATGAGAAACACTTTCTTTCTTTTTCCAGACAAAGTCTAGATTCATCTGAAAAAAAAATCACAATGTGGAAAGGATGTCAAGTGTTTTTTTTTTTTTTGATGATGACACAAGTAATGACTGAGGATTTATTGGGTGTTGTAGGACTTGTGCACAGACCTAACTCTAAGGAGCTTATGATCTAGTCTGAGTGACCAAACCAAAGTCATGAAAGAAACAATACAGGGTTATTGATAATTCAGTGCTAACTTAAAAGGCAATTATCAATAGCTACATTAAAGAGGCTGTAAAACAGAAATATTCAGGGTTAAAAGATGGAAAAGTCCTAGTACAATTACTTTTGCCTGGTAGTTGAGGTAGATTTTGGTGGGAAGAGCTAAAAAGAAATCATGAACCCTGAAGACAGTGATTAATCATAATCTTTGGGGGATGAAAGGAGATGGTGAAAAGGAAAGATCTGTGCTTTATATTCTCCTCTCATGTTTGTTCATCCTTATTCACACAAGCCACTCACAGATGCTTTCTCCTACTAGGGCGGAGCCACATCATCCCTCTTTCTTAATAATTCTCTTACTTTCATGCTATGGTTTGTATGAATGTTTTTTTGTTACCAGGGGCCTGAGTTGCTAATAAATGTCATTAACTTTAAATGCTGCATGTCCAGGTGAGAAGTGGCATCCCTCCGTGGGCCAGATGAGCCCACAAGAGGACATGGGAAGGTGTTCCTTATGTTAAGTGTGCCTCCTCAAAAATGGGATGGAAGGGTGCCAGCAGGAATGACTGGGAAATGCATTCCCCTAAAAAGTTCAAGTAAGAATACAGAGTTGAGAAAGTTCAGCATCCTGGTGCTTCTTGCAGAGCTGAGACAGAAGTCCAGTCAGAAGTGTTGGACACAGAATCAGAGAAAAGGATTCAGGTACCTGGATCAAATCTCAATAGGAGTTTTAACCTCCTCATGAGTCAAATCTGATAGTTATAACTGCCATGTCCCCTATCAAGATCAAATGAAATCAAATGTATATGAAGGTACTAATTAGATAGAAACATCACTGTTCTCTTCAGTGAATAATTTCTATTTCAAAGGTTCCTTTTGTTGTTGTATTTTAACAGAATTGATTTCTTTTTTCATCTTTTGCAGTTAAAGACATTATTCTTCCTGAGACAGATCAAGGAGGCCATGACACAAATAAAGGATAAGACTCTTTGAATTTGATGATTTCTAAGATCCAATGCTATAATTCCATGAAGGAAAGGGAAAATCCAGACAGAAAATTTACCTTGGGAAGAAGATGAGGTGAGATGTAGATGTGCTGGGTTTTAGTAGGTCTTTAAAGAGGAAATTTCCTGTGGGCAGTGGACATATGGGGCTTAGAAATGTAACATGTCCAGAGTGGCTGACTGACTGGAAGGCATCTTCAATGAGGTGATGATCAGAACAGTAAATGAATGTAGAAAGAAAGAAGAGTTGGAAACAGGGCCTTAGGAGATACCCAGACACTGTTCTGCTGGGATTAGGAGTGGGTAGGGGCCCTAAGAAAGGTATAAGGAGAAAAAGGAATCATGGAATTAGATAGAGAAAGCTGAAGGAATATACATGTAAGGATGGTAAAATAATACTAAAAACCTGATTCAGAAAAAGGAAAGTATATTAAACAGTCATTGGTAACTTTAGAAGAAGTCCGCAACAGAAGGAAGTTAGCACTAGGTATCCCTACCCTACTTCATTCAGATCATTTCCTGCTGACACTACTTCTCCATGCCCTATAGTGAGCCTTAAAGATTTGGAAAACAGAAGAGCACCTCTTCACAAAATTCCAACAGGGAATTATGTCCAAAAGGCTTTAAAAGATTGCATGCCCTTTGATCCAACAATACCACTGATGGGTTTCTACCCCAAAGAGATAATGATGAAAAAAGTTTGTACAAAAATATTTGTAGCCATGCTCATTGTGGTGGCCAAAAATTGGAAAACAATGGGGTGTCCCTCAATTGGAGAATGGCTGAACACATTGTGGTATATGATGCTGATGTTATGCTACACTGTTGTAAGGAATGCCAAACTGCCAAGACATGGAAATACCTCCACAAACTGATACAGAATGAAAGGAGCAGAACCAAGATAACATTGTATACAGTAACAAATACTGTGGGACAATCAAATGTAATAGACATTGCTACAGATAGCAATGCAATGATCCAGGACAATCCTGACGGACTTATGAGAAAGAACAGTATCCACATTCAGAGGAAGATCTCTGGGAGTAGAAACACAGACAAAAACATGATTTATCACTTTTAAATATGGTATTATATGATTTGGGGTTTTAAAATCTCTCTCTATTTAAAAAATGAATATAGAAATAGATATCAAGTGATAACACATGTATAACCCAGTGGAATTGTTTGTCAGCTCCGGGAGGAGGGAGGGAAGAAGTGAGGGGGAGAACATGAATCGTGTAACTATGGAAAAATATTTTAAAATGAATTTTAAAAAATCCCAACAGGAAAACCACCACTAGATTCTTTCCGAAAGACCCATGGGAAGACATGAACAAGAATGGCCCAAGACATGATAATGTGGATGGGCTTGGAACTGCACCACTGGAGATTCACTAATGAGAAATGGATTCAACAATTATTAAATATAAGTCACCACTCTTCAACTACTACCCCTATAATCTGAATTATCCACACATTTTATAGGCTATGTCTTTAAAAAATTTTTTTTTGTTTAATGAAATATTTTCACATAAAAAGATAGCACTATAAACTAATTCATTATAAAATATGCTTATAGTTAGTTGTTTTGTGACATGAAATTCTCAAGATTAGTATGTAAACTTCTAGAGGGAAATAATGACAATTTTCAGAGGACAGCTTCCCTAGGCCTTATTCTTGATTTATCATCATGTCCAGGAAAATAACATGTTGTGGCATAGTGAAAAGGCTACTAGATTTAGAATCAAAGGCTTACTTACATCCCAACTCTGATATTGTGATGTAGGGTTAAATTATGTAACCTCCAGGCTGGGTTTTCATCTTCTTGTCTCTAAAAGAAGGGGTTTAGACTAAATTACATGTAACGGCCCTTTTAGTCCTCTGATTCTATAATTATATACTATTAATTTTTATTATAGTAATAATAATATCAATTGTTTCTTCTCATTCTGCCAAATTCTATTCATTATTTTAAAGCTCCAAATCAAGCTCAACTCGTTAGTCTTTACTATTTGACTTCTAAACTTCTCTTAATTTCTATATTTTATTTTACATTTAAAACCCAACGGGGGGGGGGGGGGGGGGGGCGCGGCGGCGCACGCATGGAGTCAAGATGGTGGCTTAGAAGCAGCAAAAGTTCAGACCTCTGAAAACCCTTCCTTACCCATGACAAACTGAATGCTCCTAGGGGACTGAAATTCAAACTTAACAACAGGACAGACAGAGGTGGAGAACCCTCTTTCTGAACTCAAATCAAAAGGTATGCCCCCCAAAAACCAGAATCCCAGAACACTCGGGTCTAAGGGGAAGGCAGAGGGAAGGTCTCAGGACCCCTCCCCACCAACCCAGAGGGAGCCCCCAGCGGCAGCGGGAACCTCTGGGTGGGCAAAGGTGCTGGTTTGGAGGGTCAACCTTGTGAGCAGAGAGGTGCGGGGGCTTGGAACGTCCAGCGTGGACAGTGGGGAGGAAGCCAGAGAGACTGGCCCGTGGCTGGGACCTTCCATCTGGCTCCCGTCTCACAAGGAGGTTTTTGCCTTGGGGCACATCCAGACCAATCCAGTTGAACCTAATCCCATCAGGACTCCTCATAACTCATGGAAGCCTGGACCCCCCCCCCCCCCCCCCCAGAGTGCAGGGCCTCTAGCAAGGACAGGAACCTGGGGCAGGCAAAGGCACTGGGGAACCTTGCAGACAGCAGAGAAGCAGCTGGAGAGAACTGGAGAGAGCCTGGGCGGCTCCAGCCTTCCAGGAGTCTTTGGCCTCAGAGTACATAAAGCCCAACCCAGTTGAAATTAATTAGATCAAAAGCCTCCAGAGGATAGGGAAGCTAACATTCCTCCCCTAGAGACTGTACCAAGAGACTTGACAAAGCTCCAAGAGGGGAGACTGATAGCCCCCAAACCAAAAAAAAAAATGAGAGGAACAAGAGCACAGACAAATACAGGGAGCAAAGAACTCGAGCAAACAACAGAAAAAGAAGAAAGAAATTACAATAGACGGCTTCCGCACAGGTAATGAGCAAGGAGCAAACGAAACAGAGGGGGAGGGATCAGCAAAGGAAAAATCAGAAATAGCAGCGAATTGGATACAGGCTTTGGAAGAACTCAAAATGCAATTCAAAACACAATTAAGAGAGGCTGAAGACAATTGGGAAAAGAACTTAAAAACGAAAATAAGTCATCTGGAAACAGAGGCACTTGAACTAAAACAAGAAAATAATGTCTTGAAAGCCAAAATCAAACAGCTGGAAAATGAAGCAAAGGAGATGAAAGATGAGGCAAAGCAGATGAAAGATGAGGTGAAGAAGATGAAAGATGAGAAAAAGGGGATGAAAGACGAGGTAAGGAGGATGAAAGATGACCTCCAAAGAAAATCCGACCAAAAGCAAAGGGACAACCAAAAAGCCAAGGATGAAATCCAGTCTTTAAGAACCAGAATATAACAACTAGAATCAAGTGACCTCACAAGGCAGCAAGACACTATAAAACAAAACCAAAAGAATGAAAAAATTGAGGAAAATATGAAGCATCTCATTCACAAAACAGAGGATTTAGAAAATCGTTCAAGGAGAGACAATTTAAGACTCATTGGTCTACCAGAAGACCATGACAAAAGAAAAAGCCTGGATATTATATTATAGGAAATTGTTAAAGAAAACTGCCCTGATATCCTAGAACAAGAGGGAAAAGTGGAGATTGAAAGTCCACATATAACCTCCTGTACTTAATCCCCAACTGACAACACCCAGGAATGTTATGGCCAAATTCAAGAACTATCAGACCAAAGAAAAGATATTACAAGCTGCCAAGGAGAAGTAATTCAGATACCACGGAACCACAGTAAGGATAACGCAGGATGTGGCTGCATCCACACTGAAAAAAAGAAAGGCATGGAATATGATATTCCTGAAAGCAAGGGAACTAGGTCTACAACCAAGAATCAACTACCCCGCAAAACTGACTATATTCTTACAGGGGAAAATATTGTCATTCAACAAAATAGAAGAATTTCAAGAATTCATAAAGAAAATACCAGACCTGAACAGAAAATCTGATGTCCAAGCACAGAACTCAAGAGAATCATCAAAAGGTAATTAAAAAAGAGGGAAAAAAGAAAAACAAAACAAAAAAATTTTTTAAGAGACCCAATAAGTTAAAATGATATCTATCCCTATAAGAAAAGAGGTCATTGGTAACTCTTAAAAACTGTTGTTATTACCTGGGCAGAAAAAAGAAGTACACTTAGAGGGAACAGTGACAAACTGTATAGGATGAAAAGACAAGACATAAGTAAGTATATAGATATATGCATGCATAAATACATACACATGAGTATGCATATATATACATATATATAAGTAGAGCTTAAAAATAGGTTAATATTAAAAGAAATGAGAAAAGAAACAAACGGGGGTAAATTTATATGTCACAAAGAAGCTCATGGTGGGAGGGGGGAGAACATCAATGCACTAGAAGGGTAAAGAGGTCAGGGATGGGAAATGCTCAACTTTTACATGCTTTAAAATTGACTCAAAGAGGGAAAAACAATCCAATCCATTGGGAAGAGAAAAGATTTGCACCCTATAGGGGAGTAGAAGGGTAACAAATGGTCTGGTGGGGAGGGAAGCAGTACAAAGGAGGGAGGGGGTGGGGGGTTAATTTTAGAAAGACTACAGGGAAAATAAGGGGGGGGGTTATAAGAAGGGAGGGGGGTAGAAAGGGAAGTAAAATAAGGGTGGGAACAAGGGGGACTGTTTAAAAACAAACATTGGTGTAGAAGGAAATAGTGAAAGAAAAGGCAGGAACAGGAACAGAAATCAAAATGCTGGGAAATACACAGCTAATAATCATAACTCTGAATGTGAATGGAATGAACTCACCCATAAAACGCAAGCGAATAGCAGAGTGGATTAGAATCCAAAACCCTACCATATGCTGTTTACAAGAAACACACATGAGGAAGGTAGATATGCACAGGTTGAAAGTAAGAGGATAGAGCCAAATCTATTGGCTAATTTACTTATTTAGTGCCATACCCATTGAACTACCAAAAAACTTCTTTACTGAATTAGAAAAAAACCATAACTAAGTTTATTTGGAAGAACAAAAGATCAAGGATATCCAGGGAAATCATGAAAAAAAAATGCAAAGGAGGACTTGCAGTCCCAGATCTCAAACTATACTATAAAGCAGTGGTTATCAAAACAATTTGGTACTGGCTAAGAGACAGAAAGGAGGATCAGTGGAATAGACTTGGCGTAAATGATCTCAGCAAGACAGTTTATGACAAACCCAAAGACCCCAGCTTTGGGGACAAAAATCCATTATTTGATTAACTGCTGGGAAAATTGGAAGACACAGTGTGGGAGAGATTAGGTTTGGATCAGCACCTCACACCCTAAACCAAGATAAATTCAGAATGGGTGAATGACTTGAACATAAAGAAGGAAACTATAAGTAAATTAGGTGAACACAGAATAGTAGATATGTCAGACCTTTGGGAAGGGAAAGATTTTAAAACCAAGCAAGACTTAGAAAGAATCACAAAATGTAAAATAAATAATTTTGACTACATCAAATTAAAACGTTTTTGTACAAACAAAACCAATGTAACTGAAATCAGAAGGGAAGCAACAAATTGGGAAACAATCTTCATAAAAACCCTGAGAAAGGTTTAATTACTCAAATTTACAAAGAGCTAAATCAATTGTACAAAAAATCAAGCCATTCTCCAATTGATAAATGGGCAAGGGATATGAACAGGCAGTTTTCAGCCAAAGAAATCAAAACTATTAATAAGCACATGAAAAAGTGTGCTACATCTCTTAAATAAGAGAGATGCAAATCAAAACAACTCTGAAGTATCACCTCACACCTAGCAGATTGGCTAACATAACAGCTATGGGAAGTAATGAATGCTGGACGGGATGTGGCAAAGTAGGGACACTAATTCATTGCTGGTGGGATTGTGAACTGATCCAACCATTCTGGAGGGCAATTTGGAGCTATGCCCAAAGGGTGATAAAAGACTGTCTGCCCTTTGATCCAGCTATGGCACTGCTGGGTTTGTACCCCAAAGAGATAATAAGGAAAAAGACTTGTACAAGAATATTCATAACTGCGCTCTTTGTGGTGGCCAAAAATTGGAAAATGAGGGGATGCCCTTCAATTGGGGAATTGGCTGAACAAATTGTGGTATATGTTGGTGATGGAATACTATTGTGCTCAAAGGAATAAAAAAGTGGAGGAATTCCATGGAGACTGGAACAACCTCCAGGAAGTGATGCAGAGCAAAAGGAGCAGAACCAGGAAAACATTGTACACAGAGACTGATACACTGTGGTACAATCGAACGTAATGGACTTCTCCATTTGTGGCGGTGTAATGTTCCTGAATAATCTGCAGGGATCTAAAAAACACTATCCACAAGCAGAGGACAAACTGTGGGAGTAAAAACACTGATGAAAAGCAATTGCTTGACTACAGGGGTTGAGGGGATATGACTGAGGAGAGACTCTAAATGAACAGTCTAATGCAAATACCAACAAAATGAAAATGGGTTCGAATCAAGGACACATGTGATACCCAGTGGAATCATGCATCGGCTATGGGAGAGGTGGGGGAGGGGAGGAGGTGGAAAAGAAAATGATCTTTGTTTCCAATGAATAATATTTGGAAATGACCAAATAAAATAATGTTAAAAAAAAACCACAACCTCGATGTCATACTTAGAATACTTCCACAAATTTATCACTAAAAATGCCTGGTATTAAAATTAATTAATTTACTAAATAGTAATCTTATGGAACCAGATTAAGTTTTGGAATAGTATCATACTAGAATTGTATTGACCTGAGAGTTCACAGATCCTAAACCCCTGACATAATACATTTCATCATAAACCACTTTATTGTTTTATACCCTGGTGTACTTTAAGTAACTGTGGAGCGTATGCATTTTTTAAAAATCACTTTTTTTTTTGGACAAACTAATGACTTATGTTAGGAACACAGAGGAAATACACTTACTTACGATCCATCTGCATGAACTAAGGTGTTAGAAGAAAATCTGAAACTGAATACTCCATTCCTTGGGCATACCAGAGAATACATTTTTCCCTTGCTTAAATAGTTTCTAACCTTGGATGTCCAATATCACTAAAATTAACATTTCCCATTTCTATTTGCCATTTTCATTTCAGATCTCATTAGTGTAGTTCAGGCTTACCAATAGATAAGATGGCAAAATACAGATTCCTGTTGAGAAAAATAACATGGGGGTGGGGGTAAGTATTGGCTTGGCGACTTGCTTTTTTATTTCGCCATTGATGTGCATTATTTTCTTTTGTATACATCCCCTGATGCTTTTAGTAATTCCCTTTTGGCCTCAACTCCGGAGACTAAGAGTTTAAAAGGCACTGGACAACAACAACAAAGTAGGGAGTGTGGGAAGGAGAACCTCTGAGATGGAGTGTTTTCTTGGAATGAGAATTTCCTACTTAGAAAATAAGAGTGAACTACTATTTGAAATTTTTAATAAGTATGATATTGTTTATGCATGTTTAACTTATCCATACTAGTAAATAGGTATGACTAAAAATGAATGAATACTCCAAGTATTAAAAGTCATAGGATTTAAAAACAACAAAGTGAGAGAGAAAAGGGGTTCCTTCAGCCGAGTGAGCAGAGCAAAGAGCCAGAGACCCACAAGCCTGCCTCACTGGAGCCAAAGAAAAAAAGCCCCGTCCCCAGGATGGGTTTCAGCACATTTATAAACAAACCCAAGCCAAGGTGCAACACAGGGACACACAAGATAAGGGAACCTTGGGAAGAGTAAAGAATGCTGGGAAATGAAGTCCCCAGGGTACAAATTTATAAAACACACATAAGGTATGTGCTATCATTATCCAAAAAAAGAGAGTTCTCAAGTGTTATAGTGGATCAAAAGAAAAAAAGTCATTAAGGAAGTTATCAAACAGAAACTATAACCCTCTATGGTAGACATGCCCAGAAAAACGAGGGGGAAAGACTTTCTTTCTCTTTTTTTTTTAAAGGGACAGGCTCATGCCTTTGCTTTTTTATGGATTCTTACTATACAGAATTGACACAAATAGTACAGGAGGGGAAGAGGATAGAGTCTAAAAGTTCTTTTAACCTACATATTTTTTCTTAGATGCCCAAATTATCTTTTTTTTTAAAAGATTCTTAATATAAACTTTTTCATGAAATCATCTGAACCACTTTCACTAAATCTACTTGTGGCAGTTTTAGAATGGCTGTCCTTAATAATGACACATTAATATACCCAACAATATTTAATAAGTAGAAATGACAATGGTATGCTAGCTAAGAGACCACTCTGAATTCCTTTTCCTTCAGAGATCAGTAGAAAGAATAAAAACCACAGGAAGTGGAAGACCAACCACAGGGTGGCATACGGAGTAAAGTAAAGAAATCATAGCCGATTACCTGAATTGCTCCCTGGCTTTTATAACCTCTTCCATAGTACCTTCCGCCTCTTCCAAATGTTCTAATCACTGGTGTGGAAATAACTCCTCTTGGACGCCTATGTGTATAAAACAAAAACAAACTTAATTTTAATCTTTCAATAACAATTCTTCAATAAAGTAAAACTATACTTGAAATGCTAATTCAATGGGCACATGCTGGGCTTTTTAATGTTCTGAACAGTGGCTGGCTTATAAGCAAGTACTACTAAAATTTTTTTTTAAATAGACAAAGCAAGGGATCATGGTTTATAACTGAATACATACTCATTTCATGCAAAAACACTGAGGAAATAGAAAATGCTATCTTCCACAGATGTAAAACAACTTTGCTCTAATAACAAAATGCAACCTGAACTATCTAGTACTCAACATTTAAAACAAGAAAAATCTAATGGGAATTCTTTTTATATTGAACACTTTAAGTAGTCACATTTAACGAAAAATTATTTTTAAATGCTTTATCAATAATAGGCCTCACTTGTTTCTATCATCTTCATGTAAATTAAAAGAAATACTAGTCAGTTAAATAATAAGGGTTTCCTAAGTCTTTAATAGATACAAGACACTGTGCTGTATAGTAAAGTAAAAGTAAAACTAAATAAAAACCAAAACATTCCTTGCCCTCAAAGAGCATGCATTTACACGTGTGTGCGAGCATACACACCTACACATGATAATATGGACATAAATAGACATATAAGTAATATAGAGATGGGGGCTGAACTGGTGATTTCATTGGTATAGATACAATATCATTAAAATAAGGAATTTATTAAAAAATTCAATTTTATTTTATTTCAATTCCAAATTCTCTCCCTCCTTCCCAACTCATTGAGAAGGCAAGAAAGGCAAAATCTATCACCAATATGCATAGTCATGTAAAATAAATTCTTGTATTAGCCATGTCCAAAAGAAAAAGAAAGAGAAGATATACTTAAATTTCCATTTAAAGCCCATCAGTTCTCTATCTGGAGGTAGATAGCATGTTTCATCAGGAGTCCTTTTCAACTGTGGTGGGTCATTGTATTGATCAGTTACTAAACTTTTTGCAGTTGATGATTTTTACAATATTGTTGTGTACTGGGTAGTCTACTGGTTCTGCTCACTTGACTTTGCATCAGTTCATATAAACTCTCCCAGGTTTTTCTGAAGCCATTCCCTCCATCATTTCTTATAGCACAATAATATTCTATCACATTCATATACCACAATTGTTCAGTCATTTCCCATTTAGTAGGCATCCCCCTTGGGTACCAGTTCTTTGCCACTATAAAAAGAGCTGCTATAAATATTTTTTGCACACAGAGGGGCTTTTTACTTTTCTTTGATCTCTTTGGGATACAAACCTAATAGTGGCATTGCTGAGTCAAAAGGTGTGAATAGATTTATAGCTCTTGGAGCATAGTTCCAAATTGTTTTCCAGAATGATTGGACCAGTTCACAATTCCATTAACAGTGTTATTAGGGTAGCTTTTTCCATAACACCTTCAGTAGTTGTCATTTTGGGTTTTTTTAAATATCTTAAATAATCTGATAGGTGAGGTGCTACCTCAGGATCATTTTAATTTATATTTCTCTAATTAGTTATTTAGAGCTTCTTTTTATATGGCTGTTGAAAGCTTGGATTTCTTCCTCTGAAAACAGCCTATTCATATCCTTTGATCATTTATCAATTGAGGCTCTTATTCCTACAGGGAACTCCTTAAGAAGAAACTCTCTCTACCAACAAAGGTTACCACCTTCTCTGTGACTTATATAGTCTTAGAAAATTGTCTATTGCCCTGAGAAGGTTAAGAAACCCAAGCAGGTAGGACTATATATAGTCAGTGTATCTGAGAAAAATAAAAACCTAGGTTTGTCTAGCTTCTAGGCCAGCTTTCCAATTATGACATCCTCCTTCATAAAAGCTGTATACAAACAAATGCCAAGTAGTTTCAGGAGAGAGGACCATTAGAGGTGAGGAAAGCACGAACAAAGAGGGGAAGCTTCTTGTGCGTGGTAGAGGCAGAGCTAGGTAGGGTATACTTATGCCTGTGTAAAGGCACAAGATGGGAGATGGAAGGTTGTATGTGAGGAAGAGTAAGAAGGCCAAACTAACTATACTGTGGCATATAATAAAGGGAACAGGAGGTAATTATATAAAGAAAGACCATTAAGGTAGGTCAGGGCTAGCTTGTGAATAACTAAATGATAAACCGAAGAATTTGTATTTGAACCACTGAAAATTTGAGGAGTATGTCAAGGTCAATCTTGAGTTTTAAGGAAATAACTGCTCACAGGGTGAAGGAAGGTTTAGAGACCTAGGGCATGGGGACGAATGACAATAGTCCAGGAAAGTGATTGGATCCTAATCTAGGGTGGTGGCTGAGTAAATAGAAAGAATGGGTCAGATGTAAGAAATGCTGGGGACATAGATATGAAAAGATTTGGCAACTGAAAGTATACATATGGTTGAAATATTAATAAAATGGCACAGAGAAGAATACCTTTATTGAGAATTATTTATTCCCAGAATCTGAAAGCATGAAATGAGTAAGTTTCAACTACTTTTAAACTGCTTAATTTAGTTAGGTATTTTAGCTTTTTAAAATTATATTAAAAAAAAAATCAAAAACATCTTCAATCCAAAGAACAAGCCCCTAGGTTGAACTTACCCTCTTGCTGGTCCTCCTACAGAAACCACTTGTAGAGGGAAAGGCCCTCGTCCACCCCGTCCCCTTCTGCTTCCAGCCCAATGGCCAACAACAGTGCCAGCTATTTCTAATTTCCCTCCCTGAGAAGGAATAGGTTGGACTCCTGCACAAAAAAGAAAAAAAAAATCTTTACAACCACAGAATTAAAGGTGCTTAATGGAAGCAGGTAATTCATTCCCCAACTTTATATGAACACTCTGTTCTAGTTTGTAGGTTTCATTTACTATTGTGTGGAATACCTATGTCTATCCTTTTGGACTATAAAAGAGCATTTTGTTACTCTTAAAAAAAAAATCCAAATTAGTTTTAAGAACTGTATCTGCTATTATAAAGCAAATTATAAAAACCTCTAATTCCTGTTGTTATGTGGCACTTCTAGCTACTGAAAAAGCCTACATGATGTAAGGTATACCAAGCCTAAAATTGTGCCTTGGCCTACATGAAAACAAAGAGTAAACTTTCCTTAAAGTAATTTAAAATTTAATTTATTATCTCTCATTTGACTGTACTACCTTGTACAGATAAGCACAAATTTAGTAAAGTACACTACTTAGGAACACTTTGTAATAGAGTTTAGCTACAAATCTAAAAAGCTGAACAAAAATATAAAGAAAATATACTTTTGTGGAGTTTTGTGTTGCTTAAAGCTGGTTCCATTTTATTTCTTATTGTTTTGCCAAATTTTACAGCTTGGTATCAATAAGCCTAAGAAGGGTCACACACATCCAATGTCAACTAATTTAAGTATAAGTGCTGACACACCGTATATGAAAAGTCTCCAATCTAGCCAAAAGCCTATAGATGCAAAAAAGAACTGTCTAAAAAACTGAGGTGTTTATTTATGATAATCAATTTGTGATTATGTGATTATCAGTGTTAAGTTCCTGTCAGAGGAGTAGAGTCTGGAATTCTCAGAACAAGGGAGAAGTAGGATTCAAACTCTCACATAATATTATAGTCCCTTGTCTTGGTTAGCCTTATAAAGAAGAGGTGAAAAACTGACTTATATTCCATTGTCCTCTACCTTAATACCATTCCCATCCTCCAATTTCCCCCCAAATGCAACCCAACCATTAGCTAGTTCCAAGATTAGTCTGGGGAAATAAACAGTATCACAGAGGAACAAGAAGGAGAGGCAGCTTTGCAGGAAATCAAATAGAGAAATTAGTGAGGTAGCACAAGGAAAATAAAGGAAAGCTGTGGAAGAGACCATCCTAGAAAAGGCCTGGATGGGAGAAGACAGTGGTAGTGAAAGCAGACGGGAAATGGAAGGGGGAAGGAAGAAGCAACCCCAGAAACCTGCAGATAACTCTAGGGCCTGACCATCTTTAGGTAAATTATTGCTATAAAAAAATACATCCTGCCAAACTGTGTAAGTATATTGAATAGAATAGATTGACAAAATGATCCTGAAAAATGGTAAAAGTACATCAGCCGCATAAAAGTACAGAACTAGCTTATCCTGACCTGTGGAATCAATGTTAGCTAAATAACTTCTGTAATATCTAGGCAAAACTCATCTGCCCCTTCAAATTAATCATCTATCTCTATAACAAATTATTGAAAAACAAGACTATATAATTAATATAGAAAAGCTTTACGCCAGCATTTCTAGTATGGCATAAATATTACCAATTTTACTTCCCTCCCCTGGGAGGCACCATTATTTACAAACCAATGTACTTTTTTAGCAATTCTTCCTATTATAAATATCCATTTAGCTAAAATAGTTGAATCCACTTGAAAAACTCACAGGACACGGCACTATATTAAGAGGTTACTATGGCCTGGAGAAAGATTCTAACAGAGGGTAGCAGTTAGTAAATGCCATCACAGGGACCTAGAGGGAAAAATGCTCTGTAGAAGAGGGCAGCAGTTATTAGGCAGTTAAGGAAGAAGAAAATCTGGTCGTCAGTAGGGGCCCCAAGACCGTGGTGCACAAGCTGTTGGCAGAAGCTCTAGAAAAGGTGTAGGTATAATTACCGCCCTGTAACTTGCTAGTCCTGCTGCTGTCACTGCCAGAGAAGGCTGCGGAGTGTCCTGCTGTGGCTGCCACCCGGAAGGCACGGTAAGCACCTGTTGCTACTGTTTCCCCATAAGGGCCTCCAAAGCCATAGACTCCTGTTAGACCCAGGGCAGAGAGAGACAGGGGATTCACCAGGAGGGAAGAGTTACCTGGGGCTCGGTTCTAAGTCATGGGGACCGCCTCATTTAAATACAACCTTTATAAATCAAAAAGCTTATACTGAAAGCTAATTGAGAAATGAGATCTAACCTAAGAACCCCTCACTATCCTACAGTTTGGGTTAAAATTGGCAAAATATATGCGACATACTTCCCTGGGAGCTCCTCCAGAGAGTTAGTGCACTGTATATAATGAAATACTAGACTAAAAAGAGGCTGTGGGCAAAGGCTGGTTTCTAGATGGTTCTAATGACTAGAATCAGAGAAGGGAGAAAAGGTTCTCTTTTGGCTTTGATATGTCACATCATTTCTACCTAAGTATGAAAGAGCCCATTTTACAAATATATATATATATATATATATTTTAAACCCTTACCTTCCATCTTAGAGTCAATACTGTGTATTGGTTCCAAGGCAGAAGAGTGGTAAGGGCTAGGCAATGGGGGTCAAGTGACTTGCCCAGGGTCACACAGCTGGGAAGTGTCTAAGGCCAGATTTGAACCTAGGACCTCCTGTCTCTAGGCCTGGCTCTCAATCCACTGAGCTACCCAGCTGTGCCCTCCATTTTACAAATATTAAGAATGGGGGTCTATCTTAGTTTTTAGTCACATTCACAAATCAGAATAGTTTCTAAATTAGTGTTTCTTGATCCTGATTTTCCTCCCATCTTTTGGCATACATAAATGGATCTTAGAAATGTATATAGATTTTTAGTCCCTCTCCCTCCCCCCCACTACTATAGAATTCATAGGTTTACTACTAATAGTGATGACCTCCAAATATTGTGTTTAGTGTAGACAACTTCACAGTATTAGAAAGATAGCCCATATTCTACTTTAGCCATTTATATCAAAATATTATTAGACACAATAAAAGATACAAAAGAGTGATCTGAGTGATTAAAAACCTTTGCCTTTCACATATACTTACCAGCAAAACCTCTACCCCTGCCCTGAGGTGGTGGGACTGGCCCAAAGTGTCGAGGGTACATTGAAGTTGGATAGAAAGGCAGAGCAGGAGGAGGTGGAAAAGGGAGTGGATGATTCTGCCGGGAAAAATTTAATCCTTCCAGGATGCTTTGGCGCATCTTTTCTACCTTGGCAGCCTGCTCAGCCTAGAAACCAAATGTATTACATATTTTGAAATTTTAACAATTTAAATTATAAATTATATTATCATCTATCACACGATTCATTACATATTAAACTATATCATATATTTATAAATTAACACTGCAAGCTAGGACACATCTAACTGTAAAACTATCCAGTGTTAAAAATCAAATTTTTTTAACCCTTACCTTCCATTTTAGAATCAAAACTATATATTGGTTGTAAGGTAGAAGAGTTATAAGGACTGGACAATGCAGATTAGGTGACTTGCTCAGGGTCACACAGCTAGGAAGTGTCTGAGACCAGAATTGAATCTAGGGACTCCCATCTCCAAAACTAGCTCTCTATCCACTGAGCCAACCAGCTGCCCCCAAAGCTAATCTTTTAAAAAGTATCATTTTCAGAAACCTGGGAACACAATCTTAGAAAACATCACACAGTCTACTAATAGCTTTTGAATTCTTATTAATATAACAAAAGGTTAGCAAAAGTATTTTCAGTCCAGAATTGTTGATAAACTAAACAAAACAAGAAAAAGGGTCAATTTGCATATACATTTCTAAAAATACCCTTACTTTCCATGTTAGAATCAATATTGAATATTGGTTCCAAGGCAGAAGAGTGGTAAGGGCTGGGCAGTGGGGGTTGAGTGACTTGCCAAAATCACGGTTTGAAAGTGAGGCCAGTTTTAAACCCAAGATCAACTATCTCTAGTCCTGGTTCTCAATCCACTGAGCCAGCTAGACGCCCTCTTGTATATAATGTTTAATAAAATCCTTAGTGATTTAAAGAATTAGAGATATAGATAATAGCTCTACAACTTCCATTCCTATTCTGAGAAATATGCCAAAGCCCCTATGTACACAGAATTTATAGTAAATGGCTATTGAATCAATCTACATGTATTTATTACTCTTTTTTATCTTCACATTAATATGATTAATTATCTAACAAAATAATGATCACTATTTATAGATGGGGAAAGCAGGGTATAGAGCCCTGGAGGGACTTTGATCCCAGAGTTCTTATATTTGGCACTTGTTGTTGCAATACATCTAAATGCTAAAGATTTTTGAGGTTTTGATTTGTATGATTTTTAACCTTCTATCACCAATTATTAACATAGTAGTTGGAACACAGTGGATGCTCAGTGAATGATTATAGACTAATTCTTCCACTTTAGTAAAGTTATTCCTTATATATATATAAACCTGTTTCTTTTTTTTTTTTTGCACTGAAAAGAATTAAGGAAACTGGAATTTTTGGTCTCTATAGATTTCTCTCTTTAAAAATACTTCTGAATTTAGTAATTATCAATAAAAAGAACATTCAAGTGCATAAACAAGACTTCTATAGAAGACAATATGAAGTATTACTAAAATTTGCTTTCAAATGCATTAGATTCAATTTTTTTAAAAGTCTGGTTTGATTCTATTCCTGTAAATCATTAAGAATTCATCACCTGGGGACTGTAAGATAACCACTACTTCCTTTAGAATAGTATCTCCCACCATTTCTACTTCTCCTCAGGGATGGGGTAGAAATATACAGATGGGGTGGGAGTGAGTGGTTGGGGAGTAGAAAGAGGGTCTGGATTGTTGAGGAAGTTACTTGACCAATGCCAAAATGCCAGGCATGTATTCTTTGGAGTGCTTGGGACACTGAAAGGTTAAGTGACATGTCAAAGTAAGTCACATAGCTAGTATATATTTTGAGATAGGACTTGAACATGAGGTCTTTCTGCCTATCTCTTCCACTCAGCCTCATCCCGGCAGGCTGACTCTCTATCCATTACACCATACTTCCTTACCTAAATTGCTTTATGTATTTCTCTAAATCTCACTTATATTAGTTTTTTTTTAATTAGCTATTTTTCCACAAATGTGAAACAAATTTGGGTTTATCAAATTAAACTACTAAAACGTATACACATCATTCAGGAAAGGAACCTTTTAGGAAGGTAATCTTCAAACTAAAAAGGATTATTCCATATTTACTATGTACACAGCTCAGTGGGGAATATGGTCTCTGTTCTTAAGAGCTCCATTTCAAATGAAGTACAAAGTAAGTAGGTTGGAGATACCGTAAGTCTTATTTCTTTGGACAAATGAGAACAAACAACGTTATTCAAAATAAAAAAAAACTAGAGTGCCACAATTCCTTTCTTTCTTTTTTTAAACCCTTACCTTCCATCTTGGAGTCAATACTGTGTATTGGCTCCAAGGCAGAAGAGTGGTAAGGGCTAGGCAATGGGGGTCAAGTGACTTGCCCAGGGTCACACAGCTGGGAAGTGTCTGAGGTCAGATTTGAACCTAGGCCCTCCCATCTCTAGGGCTAGCTCTCAATCCACTGAGCTACCCAGCTGCCCCCTTAGTGCCACAATTTCTACATACATATTCATTGCTGGTTACCTACCTGACCATCACAGAGGTCAATGAGTGGAATTTTCTCCCGGCTTGCTTTGATGAGTTTGGTTTGGAAAAGTTTTCCATCAAAATACATCCAAGGACAGCAGTGCTCCCAAGGAATTGGCTGTCCACAAGCATCATTTGCAAAGAGTGCCATGTCCACACCACTCATGAACAGAGCTGACAGCTGAATTCCTCGTGGATCTAGGTTCTCAATCTTAAAATGGAAAAAAAATAATATCTATGGAATAAGAGTTTGTCATTTCCCCACAAGATATTTATTAAGTTCTTCAAAACTGAGAATTCAGTAGCCAAATAATATTAACAATTTTAAAACCAACTTTTATAGTACATTTTAAAGATATTAAAAACAATTCTCAAATTCATAACAAATTTTGTAGCAATTTTCTTACAATGATCCTGTAAGGTAGCTACTGAAAGTATTGTCCCCACTTTAAAGATGGAAAACCAAGAGGATATCAAGTATTAAACAGAAAAACAAATAGTTTATGACTTGCCTAAGGTTACATAGCTAGCAAGCTGGGATGTCAACTCATTCTTCAAAATCTAATAAGTACTATCTTATCTTTATCATTCTGCCTCCTTACCCGCTTATTTATGGTATAAATGAACTCTGGTTGTGTCAAACAAATAAGAGAATGTATTATGAACATAATGACACATTCTCATTGAAATATCAGATAATTAGTAATTTTCTTGTTTAAATGATCAATTCTACAATCCCATTATCTATAAGGAAGGCACATTTATTTGAAATAATGAAATAAAATTTCATAGGGAATTGTTTAATTTATTTTTTGTATCACTAATATTTATTTAATAAATGCTTACTTATTACAGCCCATGTACACGAAAGCCACAAAGTTGAAAAAAATCTAACAAATGAAGAGACATGTTCAATTCTGAATATAGGATCCATACATTAAAAAAGCTACAATTGTCTGTGTTCTTAACTGTGTTGTGTATTGGTTTCCAGGCAGAGAAACAGTAAGGGCTAGGCAATGGGGGTTAAATTACTTGGCTAGGGTCACACAGCTAAGAAGTATCTGAGGCCAGATCTGTAAGGAGGGCCTTTTCTCTCTCTCTCTCTAGGCCTGGAACTCAATCCACTGCACCACCTACTTGCCCCCAAGCAAGTGTTCCTTATGGGATCAGGATCTTCTAACCAAGCATCTCTTCTTACCTATTCTTCTTCCCCTCATATTGTCTATTTCAGCTGCAGTCAGGGAGAACTGACTGAGTAGTGTCCAGTAGTGACAATGCAAACAAGATGGGTATCTAAGAAGCTGGCTATTTTATCCAGCTCTATAGGGTCTTAATTCACTGGGGCTGCCCCAAGCTTTTCACACTGATACAGATTTTAAAAGATCATGGTAGACTAACCTTATTTTGTTTTTGACAAGGTTATCAGACTGATTAAATCAATATAATAAGGTAGGCATAGTTTATCTACATTTTAGAAAAGGTATTGTGGAAAAGGGACTGTGTTGATTAGATTATGATACATTTAGGTAAATTTGCAAATGACTAAAGGGCCAGATACAAAAAGCATTTATTAAGGATTTGGTAAACGTAGAAGGAATCTTTAGGATGTCCTAGGGATCTGTACTTGGTCTTGCAGTAATTATTTGTTAAATCAATGATTTGGATGATGAAACAGATGGTATGTTTATTAGTTCTGCAGATGACATAAAACCAGCATGGAGAGTTAAGAAGTTGGATGATAGTATTTTAAAAGATCCTGACAGAGTAGAATATTGAGATGAATTGAAGGTGATGATTTCATAGAGATAAATGTAAAATCTTAAAATTAGGTTAAAAAAACTAGCTTAAAAGCAAAATTAGAGAAGCATGGCTGGACAGCAATTTGAGCAAACTCAAAAAGGCTGGGAGTTGTAGTAAGCTAAAGTCTCAATGACTGAGAAGTGTAATTTTATAGCCAAAAAACTTAACGAGTTTGAATTAAGAGAAGAAAATTGACTAGAGAAATTTCTGATTCTCTCTCTCTCTCTCTCTCTCTCTCTCTCTCTCTCTCTCTCTCTCTCTCTCTCTCTCTCTCTCTCTCTCTCTCTCTGTCTCTCTCTCTGTCTCTCTCTCTGCAGAAAGACCAAAATAATGTCTTTAAGTAGATGAAGAATTATCAGGCTGAAGAGGGATAAGAACTGTTCTGTTTGACTCCAATGAGCTAATGGTGCAAAAATGCTAATTTACGCTTGATGCCAGTAAACACTTCCTAACATAGAGATCTACCTCAAAGTGGGATGAACTTCTCACTGGTAGGCCAGAAATAAAATGACTTTCCATGTTCTCAGGGGTGCTGCTATAGGCATAGGAGTCCTGACTCTTATTTGGCATTGTCCCCACTGAGTGTATCACTTGTGCTATCTTCTTTTTCAGGGACAGAGCTTCCTGGGCTTCTGAGGAGACCTAAATCCACCAGCATCAGTTAGGACCTGATTCTTCCTCCTCTTGGTCCCTTAGAGAAAGAGTCTTCATCTTATTCATCTTTGGATTCATAGCTTAGTACATCAACTTTCATATAATTAGACACTTAGATGCTTGATGGAATGAAATATTATTATCAGGCATGATTTCATCATAATGAAAATTTCACATTATTTAAAGGATTCTAAATGTCCCAAGTTTTGCATATACTTTGTGGCATCAAGATACTAAAATTCTTGAAAAGTCAATAAAACGAAAGGTTTTATAAGAATAGACTGTGTACAAGCTGGTGATAGACTCTGCTGTCTGAAGTTCTTCACTAGGAAGGAAATTAACTATTTTGGCCAAAGCAACTCATGAAACCATCAGCAATGAGAGGAGTTACCTACATCCAAGAAATGACTTATTTTTGAAGTTGCAGTAATTCAGGCTTAAATGATTAAAGAATATGATTGCCAAAAGCTTTATAGTAAACAAAAAAGAACTGAAAAAAGAACATAGTCTATTTTAACTATGTACACATAATCTAGTGTGTGTGTATATACATACACACACACACACACACACACACACATATATATATACTTCTAATTTATACTTGCATATATTCTTTTCATTACAAAATTCAATCAATTTGGGTGAATTTTCCTTTCATATGCTAGCAAGAATATGATCCACTTGATTATAATGACTCAATTTGTAATCATCCTCCCAAATTTTCTAATAAGGAACTGTTTAACCTACAGTGGTCTCTTAACTGCTTGTGTCCTCCATGCTGTCAACTTCTCAGGGTATATAATAACATTAAACAATGTTTTTTAAGAATACAAATTAGAGGGGCAGTTGGGTGGCTCAGTGGATTGAGAGTCAGGCCTAGAGACGGGAGGTCCTAGGTTCAAATCTAGCCTCAGACACTTCCTAGCTGTGTGACCCTGGGCAAGTCACTTAACTCCCATTGCCCAGCCCTTACCATTCTTCTGCCTTCAAGATGGAAGGTAAGGGTTTAAAAAACAAAAAACCCTAACCAATACATCAATTATTGGGGGCAGCTGGGTAGCTCAGTGGATTGAGGGCCAGGCCTAGAGATGGGAGGTCCTAGGTTCAAATCTGGCCTCAGCCACTTCCTAGCTGTGTGACCCTGGGCAAGTCACTTGACCCCCATTGCCTAGCCCTTACCACTCTTCTGCCTTGGAGCCAATACATAGTATTGACTCCAAGATGGAAGGTAAGGGTTTAAAAAAAATACAAATTAGAAAATCTATTCTAAAGTCTAATATGGATGATCTTATTGGTACTATTAAATCACCCATTTAATAGTTAGGGCAGAATAAAAAAAAAATTCAGCTCATTGAATTTAGTTGTGAATTTAAGTAGGATATTCCATCAGAAAGGTGGGAGTATTGCGTACCTAATCTTCTAGTTGTCTATCTAGACGTCCCAATACATGGAGGAGACAGCATTAGAACTGGTCTTTAAAACAACGGAAGGAAGTCAAAAAGTAAAGAGGGAGAATGAGGACAACCCATAAATAGGGAGCTAGTTTGAAAAAGGCCACAACTCTGGGAAAGCAAAGGACAAGTTTTGGTTGGGGAGAGAGATATAGTTGAGTTAAAGCACTTATAATGCAAGGGTAAATAGAAGGAGATAAGGCTGAAAAACACTAAATAATAAAGGGATGCCAGAAGTTTGAACTATATATACATCTTTATAATGTTTTGTAACATACAAAGTATTTTATTTATATTCTCATTTCATATTACCACAACAATCTTGTGTAGTAGACTATGAAATAATCCTACTTATGGAAATGAGGAAACTTGGGGCTCCAAGACATTATGTGACTCTAGAGGTTACACAACTAGTAAACAACTGATAAGAGAACCAAGACCTAGGACTTCTAAGTCCTATTCCAAATCCTCTTTAACCTTCAGCAAGCCAATGAATAACTATGGTGAATTTAATTTTTCATAGATATTATTTACCTTTAACGTGCACATAACTACATACCCTTATTACTAGGTTTGACTATGTAGTATTCAGTTTCTGCGATATAAAGTTGGCAACATTTTTGTTCATGTTTCTGAAATAAAGTATTTTGAAAATATGCTTAAATTCTTGTTAGTTATTAACTCATCCTTGTATCTTTACGATAGAAAGACACAAGTCTATAAATACCAACTGATTCAATTCTTATGCTGTACACTTTTTATTTGATCCTAAAAACTACCCAATAAAATAGGTAAACTACTTTTAAAACTATTTAACAGAGGAAGAAACTGAGGTGTCCAGAGATCAACAGAATTAGAAACGAATAGAGCAGGAGTTAGAACTCAAAGTCCGGTGATCTTTTCATGATATCACCATATATGTGCATGTGTTTGTATCATGCATGCTATATATATATACAAACTATGGATAAAAGTGTCTCAACAGTTTTATTGATGACTAGCAATCTCACCGAATATATGTATACTCACTGAAAATATTAGTAAGGATTTAATGACCACCTTAACATTTATTAATTTTCTGGTAATAACCTTTTGAAGTTTCAATTATAAGATATCCTCATTTTGTAGTTGAGGAAATGAAGGCTCTGACTTGCTCAGTTAATAAGCACTAAGAGCAATACTTGAACCTAGGCTGACCAAATCAAAGAGCACTGCTTTCCCCCTACACAGACAACAGTTATTCTTCTTCCCACCATACCTATTTCAAGGCTCCATTTTCCAAAAAGTTGGCAAGGGAAATGAAAATTTTGGGACCCATCAATGTGCACCTTCTTCTGAATATTGGCTGAGAAATAGTGAGAATAAATGAGACCTTTTGGAATATTCTTTTGTACTGGTGAAAGGGCGAAGAAGTTGGAGGGGTGAGGATCAGCTACTGAAGCAAATGAAAAATTTTCACGACTATAAAGTTCCAATGTAACACTTACATTAATACTCTAAGTCACAGTTACATATGGGTAAATTCTTTTCCTTTCTTATGGTATTTTTCAATTTTTTTGCTTAAGAGTAGATGTATATGAGAGAAAAGTGTTCAAAATAACAACTTTAATTATTTATCTTCATGTTTCTTTAAAAGTGATTAGGAAAAAATGATGGCAAAAAAGCTAGTGTGCCTTTACTCCAAACATGGAAAGATGTCTGTTTACAAGTTTCCATAAATAGAATTATTCTGTTTTTTATGTTACAAACAAGGAATAATATTTCCTCTTCCCAGCCATAATCTCAGGCTTTTAAAAGCACAAGAGAACACCTTTCAGAAGGTTTACTTAAGTCTCCTTTTGTAGGCTGAGAATCAAAACTTATAATTGTAAAGAGCATCGCTAAGACACATCAAGTCACCCCCTCCCTCCTCTTGTCCTCACAAAAGAGTTGTTTATTTTACATGCCAGAAATGAGTTCTGATATTTAAAAGGATGTACTTGTTATTTAGTTCAATGGTAATTTTACTGTATCCATTCCAGATATAATAAATTAAACATAATTAGTACAAATTAGACATAATCAATAATTATTAAATTAACTCAGTCATAGTGGTCTTCATAGGACTTCATAGGTCTTTCTAAAGTACTTAGCAGAGGTTGGCAAAGAAAAGGCCTTAAAATATAGAAATACCAGAATGGTTAGTATTTTTTCAATTATGAAAAGAAATGGAATAATTATAGATGGTTCATATACACATTTAAATGGTCTTTAATTACTAATTGAGAAAAGTTTCTTTGGGAAACTTTGAAACTTTAGATGAATACCGAGTTTCATAGATGAAGAAAAATGTCTCAAAACAACAGATAATTTTATTGATGAGTACCAAAGTCTCACCAAGATTATACACAGTTCTTTCATCCCTTTATAGGCTAAAAGGGTAGGTAGTTCATACTATTTTATGTTTTGTACTAGGTATCTTCTACACAACAATTATACAAAGTACATATGATTATTAAAATGTTGAAGTACCAAGAATAATCACTACCTAATTTTATTCCCTACCACCAGTGAAGAATTAAACATAACTGCATTAAGTAATGTTGGAGAAGCCTACGTATCAGATGGTATGGAAATGGAACATTGTTAAGAGTAAACAAGTAGGCATTTAATAAGTATTCATGGAATTGCTTAATAATAATAATTTATTTGCCATATCAACAGCATTAATAATATCTATTTCTGAGTATGGTATAGAGGGGGAAATTAAAGTATGGAGAAGGGTTATGCACTCTATCCCACCAAAATGAAATTTCAACTTGTGCTCTGTTTACTTATCTAAATGTGAAGTAAAAAGTTTATTATTAGGTCATAGGAGCAAACTCAATGCCAACTTGTTACACTACATACCTGGCATGTAAAATCATAAAAAATGGGGGCAGCTAGGTAGTTCAGTGGATTGATAGTCAGGCCTAGAGACGGAAGGTCCTAGGTTCAAATCTGGCCTCAGACAGTTCCCAGCTGTGTGACCCTGGGCAAGTCACTTGACCCCCATTGCCACTCCTTCTGCCTTGGAGCCAATACACAGTATTGACTCTAAGATGAAAGGTAAGGGTTTAAAAATAAAATAAAATAAAATAAAATATATCAAAGGGTTAACATGATACAACAACCCCACCCCCCATAGTTTTTAAAGTTGTCATTTGTCTTTCCTCTCCTTCTTGTACCTGAATAAAATTGGCAAAAAAAAAAATTTAAGGCAAGATTAAGGGAAGATGTTTCTTTTCATTACAAGACCATAGATTTGAAGCTCTAAGAGTCTTAAAGACCATCTACATCAAGCCTCTTTGGAGATGAGGAAACGAAGGCCCAGAGCCCTTAGGTGACTTGCAAAAAGTTGCACAAAGAGCCAAAATTTGAACTCAGTGCCTCTGTTTCCAAGTCCAGGCCTCTTTCTACTCTACCATGCCAGTTCCTCAAAATGAAATGAATGGCTGTTGTTGGATTGCCAGTAACCAAAGAATATCTCCTAGGAATAAAAATGGAAATACTTAAGAAAATCACTTGATGTCAGAGCTATGAAAAGGACCTCAGTTATTTATGGTAATGGATGGTAAGAGCACATGAATAAAATGAAGTTCTAGAAAATCCATTTAATTGAATAATTTCAACTTCTACCAAACCCTTGAACAGAAGACCTAACAAAAGTTGCTAAAATTTCAGAGAGGGAAGTGTTTAGTTAATAAGCAGTAAAATGGTCATAGAGTAAGACAGCAACATGGAGATAAAGAACAGATAATGGATAATGAACCCTTGAAAAATCAGAGGTTATTAAAACCATAAACTATGAGCAGAAAATGATTTGAAAGTTGCAGAAAATATCCTAATACTCTTTTGAGACAAAATAGAAAACATTTTTTTAAAGGATCAGATAAATCATTTTTAGATGTCAATTTTCCACCTGCCTTTTGAAATCTACAACTTCACTGAGATCTATATGTAAATGAAAACTAGCCTTACAGTAAAGTACTTAATAGGTGTTTTCACAGCTAATGGTGTCTTAAATTTCTTTCCTACCTGGCACCTTCCATTTGGTAACCTTTTTGCTCCCATTGTCCCCAGAAACAGGCAATCTTTTTTTTTTGGATAAACTTTCACTTCAAACAAAAAAAAACAAAACAGATATCACCTTTGTGTACAAGTTGCACTCTCCAAAGGAAAATGGGAATTTCCAAGACAAGCAAGAAAAAAAGCAATGAGGAATGAGATTAAATTAATTATATTTAACATGTATCTTTCTTAAACAAATCAGAATTCTGGAACTGAGACTAGAGATGAAGAATAAGGGAAAAACTACACTAGTGCTAAGATCTCCAAAGAAGTAAAATATTAAAAAGGTTAGAGTGTGTGTCCATCCAGAAATGGAAAGATGGAATATAAGATGAACTACTAATAAAAGAAACTTGATGGCAAATAAGACTTAGTGGGCATACCTGATACCCGGTGATCTGATTTTCAGAACTGGAATGTCAATACTGATGTAAAAATCTATATAAGAGAAATAGGAAGTAGAGGTAGAGGGGTTGTACCACACTACAATTAAAATATTTACAATACCACTGTCATGCAATATGAAAATGAAGGTGGTGGTGGTGAGGGAGGGGAGGAAATAATCTGGGTAGGAACACAAGGAATGAGCAAACTACAGTTAGCATCTGATTCAGACCAGGTGATACCAAAGCAAAGTCAAAGATATTTGAATATATTATAAAAATACTCTCATTTAAAAAAAAATACTGCTACAAAATGAGGAAAGTAATGAGACTTTTTCTTTTTCCAAGGGAGCCCAAACCTATGTACACCAGTATAAGCAACACCTGGTGAGAAAACTTCCTCTCCAATGCAGATTGGCCTCTGCTCAGCAACTTCTGGCCTTAAGAGAGTTGCCTAAAGAACTGAGAGTTTAAGTGACTTGTCCAGGGTTACTTGAATGAGGTGTGTCAAAAGGGAGAATTGAATTTGGGTGCTAAGGATACCAAATCCAGCTCACCATCTACATTGTTGCATTTGATTTTATCCTGGAGTTTGTTTGGGTTTCTATTCTGAAGACAGCAGGAAAGCTATGAGTCACCTGAGCTGGAACAGAGTATAGAGAGAAGATGGTTCAACACCAAAGTACTACATTTGGGAAAACAAAATGAGGAAAATTAAGAAACTTAGCTGAACCTCAAACAAGGGTGACAGAAGAACCTATAAAAGAAATTAAAAAGCCAAAGGGTTACTTGGAAAAAATGCCCTTTTTGGAGAAGAAGGGGGGGTGGGGTGTTGGGAGGAGGGGAAGGCCAGTGTCTGTTCTCTTTAGGGCAGGGACTTTTTGGTGGTGGTGTAAACTCTGTACCTAGCACAGTGCCCAGCATACAGTAGACACTTACATGCTTGTTACTGCTAAACTTGCTATTGACATTTTGCTTAGGAGAATGAGAAATAAGGGAAATGAATGAGAGAATAAGAAATAGCAGAAAAGCTAAATAAGTTAAAAATATCAGAATGCTAAACTTTTGATTCATTCTCTTAAAAAAAAATCTGTTACAAGTGAAAACTCTATGGATGGGGAGGGGAAAGAGACTATTTGGAAATGAATGTAATGTTAAAAAGGCATCATTTAAAATTTACATATACATATGTAAGAAAAGGAAGATTTACTGAGAACTCTGAATAAAGATAAAGATTCAGAAAACAATTAAGATTTTTGTCAATAATCACTCATATTAACACACTTTAGAGTTTACAAAGCACTTTTCTTGATAACTAACTGATGAAGGTAAGCACAGTAAATGATAAAAAATGTACTGAAAAAATACACAAAGCATGGTGCTACTATATTAAGTAGCTACAACTCATGGAAATTTCAAGCAATAAAACCAATGAAGGAGCAGAAGGAATTAGAGCGAATAGTTAAAAAATGTTCATAAACAAAGACTGCAATATCGATCCCTCCCTTTCCCTAGCTCCTGACTATTTCACCACCCATCTAAGATACACAGGTGGTATGAAGGCCTGCTATCACCATCAAGGAGGACCCCTCACATCCCCTTACAAGAGTGGTTGACTGCTCACATGGTTTAAATGAGTCTGATGTCAATACTCACATTTCTCTGAAGAAGATGGATAACCACAAGATCTTACCATTTGTCCTGCCTCTAAAATCTGTACTCCCTGGCCCTGTCATCTGACTCACCTGAAGAGCCCTAATCCTAGACACTGGTCTCACCATCAAAACCTTCGAACTTTAGGTCTTTCCATCTGTCCTGCAGCTGAACTTTCTTTCCTGTATTGTCTTCCCCATTTGAGTTGTGAACTTGTGGAGAGCAAGAAAACTTTCTCCCATTTATCCCCCCAACAATTAGCACAGTGCTCAGCACATAGTAAGTTCTTTAAAAAAGCTCATTCATTCATTCATTCACTTGAATAAGAATAATGAGACAGGCTATGTAAAGGAAAATTCAGGCAAGATGGCAAGAAAAGAAGACTAAACCAGGTTTTGGAATGATTTCCTAAAATAAAGAATTCAAGTTCAATCTTCTATAGCGAAAAATCAACAAAAATGGTAAATATGGGAAAATTCAGAACATGATGAAGATAGACTAGAAAGAAGAACGTGTATTTCTAATTCAAGTGAGAAAACCTGATAGGAATTCATAACGAGGAAGAAATATTACTTATGCAAGCCATCTTATGCAGTATAATAATTATAGATTTCCTATAGAAATATTGTCCTCAGATGATTATATCATAATAAAGAAAAGCTTCCCAAGAAAATGCATCAAGTTTACTAATTACCTTGAGCTCCTGTAGCTGATCAGGCTCATAAAGTTTGGGAGACAATGCTTGAGCCAGGAAGGCATCAAGTTCCTGGCGACGCAGTATCCGTACTCCTGGCCACTGCACCATATACCTAGAGTGAAGTTAAGGTGAAAAGAAATGGAACTGTTATTAAACATCTAGGATAACATTTGAGTGAAAAAAAAAAAGCAAACCAACCCAAACTTTTCTGAGTGCTGAGATGTCATATCAAGAAGGGCTTCTTTCTCATCTATCTCTTAAGATGATGCTATGAATTATTGTCAACTTAATAATCATCTTAGTAGATGATAATGTTTTAAGATAATAAAAATAACACCAAGTTATATTTACTCAATATTGGTTTCCTGGTAACTCTGAACTCTTATTCTTTACTGTTATATGGTAGTATTCAAAATTGCTAATGTACAAAGCGAAAGCCATAAATTTACTTTGAACATTATTTACTTTAGAACATGACAAAATTATGAAAGTAAACTTCAGTTGAACACAAAAAAGAATTTTAACAATACAACTAAGTTGTCCAACTTGTGAAGCAGGACCTCGTGAAGCAGTGCCTGTCAGTACTATCTAAGAAATACTTTCCATGGGAATAGTAGGATTAAATAATCTCTCAGGGTCCTTCCAAATACTTGATAAATTCAGCTAACAATGGTAGTAAGTGGTAAATGAAGATGACATATGGACTAGTTCAATCTGAAACTACTTGTTTACTGGCTATCCTTAATAACAAAGTATTATTCTTTGTAATTAAGACTCATAAGTGCACTATGGAGATCTTAAAGAGACATGCATATAATTGAATGTACAGGGCCATACAATCTGAGGCATCAATAAAGAGAACTTATAGCATACCCTTTGAAAACCACAACTCTAGACTAGAGTGCCAAATTTGAATAGAAACGGGCCACTAAACTTATAAGGATCCCTGAGGACCTCATATTAATTTAGGAAACCAGACATTACTTTATCTATGTTGTACTGTTTTTATTTATTTTGTTAAGCATTTCCCAATTACAGTTTAATCTATATCAGCAGCACTCAGAAGGTTGTTTGAGCCCCATGGACAGGATATTTGCCAATGCCGACCAATGCCTAGATAATCAACATTTACAAAAGAGTAAAATATAAATACAGGGACCTCGGGGAACCAACATTTGCTATATGGGCTTCCTACATTCTAATCAGAAAGGAAGAAAGCTAGCCCTCTGGGTAAATCATTGCCTAGACCCATGGTGGTGAACCTATGGAAGAAATGCCAAAGATGGCACACAGAACTCTCTGTGGGCGCTCCTATAGTCACCTGTCAAAGTCTGTTGGTTACTAGAAAACTAGAGGGAGGCGGGGCCGAGCTGTTCACCTCCCCATCTCCATGTGCCTGAGGACAATCTTTACTTCCCCTACCCCTCTGCCTAGCAGCCAACAGGAGCACTTCCTCCCTTCCCTGTTTAGGGCAGGCAGGGGGTGGTGGCACTCATGTGTTATGCAAGGGAACAGCATAGATGGCAGCCTGTTGAGTCTATGGTTGGGTTGGAAAGGAGCCAGGTTTGAGGGGAGGATAGTTCACAGCATGGCACAGCTGGAGAGGAACAGAGTGCTCCAGGCACTCCTCTCCTCCCTCTTTCCATACACACCTCTCATCAACTTCCCCTCTGCCCAGCAGCCCAATGGGAGCCCTCTCTGGGGGCGGGGGGCAGGAGCAAGGTGTAGTACTTGGTCTGGGTGGGGCTGGGTGTGGCACTTGTCTGGGGGATGGGGGTAGGCAGGCCTGGCACTCCATCTCTAAAAGGTTTGCCTATCCCTGGCCTACATGATGCAATTTAAGGCAATGTTGTCCAGCTGAGATAGAAATGGATATCAGTGGTGACATAATGACTTAGAAAACCACACTCTAATATTATCTGTTGTGTATTTATTTTGTTAGACATTTTCCAATTATTTTTCATCTCATTCAGGTAGCACTGGGAGTTGGCCTGAGAGTGTTGGGCTGTGTGGGTTTGACACCTCAGCTACACGTCACTGACTCTATGGATTCAATTATTCTCCACACTCTCTATTCTCCTTCCTTTATTCAATATTACTAGCCAACCTTTCTGTCATTTGTCATTTACATAAAAATATCTCTCATCTATACTGTTCCTTTCCATTCACAAAGCTACTCCCCTAGTTCCGGTCATCTTCAACACATTTGCCTAAACTACTGCCAGAGACTCCTGGCTGGGCTCACTACCTCTGCAATCTTTCTCACAGATATAAACACAGCATCCGTAAAGCATAAGTCTGATCATGTCATGCCTCAGAAGATTCTAGAAGCTTTCTATTGCCTCTAAGATAAAATACAACACCTGGGGCTTTTAAGGCCTTTCACAATCTGGTCCCAACTCATGTTTTCAAGCTTATTATATATCCGATTTCTTTTACACATTTTACATTACAATAAAATTGACCAATTTAACCAAGCATTTATTTAATGCCTATGTATCAAGAACTGAAAATTTGAAGAAAAGAATGAAACAATATCTATTCTTAAGGAGTTTACATTCTATTGGGAGAAGGGAAGGGAATAATATTTTCAAAGAAAATTTAATACAAAATACACACAAAATTATTTCTGGTGGCATGGCATTGGCAATTATGGCTGTGAAGGGAGAATTAGGACAGGTATCCTCTTGGAGGTGAAATCTTAGTTGAGTTTCCAAAGAGGAGAAGTATATGGAGGAAAGACAAAGAGGATTCCCTCACTCATTCCAGGAATGAAGGACAAACTATGCAACTGCACAGTCTAGAGAAGTAATACTGGACATGTGGAACTAGAAGCAGGTCAGTTTGGTGGGAATAACATGAAATAAATATGAAAAGATAGGCCATGGTAGAATTATAATCAAAGCCTAACAAGTTGCCATTTATTCTAAAGAGAAAAAAAATGCCACTTGAGTTTCTCGAAGAGCAGTAACATGGTTCAACCAAAATTTTAAAAATATCACTGGCAAATTGTAGAAGGGATTGGAGTAGGGAGAGAACAGAAGCAGAGATGCCACTTAGGAAGGCTATTTCAGAAGTCTAGGGGAGAGGTGGTCAGGGTCTGTACTAGAAGAGGAGCTATGGGGGGGGGGGGGAAGAAAGGGAATCAATAATGTAAAAAAGTCTGTAAAGGCAAAAATCAGCAAGGGTTGGGCAATAGACTGGATGTGTCAGAGTTGAGGATGACACTGTAGTTGTGACTGAATGCAGGTGACAAAAAAGGATTGAAATACCTGAAAAGAAACAGTTTAGGAAGAAGTGAGGATTTGAGGGAAAAGAAAGGAAATACTAAGAGGACATTCGTTTGGAATGTCCATAGATGGGTAGTTGTGATGTGGGTCTAGAGTTCAAGAGAGACTGGGATTAGACAAACAGATTTGGAAATTCTCTATGTAGAGGCAGATTGTGATACACAAGGGAATTGATAAGATCACTGAAAGCAAGTGCTCAAAGAGAAGAAAAGCAGGTCCAAACTAGAGCCTTACAAAGGGAATGGGACCTAGACAGTGATTTAAGCAAGGGAAATTGAGATGGATCAGCCAAATAAGGAAGAAGAAAACCAGGGGAGAAGTGCCATAAAAATTCAAGGAGGGCGGGAAGTAAGTTAACTGTGTCCAATATTTCAGAGAATCAAGAAGGATAAGGTCTGAGAAATAATCTTTGAATACAACACTCCATGTACTGACTTCATGCCTGGCATATACTCCCTCCTCATTTCTTAGGATCCCTAGCATCCCTTAAGGCTTATGCTAAATGCTACCTACCACAAAAACCCTTTCCCAATCTCCAGCTATCAGAGCCATTCCTCAAAGTACCTACATTGGCCTTGAACATGCTTTGTATTTACTAATGTATGTAAAATATTGCTTTCTCTGACAAAACATAAGTGGCTTGAGAGCAGAGCATGCTGGTTTTATATTTATATCTCCAATGGCTGCAACTTATATTTTATTGAGTGGCTGATTTCCAACTCTACTCTTTTAAAAAAATAAACCCAAAGGTTCTTTATTTTCACTTTTATCAAAATTGACAAACTTAAAGTTTTGTCTATCTTCAAAATTAAGTACTATGCTATGAAAAAGTCTTACATTAGGAAGTTTCCAATAATTATTGCTAATTTTGAAGTCTCTAATTTCTGAATTACTGTGCATTTATTTCTTAACTAGTCTCTATTCTTGAGGAAACACAAGTTGCACTGCATAATTTATCACTAGGATGTGGGTCAACCTCTAGTAAGTGAACAGTAGATTTAGAGTGTTAATTCTTTTAGTGTGCTGAGGTAAACATCTCAAAATAATCATTTTGGCAGAAATATACTTCATTTAAAGTAAAACTTGGCAACTTCTAATGTACATTAAGACTAAGTCAAACTATGAAAACTTTCACCATTATGTTTTAGTTAACATGCTAAAGGTCATCATCTACTCCAATCCCCTATTTTTTATAAGCTTATAAGCTTTATTTTTAGTTCTGAATTCTCTCTTTCCCTCCACTGTACACTGAGAAATAAAAATAAAGATAAAACCTGTCATACCTATAGTCCAAGAACACAAATTCTTGCATTAACCACATCCAAAAGGGGGGGGGGGGGCTCTAAACCATTCTTTGAATCCAACACCTCACTACTAACTGAAGGTTGGCAACATGTTTTATGACAAGTCTTCTGGAATTGTTGTTGGTCTGCATTGTCTTTATAATACTGTTGTTACTGTATAAAATGTTTTTGCATCAGTTCATACAAATCTTTCCAGGTAGCTCTAAAACCATTTTGTCCACCATTTCTTATGACACAATACTATCCCAATCACACTCATAGACCTTAATAACCTCTTACCATTTCTCAGCCAAGGGATACCCCAACAGTCTCCAATTCTTTTCTACCACAATAAAAGCTATAAAATATTAATACAACATTGATTCTTTTCTTCTTTTTTTTAAACCTTTTTTGAAGTAATCATCCAGTATCAGTTTAATTACATTAATGGCACATTTCAAGATTGCTTTCCAGAATAACTGGATCAGTACACAGCTCCATCAACAATGCATTAATGTGCCTGCTTTCCTATAGTCTCTCTAGAATTTGTCATTTTCCCATGCTGTCAGTTTTGCTAATATGAATGGAATGAAATGGTACCTCAAAGTGTTTTTAATTTGAATTTTATCTAATTATTAGTGATTTAGAAATTTTTTCATGTTATTAAAAGCTTAGAATTTTTTCTGAAAACTCCCTTTTCATATTCTTTGACCACATATCAAGTCGAGAATGAATCTAAATCTTTATAAATTTAACTCAATTCTCTGTATATCTTAGAAATAAGATCTTTATCCAAAAAATTTGCTGTAAACCTTTTCTCTCCAATTTCCTATTTCTTTTCTGATTTTAATTACATTGGTTTTATTTGTTCAATAGATTTTTAATTTTATGTAATTTAAAAACATCCACTTTAGCTCCTATAAACTTCTTTTTGTCCTAAATGTGGCTATGTACTCTTCCCTTGACTATTGATTTGAAAGGTAATTTCTTCCTTGATTCACCAATTTGACTATGAGGACATTCTATATGTCTAAAATATGTACCCATATTTGGAGCTAGGAACATAGCATTTGATATTGATGTCTAATTTTTGCCAGATTGCTTTCCAGTTTTCCATAAAGATTTTGTCCAATAGTAAGCTCTTGCCCCCAACAGATGGGATCTTAGGGATATGTTCCACCAACTAACTTTTCTATTTCTTACCAAGTAGTAAATTGTTTTAATGAGTATGATTTGGTTTGATTATGATTTGCAGCATAGTTTGAGATCTGATAATGGCTAAGTTGATTTCCTTTTCATCTTTTCACATGAATTTCCAAGATGCGCTAGACCCATGTTGGTGAACCTATGTCATGTGTGCCAAAAAGGGCATATAGAGCTCTCTCTGTGGGAATATGAGCCATCACTAGCCAAAGTTTGTTATTAGAAACGCAGAGAGGCTTTTCTCCCTCTCCACTGTGCTGAGGACATATTTTGACTTTATCCAGTCCCTCTGCCCAGCAACCCAATGGGAGTGCTTCACATGGGGCAGAGCTGGGAGAGGAGCTAAGATCTCAGTTTCTATTTTGATATTTGATTGTGGATTCTGAATTTGTTGGAGTTTTTTTTTTTTAAAGCTACATTTCATTGATCTGTTTTGTCTCTCTTTTATTCATGACAGGGTATAGAGATAAATTTCTCTCCTAACTAATGCTTTGGCTGTATCCCCCATTATTTTGGTACTGCTGTCATTACCTACTGACACAGTAGCTAGTGCTGGGCCTGTAGTCTGGAAGACCTAAATTCAAATTCTGCTGAGACAATTACTATTATATGAAGCTAGGCACATCACTTAACCAGTGCTTGGCTCATTTCCCTCAGCTATAAATTGGGGATAAGAATAGCACTTCCTAGCACTGTGGTAGAGAATGAAATAAGATGGTATTTATAAAGCATTTAGTACAGGGTCTTGTAGTAGGAATTACATAAATGATTATTACCTTCTCCCTTTCTGATAACTTTAAAGAAATTATTGCTTCTATGATTTGTTCATTATCCTACCTATTCTTTGTAATACTTATTTCATTTTTAATTAATTTTAATCCTTGCTTCCAAGGCCTTTAATTGCATGTAATTTTTACTGCATTTGGGTCAGTAATTTGAATCTAATATTATTGTTTTTCTGCATTTATTTACAAGATGTTTGTGCTTTAATACATGGTCAATTTTTCAAAAGCTATCACATATAGCTGAGAATAGATATTTCTTTATATCTCTTCAATATTCTTTAGACATGCATCATATCTAACTTTTAAAAAATTCCCATCAGGTCCTTCATTTCTCTGTTTATTTATTTATTGCCTAGCTTTATCTAGGCCTGACAGGGTATAAACTTACAATTTTACAATTCCCTCCAATAACTCATTGACTTTTACTTTAAGAATTTAGATGCTAACCTTCTTGATGCATGCTTAGTATTGATATTAATCATACCTTTTGCCAAAATGTAGTATCCTTATTTATCACTTGTAATTAGGTCTATTTCTACTATTTCTTTTTTCTAGGATAATGACTGCTATCTCTACCTTTTTGGCTTCAGTTAATGACAGATTCTGCTCCAGTCTATATTTTAACTCTGTCTTTGTTTCATCCTTGTAAGCAATTTATTGAAGGATTCTCATTTCTAACCCATTCTGCTTTCCTCATTTTATGATTTGAAATAAACCATTCATCTTCATTTACAACTGCTAATTGCACGTTTCATTCCATTTTATTTTCTAATATTTTCCTTGCTTTTTTCCCCAATCCGTCTTTAAGAGTTTGTTTTACTTCTGATTAATAACCCCCTTAAAACTACTTTTCCTCTTATTATAAGCTTCTTTTTCCTTCAGCTCCCTTTCCCTTCTGATTCCATTAGATGAAAGGTATCCTTTGCCCAACCATGTGTATGTGAGCATTTTTCTTTCCTTTGACCAATTCAGATGGGAGAGAGGTTCAGATGTCACTCAATCCCTATCCCCCACTCCCTGCAGAAGTTTACTTGTATACTCCATTTGTGTAAGATCAATTCCTCTCTTCCCCTTAGTCCCACAATGTATGTAGTCCTCTTCCGGTTACATATATCGCTTCCTCATATTAGAAAACAGTTTTAACTTTTTAAAATCTCTTATGATCATTCACTCATGTATATATATATATATATATATATTTATTTTAAACCCTTACCTTCCGTCTTGGAGTCAATACTGTGTATTGGCTCCAAGGCAGAAGAGTGGTAAGGGCTAGGCAATGGGGGTCAAGTGACTTGCCCAGGGTCACACAGCTAGGAAGTGGCTGAGGCCAGATTTGAACCTAGGACCTCCCGTCTCTAGGACTGGCTCTTAATCCACTGAGCTACCCAGCTGCCCCCTCATGTATATCTTTTAAGGCTTCTTGACTCTAGTTTGTATGTCAAATTTTGTAGTCAGTTCTGATATTTTTACTCCTCTATTTCATTAAAGCTCGATTTCTCCTCTGCAGAATTATGTTCAATTTTGTTCATAAGTCATACTTTCTCAAAACCTAGAACTTTTGCTCTTTGGAATATCATATTTCAAGTTCTGTATTTCTTTAAAGATGTGATTACTAAATTCGTTCTTCCTTACTGTTTTCAGTATTTTTTCCCCTTTGATCTGAGAGGTTTCAAATTTAGCCATGATAGTCAAGGGAGTTTTCATTTTGGAACTTCTTTTAGGAAATGTCTGGTGAATTCTTTCCCATTTCTACTTTGCCCTTTGTTCAAAAAGATCTGGGCAGTGTTCTTTAATGATTTCTGAAATGTCTATATTATGTTTTTTGTCATGGCTTTCAGGCAGCCCAATAATTCTTAAATTATTTCTACTTAATCTGTTTTCTAGGTCATATTTTTTTCTATTTTTTTTTTAGTTGTTGTTGAGCATACCAAGCTGAATTTTTTCTTTGAGGCTTTACTTATAGATGTTTTCAAGTCATTCTTTCAAGTTTGTGCCTTGAGTGTCACAGAAATAGCTCTTTTTAATCTGAAAACTTTTATTTATTTAATTAATTTAGAATATTTTTCCATGGTTACATGATTCATGTTCTTTCCCTCCCCTTCTCTCATAGCCAATGAACAAATCCACTGGGTTTTACATGTGTCATTGATCGAGATTTATTTCCATATTATTAATATTTGCACTAGGGTGATCATTTAGAGTCTACATCCCCAACCATATCCCTGTCGACCCATGTGATCAAGCAGTTGTTTTTCTTCTGTGTTTCTACACCCACGGTTATTCCTCTGAATATGGATAGTGTTCTTTCTCATAAGTCCCTCAGAATTGTCCTGGATCATTGCATTGCTGCTAATAGAGAAAACTATTACTTTTGATTATGCCACAGTGAATCCGTCTCTGTGTATAATGTTCTTCTGGTTCTGCTCCTTTCACTCTGCATCAATTCCTTGAGATCGTTCCAGTTCACATTGAATTCGCCACTTTATTATTCCTTTGAGCACAATAGTGTTCCATCACCAACATATACCATAATTTGTTTATTCATTCCCCAATCGAAGGGCAAACCCTCATTTTCCATTTTTTGCCACCACAAAGAATGTGACTATAAATATTTTTGTACACTTATTTTTCCTTATTATCTGCTTGGGGTACAAACCCAGCAGTGGTATGGCTGGATCAAAGGGCAGACTATCTTTTAGCGCCCTTTGGGCATAATTCCAAATTGCCATCCAGAATAGTTGGATCAATTCACAACTCCACTAGCAATGCATTAATGTCTCAATTTTGCCACATCCCCTCCAACATTTAAGTAATAGCTCTTTATGATAGGATCCGATCCTTTGCTCAGTCTTCCCATCTTCATCTTGAATCCAGACTTGACATTAATGCTGGCATCTGTATACTTCTAGGGAGATCATGTGTTCTGAGCCTCTGTGTTCTTGTGTCCTTCTGCCGCTTTTACTTAGACTGGGGAGTCTGCTCACAAGCTTTAGGTGCTTCAGAAATAATGGGATCTGGAGCAAAGTCTATTCACTGTCTTCCTTCTCTGAGCTCTGAAAGTCTGACACAGGTGTGAGTCTGTTGGCTTATCTCTGGTTGGATGCAGACTGCTGATTGACTCAACCACTGGAGGCTTTATAGATACAGAGCAAATGAACTGCCTTGGCTTCTGATTTGGGCTGGAGGCTAGAACTGAGTGCCTGGCTCTGTTCCTGGGATCATAGCTAATCTTTGCTTCTGAATTTATTCTTTCTTTAGTCTACAGCCAGATCCTGCTAGTTACTGCTCCTCTTCATAACTTTCACCTGCAAATCCCTCCTCAGTCCAACCTGAAACTGGGTCATGAGCTATATGGCTGCCACATGGCACCCATTTCTGTACTTTGCACTAGTTCAGAGATCGCCTGGGATTTTTTCCTATCTCATGCTTCTCTTGGCTCTCTTTTAGTCCCAAGGTGCTGTAATGTTCCATTTGTAGGAAGTTCCTATCCAGGTACCATATCCTATCATATCCTAAAACTGTCTTGGGGAGGAAAACTGTGACTTTTAAAAAAATTTCCCAATGAGAATTCAGTCTAGTGTATTTTCTAGATTTTTGTGGAGTAGAAACTAGGCTGTACTATATCTTTCTACTCTTTTTCTCTTCTGTTTCTTTTTTCTAATATTCTGACTTTTCTTCCAGTCCCATTTTCCACATGAAGAAATTGAGGTGCAGAGAATGACTTGTCCAAGGTTATATTGGACAATAAGTAGTAGGGCTGAACCTTGAACCCATGTCTTTGATGCCAAATCCAGTTCTCTTTTCACCATCTGCTAGTGCTACTATTAATACTACAGTACCAGTAATGGACACCTAAACTGTGGAGGATTGTCTACTATGAATGTCCTCTGAAATGATAATTAGCTCCCTAGTCTTTTACTTCATTTAAAGTTATTTTTTTGCATCATCTCTGGCATATAGGCTTTCCATTTTAAATTTCAAAACACTTTATTTCCCAGGGAATTCTGAAAATTTTGCACATGTAAAAAAATACTTTTCAGAAATCTATTTACAATCATAGAATTATCTATAATTTTTTTTCTTGATTAAAGGCATCAACATTCTTCAAAGAATCTGATTCAAATTGTTTATCTATCTTTGATACATTCCAATCACATGTTCCTTTGATTCTACAAACCTTTAACTATCTCTGAAATGACTTCCACATTAAACATTTCTCCACCACTGCTAGGGCTCTAAATTCCAATTTGGGTCTTCTTAATACACATCCTGGATTATTGAAATAGCTTTCTAACTGGTCTTTGTGTTTCTCATCTTACTCCTTTACAATTTATCTTCCATTATTTTGCCCCATTAATTTTGTCAAAAATGACTAACAATCACCAAATACTTCTGAATTGAGGGTAGGGCAACCCTTGCAAAAATCACATAAAAATTAATTAACTTATTTATTTTCTAAATGGTCAGGTGATTTTCCTATAGTATCAAAACAACATTAGAGTTAAGATAAAAATGTTACTGCATGTTAGAGGAAAGGCCTACTTCAATGCTTCACTTTGGTGTGACATGCACTCTGGATTCTTATAGGCTATGCTGAGTGTAAGCTCTGTTATATACTACCAAGCAGGAAAGGTTCTACATATAGGCCATCAATGGACTAAGGAACAGTGTAGTTATGTTTGAAGAATCTCACCGCCTGCAGATATGAAGTGAGTTTTTAAGTATGTCAACAGAGAGAGTATCAACACTGTGAAAGACACATTTTTTTCTAAGTATTAAAGAAGTCTTATCATAATAAGCAATTCCAGTTTCATGTCAAGTGTTTAGTAGGTAGGCTTATAACTGGAAATCAAAATCTAGCTTATTTATCTATCAGTGTCTAGCACAATGCTCCAGACATAAAAGATGCCTAAAAATAGTAAATTAAAGTAAAATTTCAATAAATCAGATTTATTTTTGCTGACTTTTAAATAGGAAAAGCACACATTGAATGACAGCTACATTCAGTGACTTCAGTGACAACAACAAAACTTTATGAGGTTGAGTAAATATGGTCACTGAATCAATAAATAAGTTCTTATTTGCTAGGCACTATGCTAATCTTCTATATGTTTGGTGGTAAAAATATCTTGCAACAAGGACAAAATGATGTTACAAAGACCTTCAAGTCTTTGAAGAATTATTCAACTATGTTCAAAAGAGTATGTACTAAAGCAGCAAAGTAAATATATATTTTACAACAACTTGTGCCAATTCACTTGAAAAAGAATAGTCTATATTTATTGCCTTTAGTCTCATTTTCAATCGACTGCTGAACATTCTTCCAATTTGGTCTTCCTGTTTGCTACTCTACCCTACTCTACAGTATACCAATCACCAAATCCAATGACTTTTTCTCACTTCAACATTTCTACATCTGGCACTACACCAAGCAACCTTCTCCAAATGTCTCCTTACTGGGCTTTTGTGACACTACACAGTCTGCTGAAATCTTCATTTTTTTTATACCTTCTGAAACTTATACATTGGAGAATTCCCTTGGTTTGGTCCTACCTTTAACTCCAAATCTTCCTTCTTATGCCTTACTCAAGTGATCTAATACATTCCCAATGTTTCAGCTTCTACTTTTAGCTACAGCTTACCTCCTGAGTTATACAAGCATTTCCAACTAGATGTCTTCTTTATCAGCTCAACATATCCAAAACTAAAATCATGAAGCCTTCAAAATTTTTCCTGCTTTGTACACTTCTCTTCATTCTGTTTTTTCAGTCATGTTTAACTTCTCTTTTTCCTTGCACCTAATCTAGTCAATCTTCAAATACTTTGGATTTGACCAAAGCAATCTACATGTATTTGCTATCTAATTATCCTTTCAACAAAGTAAATGGTAATCCCATCTGCAATTCATCCTATGTCCTACAGATAGACTACCCTGGAAGAGATAAAATCACATCACATCCTTCATATTTTCAATTGCTCTCTGCTGACTTCTTAATAAACACCAAAGATCATGGCTTGATTGATAAACAACATAGTTTTTCATTCTCATTTTCCATTATTATACACCAGAGATCTGGGCAAGTTGATCACAAGAAATTGTTCATGTACTTTCCTTAGGTCCATTTCTACCTCCCAACCAGGAACTCTTATTACTTTCATCTGCAAAATTTTACTTAACTTTCAGGATCTAGCTCAAAAGCTATCTTTTCTACAATTACCTCTCCAAAACCAGGAATGCTTATTCTTCCTCTGAAATCTTACAGGACTTGGGACATTAGACATAGTTGTAGAAGTCTGGAGTTGTTGGATAGGATAAACCTGAAAGTCCTCATTTCACAGACAAGCAGTCTGAGAGCTGGAAAGGTCAGAGGCTTTGCATCCCTACACAGAGAATAAACAGCCAACACCCAGGGTGGGTTCTAGGTCTCCTGCCTATGAATTCCACAAAAGTTTGCTAAGCATCTGCTACATATAGGACATTGTCAAGTACTGGGGGCACATAAACACACTAAAAAATAATCCCTGACCTCAAAAAAACATACACAAATACATGCAATAGCAATTGTGATTATGACAGAAGGAAGAATATGAAAAGTTAAGAGAATCATCTTCTGTACTTCAAATCACAGATAAGGAGTTGGAAGTTTTATTTTCTCTCACATGCATCTGTGGAAGTGTCATTTTTCTAGCTAGAAGCTGATGTTTTATTTCAATTTAACAAATGTTTGCATTTCTGTGCAATAAAATTTTTGAGGCTATACAAAGAAGAAGTCACAACTTTAGAGCTGGAAGGGAACTTAAGAGAGTATGAACCCCACCCCCCACCCCCATTTTATAGGAAAGGCTCAGAGAACAAATTACTTGCTCAAGGTCATAGAGGTATTAAGAGTTGGAGCAAAGCATGTTCCAAGGTCAGAGTTTTTGCCATTAGGTCAAGGGGCATCAAGGAGTCTCTTGTTTAAAAAAGAATGACAGGACATGGAGACAAACAGGGCCCACACAAGGGAGAATGTGGGAAAAATAGGGACAAGTAAAGTGCTACGAAATGTGAGGAGGAAGTGAATATTTTTTAACAAAGCCTAGGGTAGAACAGGTCAATGAATATTTCTTGTAGAAATAGTTGGTACTCCAAGTTTTGTTTAGTTAATGAAAATTCCATTTTCTAAGTTTCCTGGTTCACTTAAGTTTTACTTTGGTATTAATTCCTATTTACTTAACTATAATAAAATATACTAACCGTAATACACAGCAGAGCACCATAAGGTGAGTGGGCACATTAGTTGGATTGAGCATTGCTGGTGTATCTGATCTCATACAGGCCAAAAATGCTCTCATTCTTCTATTCTTATCTTCTACTGCTTTCCCCAGCCATAGTTTCTTCAGGTTGGGACAGGTCCACTCCCTGAATGCAAGTGCTTCCACCAGTTCTGGTGTTTGGGGAGATTTTCCTTTGTAAGCAGCCCATTCTTTAATTATCACTGGTGAAACTATAGGAAAGAAAAAAAGTATAGAAAAACCTCTTATAGTGTCTATTTTGTGCACTTTAAATCTTAGCACGCAAAAAAAATCACAATTATTCTTTGATGCTTTAAATCATGGTACTAATGGAAAAAATTTTAAGCACTTTTAAAATATGTTGAGTATTATGAAATTCAAATAAACCATGTAGCATTTACTAGCAAAGTAAATATTAAAGCATTAGGAGATACAAATTTCTTTTTCAAGCTATAAAACTATTTCTCCTCCAAAGACTTGCTAATGACAAACATCTCAACTGACTTCACAGTTTTGATATTTTTACCTATCAACAAGTGGATAATGTTTATATCTTTCAGGTTATAAAGCATCTTGGAATTACTATACTTATGTGGAAAAGGACATTATTTATATGGTTTAATTACTCTCATATCTTTTTGTAGAATCTAATTTTCTTCCATTCCCCTTTTATCTAAGGCTCTCTTAGTTTACAGATATAATTATTATTGTCCTATTTTAAAGACTAGCAAATAATAATTGAGTAACCAGTTCAAAGCCATAGAAGAGTCCAGCCAGCCAAGTATAAAACTCAATAATCTAAAATTTTAAATCAAACAGGAACAAATTAAGATAAACTAATGTAAACATACAAAATAACATTTTAAAGGTATTTCACCTCCAAAAGTAAAATATTTTGTGTTGATATAATAAAAAAAACTAAGGTTATATATCCACTTTAAAAAGTTTGAAGGCATGAGGATATTAGCAGCAAAAAAGAACATATGAAAACCATACACACACACATTTTCCAACTTACTGTAGTAGGTAAATTATAGAATTAATCCACATTACATGGAAGTATATTAAATCTTTAAAAACTTATGTTGATTTAAATACAAGTTTAAGTTAAATATCTTTTAAAATATTACCAAAAACCCCAACAAAAGAGAATATGCAACATGTTTTCATTTTTTAAATAGCATGGGGATTTTTGAGGCTAGCATAGAACAGATCAATAAATAAGAATACTAGAATTGGCCATTATATACTATTGAACATAACATCTCCGACTTAAAAGAAACACTAGCAAGGCACTTCAGCATCAATACACTCTATCAAAGTAATAATCGTAATCCTGTGTTGGGGGTTTCCTAGAGCAAGGTCCACTGTATTAATAGATTTGATAAAGGAACTAATCAGTGAATGACTGCCCAATTATTATTTTAAGTACAGATGCACAACACTATCATCTTTCATAAAATTCAGAGAAATGTTCAATTTGACACCAAAGTATGTCACTACCAAAAAAAAAGTAAAAATACCTGTAAACCTGTAAGTCAGACTTTTTAACTACAACAGTCATATGAATACATAACAATAATGTATAGTTTAATCTTATACGTCATTCCATTTTTTGATGATGAATCCAACATTAGATGTCATTTCATTTAAAATTGACCTTCATAATAACCATATAATAACCACAAAAAGAAATATTTCTCTGAGCCTTTATCTACTGTTGACATCTGAAAATTTTTTTACCTTTTGAGATTTTTCAAATATAGAAATTTAGGAAACCATTGTGATCTATGTTAGCATACGGAGTAATTATATTGCCAAAATGATGAAGCTTTGGGATATACAAGTATTTATGCTATGAAAAGATTTTGGAAGAAAAATTTTAGACATTTCACATCAGTATGTGTATGTCTGTACATACATGCATATAAACCCAACTGTAAGCATGATCACCTCAGAAGAACCACATACAAAGGGGTGAAAAATTACATCACTTTATTCCTGCCCTTAGGCTTACAATCTAAAAATCATTTAGACTGTAAATTATAATAAGAAAATGAGGTTGCCCATTTTTCACTGCCAGTTATTTGATCATGCTCAAAAATATCAAAGTAGTATCTGCTAAACACAATATATTGACTATTTCTATCAAAGTCTTTTATTCATCATCATTACATATCACAAAGAAAACAGTTAGTAGTCATCTTTATCAGATCCTTCATAAGACTAGAAATGTACCCATTTCAATGCTACAGGATATTAGCAGACTAAATTATTTGCCTTTATCCTTGATTCATGAACTAGATTGTTCTTTCTCTGAATACTATAGTTCAGAACAATTCTGTTACATATCAATCAATACCAAGGAAGTTTTTCTCACGATGATTTTACATATCAGAGTACTTGTGATGTTTTGAAAAAAAAAACAAGAACAAAAACACCCCTAATTTGATCTACAACTTCAGGTACATCATTAATTATTTTCTATAAATTGTTGTTGAACTTCCCACATACTTACTGTTCCCTTCTTGGACTTATAGTAGAATTAATAACGAATGATTCACCGAAACATGAGAAAATAAAATAAGTGTTAAATAACCCATATGAATGGCTATTTACTTCTAATAAATATAATTTACATTAATACAGGATAGACTTGTGGATTTTTTCAGGCTCTCAAAGGCAAACCCCAAGACTGCTGAGTTGGAGGTCTTTTTCATGGTCCAAAGATGACCAAGAATTTAAGCCCTCTGATAGAGGTCTGTGAATTTATAAGTTCTGCAACATCTGGTAAATTAACATATTTTCATATAATGTTTTGTTGATATTGTTAATAGTTTCCTGATTTTTACCTCAGATGCGCTGATAATACTATAAGGAACATGCTAATCAAAATTTATTCAGTAGTTATATACATGGAATTGAGATTCTCTCTCAAATAGTTTTTATATATAAAATGGTCCCTGGAGAGTTTTTTTTGAAGACTAATGAAAGTATATATTAATACACAGATTCTGCCCTCTAGCAGCTGCTAATATTGTTGAATCTTTTTGACAAGCCATCACCTAAACAATTATGAAAAAGTAAACTCCTATTTTTAAGGCTCTTAAAGGAGGATTTCGCAATTTAACTATTTCTGGCCCTCAGTGACCATTGAAATTAGTTTATAATGATAAGCACTGGGTTTTCTTATCCTCAATTCCTCATGGTGTATTTTCACTTGCTCTTTCTTTTCTGTTTTCAGAAGAAATGATTAATCACAGTATTGCTTCTTTTTAAAGGGGTAAAAGATGAGGAATAGACCTGTGATTGCTCTGATAAAGGAACTTCCCCATAAGGAAATTTCCTCTGCATGCCAAGCAAACTTTTTCTCTGTGCAAATATTTTCTTAGGAATTTATAATTTCAAGGAACAGCCTAGACCTCTGACAAATAGTGACTTTCCTCCTGGTATCATACAGGCAAATACGTATCACATGGGACTTGGAACCCAAGACTTCCTGGTTCTCTGACTAAAGGCTAGTTCTTTATTCAGAACAACTGTCACTTTTCTAAATGTATTTATTTTTCTTCATGAACCTGAGTTCTTTTTCCTGCAGCTTTCTCCCAACCCAGCCCTTAAAAAAATGTGTTCATAATCAAGGACCTGTGATTCATTAGTGTGGGAACACTCTCCCTCAATGTAACCTTGATATAGATCTGATATACTGTTTATCTGATTTATATCTGGTCACATAACTAGTAAATATCACAGGCAGGATGTGATTCCAGGTTTTTCTGAATCTAAGTGCAATACACTATCTGCTATATATACTTACTGTCCCTCAAAACTATAAACAAAACAAAACAAAAAAAAACCCACACGTTTTCATATATTCATCCCAGATGAAAGGAATAGTTTGGTAAAAGGGCACTAACCTGATCAAGAAACCAATAGTCTATAGTCTCATTGCCAATTTTTGGGTTTTTGATTACCTACAAAATGAGGCAGCTGGACTATAATCTCCAATTCTAACACTCTGACTCTGTGGCTGCTAACATTTGAAGTATTTCCAAGTTCATTCCCACTAGCAAACGTATATTCAAAGCCTAAAACTAGTTTCAAAAACTTTTGATCCCTGTAGCCAGTTATTTGTAAAAATTCCAGTCTCTTAAATAAACAAAATAAAAACAAGGGAACCTGGTTACCCTGAACTGCTATGGCTGGAAAGTCTCTTTTCTGGGTAGGTGGAAAGACCCTTATTCTGTACTTGTACAAGGCAGGACTTGCTCAATTAAATATTGTTCCTACATTAATGGTTTTGGTCAATGAGGCTGAAGGAGCCTCAAAAGACAAATGTGAACTTTCTACATTCTCTATGTTCTAACTACTTGGGCCATTACATTTTTCTAAGTACCATGCAGTATGTCAGATTTTGTACTACAAACAAAACTCAGGTTCAGATTTTTATTTGTAATTTCCATGATCCTTTTATAATTTGGAAGTTAAAAGGACTTCTGTTCCCTGTCACAAATATTTCTAAAAAGAATTTTATAAATCTGTTTCAATAACAAATGAGATATCAATACAAAGGATTCAATTTGAAGAAAGTTAAGGGAAAGTTGTATGAGTAGACTTCAATCATTGCTCCTGAGCACAACTTTCCCAGAATTGCTCTTAGACCTATGAAAAGGAAAAGGGCAATACCATAAAAAAAAATCAATAACTTTAGAGAATTATGAATACAGTAAAATGAAGATTGTGAGCCATACTGAGTAATTTAAAAAATAAGTAAAATATTTTACAGATCAGAGAATTTCCTGAAGTAATTTTTAAAAACATACTTTGTTATAACATTTAATTGTTTGAAATATACTAAGAGTTACCCTCCAATTTTCAAGGGTTAGGAAAGAAAAAAATCTATAGAGTCCAATTTATCCCAAGTTCTGAAGAAGCTGCCCTGAAAAGGGTAACACTTTACCAAGGTAAGAGAATGAAGAGAACTAGTAAAGAATGTCCTTTGGCAAACAATCATTCACTTTAAAAAGATGCACAAAGAACATATTTATACTCTTGCTCATTCTTTTACTCCTAATATATGATTCACTGAAATATAGTGAGAAAATAAGTGTTGAACTGGCCATTTGAATTCCTATTTACTTCAATTTTTTCTTAGTGTAGGATAATAACTATATCCCCATCATTTAATGCCAATTTGGAGAAATAAATGGTTTGATTTAATTTCTAAATCTTTCTGCTTATTAAGGCAGGAGAGTGTTAGTATAGCAGAAAAACCAGGCTGAACTTTACCTAACAATGAGAGTATTTAATAAATTTTCAATCTTCAATGGAAGGCAGAGTGTAGAGGATTAAGTGGGGGGTAAAAGGGGTAGGGAGGGGTGCAGCCACTTCACTCTTCACATTTACATTCCTCAAAGGACAAGCTCAGTGCTCTGTAAACCTGAAAGGGTATATGCACAACATGAATCTAAGTTTTGAATCACAAATGGAATCTCATACAGTCCCTATTTCCTGATGCTTAAAATTTAGCTGGTGCATTTGCCCAAATCTGGCACTGATGCCCCACATAACCAGGTGAGCCTATATTCTTCTCTCCAAATCCAACAGGTAAATGCTACACATTTTAGTTCAACTTTATGGTTTCAGAATAAATTGATCCCCATTATACATGAAAACACAGGGCTTTTATATCTCTCCCCCACCCCCATTCATTTTATTCCTAGAATGAAAATTACAAAACAAGTTCAGGTTGTAAAACCTTTTGCAGGAAATAGTGATCCAAAATTTTAATAGCAAGACTTTATATTCAGATTTCCTACAATTGTTCACATAACTTTTAAATGCTCAGTGTCACATGGAATAAAACTTTGATCAGTTTTCCTAAAAATCTTGAAAGAAAAACACTCAAAACAACCACTCATCAAACTGCCACCCGTTTTTTGTGAATATCAAATAAGGATATCTCTTGACATATTTTAAACATGGTCCTGAATTTTACAAAATGTTCAAAGTGTGTTGTATAAAAAGAATGACTTCAATCTGGAATTATTTAAACATAAGGAGGCAACACTAAGAATGAAAAGTAGACAGTTCTTTTAAAATAATATAATAATTGTAGTGTATTTCACATCACAACATTTTAAACTTACCAACCATTAGTTTTCTCTCAAAGTACTAGGACCATCTCTCATTATTTCTTGTCTATCCCCTGGTTCTTGAGAACACACACACACACACACACACACACACACACACACACACACACACACACACACACACACGCACGCACGCACATGCAAACACACAAAGAAACAAAAAAGTGTATTCTCTCAGAAGGTCAAAGGAAGAAAAGTTCCATTTGTGCCACAATATAAACTAGTAGCCCATTTTGTGGCAGGAAAGAAGTGATAACAAAGTAGATACCCAACAAATGGGAAAGAGTTAAATAAACTGTGGTACCTAAATATAACAAATTATTACTGAGACACAAGAAACATGAAATATGACAACTTAAGAGAAGGTGGTACACAAGTAAGCGGAATAAAAAAAACAACATGCACCAGGATTACAATACTGTAAATGGAAAGAACAAAAACCAACTCAGGAAGCTGAATATAATGTAATGATAATAACTAAGCCTCCAAAGAAATTTGGCAAAATACAAAACTCCCCCTTTCTTTTTTAGAGGTGGATGATGGCAAGCATGCACTATCAGATTTGGCTAATATACGATGTTGGTTGTTTTTGATTTATGATTCTTTATTACTAGGAATAGCTCACTGGGTCTGGGAGTGGAAATGGATAGATTAGGAAATAAATTTTTTAAAAGAGGTCAAAAAAACCTTAATAAAGCCAATAAAGAAAAAAAAAGGATATATCTACCTTCTTTATTAGGAATGATCTCCAAAATTTTCATTTGAAACTTTATTAGGAAACACATCTAAACCATAATCTTTCAAAAGATTCACCCAGGACCCTTTCCTCTCACCCTGTCTGAGCCACTACTATTTCTAGTCAGATGAACTGAACAGGCAAGAAACAACTGAAGTAGCCAATAATCCAGACAGAGTTCATATATATTACTTTTCTGCTTGAGTAATGACAACAGTGATTTGGCAGGAAGAAAAGCCCAAGAGATTTAGCTGCCTCTATTACTTATGAAATGTCTATAAAACAAAGGGTAGAAATGATCACCTATGTGATACAGAAAAACTGGTGAACTCAAGATCTATTAATTCTTCTTTATCTACAGTATAGATAACCTCTTCACATAAATTATAGGAAAATGCCAAAATTTTATTTTTTTCATGTTTTTATAGATCGTTATGCTTAGAAGTAATGACCTCATAGAGTTGAATCAGATTTCATTAAGGATGATGGCATACATGAGACAAAATGAAGATTAGTTTAGTACATAGAAAATTATGAATGGATTCAGTAGTCCTATATTTTTTTTGCAATATGCCTCTAATAACCTAAAATGTGGTAGTGTGTGAATTAGTGGAAATGTTACCCATTAAGATCAGTTCTGCCACGGACATATATATTTATATGCATGAAGAGATAATTTTATATCTCAAAATTTTAAATATGTTATATCTACTTTACAAAAATAAAGTAGATGCTTTCTCCTTCAAAAGGTTTTTCCCAGTGCTAAGGTTATTAAGAAATTCCTTATTGTTATTGGGACCACATTAAGGGTGACCAAAAACTTAAAAAATAAGGGATTCATTTGGGAAATTATTTTAATTTAGAAATTTTAAGACAGAAACTGCTCTAAAATAGATCTTAATAGAGAAAAGCCCATCCATCAGAGGCAATATAGGGTTTAATTTCTGAAATTAATTTCATTACAAGTTTATCTGACAACAAAAACCTCAAGGACATTAACAGAAAATTCAAGTGTATCATTTCACAAAAAAGGGTTATGATGCTACTGATATTTGTCATAGAAGATGACACAAGCTCCTTCTTAAAAGAGGGAATCACCTTATCTCTGTAAATTTTTCAACACCCAGAAGAGTGTGCTATTGTACATAAAAGGACAATGATTAATGAGAGAAGGAATGGATTCATAAGTTTGGGAAATTGTGCTCAAATTTAGTAACTTAAAACCACAATATAAGTTTCTTGAAACATCTTACTGATAATTTACTATTCTTTAGCTATGCAAAGCATAAAAAAAAAAAGACTCCTAGGGTCAAAGGATTTAAGAGTTGGGTGTGATCCTAGTTACTTATTTTATATCTGAGGAAACTGACACTATGCTTTAGTCAGAAAGGTAGTAATATCATAGAATCAGGATTGGAACCTAGCTCCTCTTACTTCAAACAAAACATCTCTTCTAAAAGAAACAGAAAATATTAAATGTTCCAAAATTTCTGGATCATGTATAAATCAATACACCCAGCTGACTATTCAGTCACTTAGAATTGGTTTACTTTAAATATGTGGATATCCAAAGAAGGTATATTAATATCTTCTATCCAATATAATAAAACACATGCAGGCATTTAACTCCTAAAGCAATATTGATAAATAAATGCATAAATATTCAAACTATGATTTTTGAGAATGACCAATGAAATGTAGGGCTCATATAGGTATTTCAATTTACTTAATTAAAAAAAAAAAGAAAAATCCTTACCTTCCATCTTCAAATCAATACTGTGTATTGGTTCCAAGACAGAAGAGTGGTTAGGGGTAGGCAAGCCTGGTTCTCAATCTACTGAGCCACCCAGCTGCTCCTAATGTATGTATTTTTAATAAAACTATACATACAAAGATCACAGGGCAAGATTAGAGATGTAGGGATTAAGTAGTGCACAAAGACTGCTAACTGCTAGAAAGGATTCTTAGTTCAAAGTAATGGTATGAGACATCACTCAAATAAGAATGAGCCACTAAAAACAAATATACAATATTTGTTTTGATGAGAACCTTTTTTCAAAGGTATATTTTAGCGAGTCAAGTTGTATTCTATTTATTATGCTGAAGATCTAGTTAAGCAGGTTTTATAAGGCCTAAACTTAAAGGTAATAGTTTTTAAAACTTTGACAATTACTGGTTTATGAAGTTGCTTTCTTTCCTTTTGATTAGATTTAATTTCTTATCTTAGATATAACTCAATGATCAAAATGCATTTACTCTTCTCAAAAATACCTCCTAAAATCTCATATCATGTGTTAACTAAAAGTCCTCTCATGAAGCATACTTTAAATATTTAAAATAAAATATATGACAGCTTCTATCAAAGGAAAGCAAATTAAAAATCTCTTTCTGTTACAAAGCAATCCGTTTTATTTGATAAACACACCAGTTAAATGCTTTTTAAATCTTCTGTTTCCCTTTTGGAAGTGCACAAAATCCTCACTGGGCAAACAAAGTACTACAACAAAAATTAAACCACCAGCTATATTTCTCCAGGTCCAATATTCATAATTTGATTTTTAATAACCCATGCCACTCTAGAAAATAGCAATTTGACAGCAACCATCAAGTTTTTGGTGCTATTTATTATAGGTTCATCATAAGTAAATAGTCTTATGATGGTGAATGAGATATTATTCTGAGTAGCTTTCCTCCTCCCCCCCCCCCCAATTCCCAGTTTGGGTCCCAAGGTTAGCTACTATGACAAAGGTAGCCAAACCAAGAATTGCATTAGTTCCACTATAAGGAGTGGCAAAATGTCTCCAGTGTTCATTTATTTAGTGGCCTTCTTTAGTCTTTTCTACTGTGATTCAAGGTAATGAAATGCATTAACTCTAAACCTTTTATTTCCCTGTGGGATAGTAGCTAAAAGCACTACTATAAGCCTCAGATGACGTTGATATATAACAGGCTCTTAAGTTTCTTTTAAGCAAATACTATCATAATTTGTAATTCTAGCTAATGATACTATTTTCATGCCTAAGGAGAATGTCAATAGCAGTACTTTGCTGATGTCTAAATATTCTTCTAAAAAAACCACATCAATAATAGGTTCAAGCATCACTATCTGTTAATGACAACAGATATTTATGAAATTGTGGAGGTTTTACAAAAAGCCACATGGACAGGTTTTGTTTGAATGTGGCTAGTTTCTAAGGAGTACTTTTGAAGGATCATAGAGAAGAGTCCAAATGATATACTTACAAAACATTTAACTCTCCTCTCCTTAAGTAAATCTAAAAGCATCCCAAAGCAATGTCTACTTTTAAATGAAATTCATCTAAATAAAGCAATTTCAATGTCCAATTTTAGAAATATAAGAACATAGGCTTAGAGCACAAAGGAACTTCAAAAGTCATCTAGACCAACTCAAACATTTTACCAGGGAGGAAAATAAGCCCAGAGGTTGGAGGACTTGCCCAAATCAATAATGCAGCATTTGATTTCAAATTTACCTGTTTTCATTAAGACTTTTTTTTGTCAAATGTCAAAATGAGATCCTGTCATAGCTGACTTCTTAAATTAATGTGGAGTGAGGTTGCATGGTGCAGGACAAAGAGCACAAACTGCTCAATCACAAAAGCTCTGCCATTCAGCACAATGTGCCCTAAGCTCTCTGGGTCTCAGCTCATTCACCTCAATAACGAAGGTGTTAGAGGAGACAATCCTCTATACCACCTCTTACATTCTCTCTCTCGTTTTGGACAAAAATCTAATCCTTTCTCTCACAGGAGGTTCCACTCCAAATAGGGGAGAGTCAAATACAATCTTCACACCTTCTAGAGAATAATTGATGTTTTCACAATTAAGATGTCCTAATTAATGTTACTAAATACTTAGATGACTTTTGTACTTAGCTACCTCAAGGGACTATCGAAAGTTAAGATGACATGTATCACCCACTCAACTCTTCAAGCCCTAGCAATCTGGCTAATGGCAACTAAGATCTCTGTCTTCAAGATAATACAATAATAAAACTGCTTATCACCAAATCAGGCCTTTTCCCAATGTCCTCAGCTTCCTTGATGTTCCCATAATACACAACATTATGAATCACTCTGTTTCCAGATAGCATCTTGGCCTTGGTATGGAAATGGCTCTCCTTCCTCTGTGATTTCCTTCCTTCACTCCTTATTTTCACTTGGTCCTTTAAACCTGAATAATCTTTCAAATACTGAGCATCATCACTTCTAGTAAGATGAAATTTAACATAGGTCAATGTTAAGTTGTTCAAGTGGGTTAAAAAAAAAACCCCAAACAACTTCACAAATACAAAATTAAGAGGGAGTCTTGGCTAGATAACAACTGATCTGAAGTTTTAGTGGAAGACAAACTCAAAAAGTTTGATGGGGCGTGTTACAGGACTAAAGTGACAGGTCCTTAAGCTTCTGGATTCACATACATGGTCTCTATGGGTTCAGTTAGGTGGGTGGAAGCAACATGAGCAACAAGGCAGAAAAAGGTCAGGGTGAATCAAGAGATGGAAAGCGAAATCTCGTGGAGATAGAATGAAGAAGCCTTGGACACTGACTGCCATTAGAGGATAAGGGAGAATAAGGGTGAAGCATGACCTCTAAGGTCATGAACCCAGTCAATGGAAGGGAGCTGTTATGTCCAGGAGAAATAGATAAGTCAGAAAAAAGGTAGTAAGGGGAAGGGGGAAGGGGGAAGGGGGTGGTGTCAGGTGGCCCTGGATGGACACCATTTTATTTTCTATGATTTTGAAATGCTCATGGGAGATATATTCTGGCCCTCAAATCAAAATAACTGAACTAACTGGTATCAATTTCTCCCCTTAATTTGTATAGGGTAATTTATATTTCTTAAAGATATTTATTTACCAAGATGAATTTATATGTGTGAGAATTTTAATTAACAATGTGAAAGAATCCATGTACTGTTAAAGATATTTTTTAGTAGAGGCGAATGGCATGGACATTATCATTATGAGTAGGCTATTAATGGATTTTTTTAAACCATTCCCACTTTTCTCTGATTTTTCAATACTTTGCTACCCCATTTCAAAATCTAAGAATGTCTAGAAGTTCTAACTTTTCTTGAAAAAGGAAAAAAAACCCATACCTTTTATTAGAGTAGAACACATACCTTTTATTACAGTAGAACACATGGAAATCAAGGTTCAAGTTTCCCTACCATATAAACTGCGGTGTTACAGTATTTTTTTGGGTAACAAAGTGGCTCAGTCAATAGAGAGCCAGGCCAACAGATAGGGGGGTTGGTTTTGGGATCAAATCTAGCCCCAGATACTTCCTAGCTATGTGACCCAAGACAAGTCACTTAACCCTAATTGCCTAGCTCTTACCACAGTTTTGTCTTGGCAAGGGTTTTTAAAAAATAGAATTTTTATGGTTTTCTTCATCAAACATTCCAAAGATAATTTTAAACACACTGAATTACTCTTTATTAATAGCAGTATACTTCTCATAATTTTAATATTTTCTCTATTATTACTATAAATCCTAAAATAAAATGTCTATATTTAGAAGAACATGGAGAGGAAGGAAAAAAACCTTTTTAATAACCATATACATGACATTGTATATCAGCTATCATTTTCATCAGTATGAAGACACCTATACCTTTATGCCTGCTTTGAACAATCCCTGAATGAGAAAAAGTTTTAGTTTACATTCTTCCCACAGAAATACATTATTTCATTAAAAATAAAAAACCCAAGGTATTTAATTGTAATAAAAAGTTATAAATGAGAAATTTAAAAAAAAACACCCTTTACTCAAATGTGAACTCAACCAAATATTTGAGTATTTTAAGCAAGGCACTATTTATTCTAGATACTTTAGATACTATCTCCCCAAAATGGGCTTCTATTTATCTGCAATTAATAATAATTAGTACTCTATGATTAGTAAACAGTAATAATCTAGATAGTAGATTTCAATGAGTTCAGAGAAAGGCTGGGTAGGATTCCATAACCCTCAAGTCTACAAAGCAAATCAGTCAGAAAAATAAACAAGAAAAAATCTGATGACAAAACAACTGATTCAAAAAAGGGGAAAGCAGAATGGTATAATGTAGTTGTGCAGGAAACTCATTGATTCATTTATATTTTAAAAATATTCAGAAGACAGAAGAGCAAATAACTGATGATTCTTAGTAAGGAAAAAAAGTCCTTTGTAAGAATAATCTCAATAATGTTAAATCATAAAACAAGTGATGGCTTGAGAAAAGTTTTAAAAACTCAAAAAAATGCCTTTTAAAACAAAGTTAAAGGGCAAGAGCAAGATCAGAGCACTAGAACCATGCATTTGAGGTAGACAAGAAGATGAAAAAATAAAGAGAGAGAACTTCAATAACTTCAAATTAGCAGACTCAGAAAAACTACACATCTCAATATACCAACAACCCAGATGATACAATTTCTCTGAAAGACTGGAAACTAGGATGGGAACTACAGAAGTAAGAAAGTCAGAAGGAAATGTCTAGCTTAGGTATGTTGTATATTAGTTATAACAGGTGGCCTCTATCTCTGTAGAACGTTTCTCTGATAAGGGTTTAATTTCTAAGATACATGAAGAACTGATTCTAAGGTTTAAGAATAATACCTATTCCCCAATTAATAAATGACCCAAGAGTTTTTAAGAGAGAGAAATCTAAGTTATTAAAAGGTATATGGGAAAATATTCTAAATCTCTAATTATTAAAGAAATATAAAATTTCCATCTCTTCCCCACCAGATTGTCAAAATTGTTAAAAATGAAAAAAGACAAATGTTGAAGGAGCAACGGGGAAATGGATACAATAATGTACTATTGATGGAACTGAGTCCAACCATACTGGAAAGCAATTTGAAAATTTGGTCAAAACATTATTAAACTGTGCATATCCTTTGATCTAGAGTCAATACAAAAATCTATATCCAAAAGAAATCAAAGAAAGAAGAAAAGGACATTTTTCAATACGAAAGGGGAAAATAATAATTGAATAAGCATCTGAATTAGATGTAAAAAGAAATGCAAACACTCAATTCAGAACTTGAAAATCACAGTAACTTTCACTCAAATTCACTTTTTTCCCCTCTATATCTTGGTTTTACATATTGTCTTCTCTTAAGTAGTAGGCCCTAATAATAAAGGCAACAGTCTACATTAAGTACACCAGCGTGACTTCAAACTTTGATATAATAGAAAATAAGATTGGTTGTAGCAAAAATTCAAAAGACAAAGACGAATAAGTTGTATTCATCAGTATTATTAAAATTATTTTTTATTTCTATTAATAAACCCATAAGCTTGGATAACTCAAAAATTTTCAAAAGTTAATACTAATAGTATGACCAATCAGCAGAATTTATGGTGTTCAAATTAATATTTTATTCTCTAGCATCAATATTTATAAAGTACAGAGGTAAAAAAATTGTTTTATTCAATCTGTATTTCATGTAACTGTGATCATAAAAGCATCAGGAGACTTGGAAACCGGCTAAAAAACATTTTCAACTTCAATTTTGATCATAAAACATTCTTAAGAGTATTATACAGTAGTTACTATAAACTAAGGACTATACTCTTGAAGCACAAATACCAATTTAATACCATATTAATGTAGGCAGAGCATTGGTCTGGACATAAATAATGAGGCATATGAGGTCTTGTCCTAGCATTCCTTACACTGGTGAAAATCATCATGAAATTCTGCTTAATAAATATCCCAACTTAGAAAGTAGTAAGAAATGGAATCTCTTTAAAAGGTCAGCATAGAAACTAAGAGTATCATTGCAAATATCTAGTTTAGGTCAAAATGAAGTCAAAAAATATTTAAGTTACATTAAATATATCAATTCATTTTCAAATTAATTTCTTTGGCATTACCTTTGTAGTCCACTTCTCTCTCTCTCTCTCTCTCTCTCTCTCTCTCTCTCTCTCTCTCTCTATTTCTCTCTCTCTCACACACACACACACACACACACACACACACACACACACACACACAACCAACATATGTACATAAAAAATGGTTGTAAGTTATACCAAAAAGAGAGAAACAAAAATGCATAAGCAGAGTCAAGATAGGCAAAAGAAAGAGAACAAAGCTTTAAATGAACTGGCCAATAACAGATTAATGACAAACAACAACAGGCCGATGGTGTTTATATATAACTCAGAAAAAGGGTATCTTTTGAAGCAAATATATGAAACATCATCAGGAATAAATGCAATATATACATTTAAACATATACCCTAAAACACTGAAAAGAATCTTTACATTATGGTATAGTACCATAAATGTATATACTCCCAAGTACGTATTATATGAAGCCTCATCTTTCCAGGTACACTTAAAAACAGCAATCACTATTCATATATTTTCAACTAATGTTGGCCAATTAACTTTATAACAAGTTCACAGAATTGTGGTTTTGTCACAGGAAATGAAATAAAAACTTCTTACAAGCATACTTAAACAATCACTTTAGAATATTTGAGTAACAAATGAAAATGTTATTCAGAATATTTCAAACTAGCCTCCAAGTTTAAATCTGAAAACCAACAACAAAGCCTTATCCTTAAGAGTCTGTGACCTAGAATTAGTTACATTCATAAAAGACAGGAAGAACTTTTAAGACAAACAGTATCTTCATGATGTTTGTCTATTACTATTTGATGTGTACCATTAGTTTTTTAAATAATATAATCATAATTTTTATCTATAATTCATGATAAGTTCTAATTTGATATATATAGTCTCTTTTCCTTATTTTGGGATTCTTAAAATATTACACAGAACAGTACGGTATATCGCTATTACTAGATGAAATTCTCCAGAGGAATATAAATTTTTTCAACACCCATTAACCCCCCACATAATTGTAACTAAAGGGTTAAAAATGCTAATAACTCATGACTGATCAACATTATAACCTATTTTCTGAGAATTCCTTAAATGATTTCATTTAATCTATTTACCAGTATACAAATTTTAAGTGAACTTTATAAAAAATCTATAACTGTTAACTATGCAACAAAATCACACCATAAATGCTATAGATTCAAAACTTTTTTAAAAAGTAGCACCTTGAAGTAAAGAGAAAAAAAAACATCAGAATTTTCATGAGTCAACAAATATACTAGAAATTCACAGAAATATTGCCTCTCAAAAAGTTTAACTTGAAATTTTAAAACCACAACATATGCACTTAAGTACATACTGTGGAATAAAATATGCTAATTACAGAAAGGAAACAATGTCAGTAAGCATATTTTTCATGTCCACTTCCGGTTTGAAAAGAAAACTTAATATCTGATTATTTTATTAAAGTATAATAATATGAAATATTAGTGATTAACCCCTCCCCCCAACTCATAAATCTGGCCTTGATTCCCAGATGGAAGTCTCATCTTTGTTACATTTGTGAGGCCCTCAAAAGCTAATTGAAAAATGTGTCTTCTAAACCTTTGGAAAATGCACAAAAGATTATGAGGTACTGAAGAAAGCAAACAATGGATTTTACAGTACATACATTCTGGTGGAAGTCTGTTCTTTCTAAAAGCAAGTCTTTCAGTTTTCTTTCTGCTTTCTGCCAAACTAAACAGGACTCCGTAAACATACTGACGAACTGGCCTATAAAGCAGAGCAGCAGGAGGCAGGTCTTTGTTGGCTTCATCTTCAATAGAAACAGCAATTTTGATTTCACCCTTTGCATGGAAGAAAGCAGAATAATATTGCACATTTTTCATGTTGAATTTAAAAAAAAAACTTACAGAAATATACCGTATAATCCCTTTTAAACATTTTTTTTCAACGCTGATCTAAAATAAATGGTAATCTTAAAATGAGCCAGTACTGAAGTGCTTGGTATGGGTTCATTTAGCAATCTGTAGTCAAATCTGTTTTCAGAGCACAAAATACATTTTTCACTGTTTTCTCAAATCAGGAAAGAAGAAAATCCTATGAATGATTCAAAACCCTTTGTAATGACTTGGAACAATATTTTCAGGCAAGTAACTTAAGAATGTTGCAGAAGGGATAGCTGCATTGGACAGGAGGTCAGACTACATATTCTCCAGTCCTTTCCCACTCTAATAATACATGATTTTAATAGATAAGGACAATTAAATGAATGAAAAACAATTAAACTTCATGGATGGCTAGAAATGAAATTATATTAAAACACAGGTAAATAAACCTTGTATTACTTAATAAGTCATTCTAAATTGCCTGCCTTAGAAACTCAAGGACATACTCTCGTTTCCTAAGAAAATAAGAATGACTAAATTTTCTTACCCTCTTTTGCACAAATCTATTTTAAAAAATGACTTATCTAAAATAAATGTTTGAATGACATTAATTTATATCTTAATGTTTTAGTCCTTTTGTTATGGTATTATAAATACTCAACAAATACTTGTTGAATTACAAGACAACAAGCTGTAACCTCACAATGTCACAAACTGATTTTTCCATTTCTGCTATTATCATCAGCCCTTCCCTCCCAACTACACCCTCCAAGATGTTCTCTAGCTCAGAGAGAACAAGAGATCCATATTCCAAGAGGGATCCAGAAAAACTCCATGGTTACCTATCTAGGTGGGCTATCTTACATCTTCATAATAGACATGTTTTAAAGGATTTTTGTGACTTAGGTTATATGCAAGTTTTTATTAATGCTGTATTCACAACATGAATAAACTACCTTAGTTTAAATTATTGAAAAGACACCATCTAGAAATCACTGACACACTAGTTTAAGCTTTCTAAATATACTCTGACACCACAAATCAATCATTCATATCACATTAGACTATCAGTCGATTCTAATTCTATATGAAGTAGTTTCATAATTAAAATACTAGTACTTATGTCTGGGTAGAGTATTCTAACACTCTCCTTCAGTTATATTATTTACCATACTTGTAGTAATCTGCTTTAAAAATTCCTTAAGTACATCTGTTTGATGTACTCATGTAGACAACATCTTCAATAGTTTTCTTTTGAAGAAGGAAGAAGTTTTTCAAAAGGAAAAAATAAAGTATATCTCAGCTGAAAATGTCTTACCGAAGTCATTTAGACATAAAGATTCAACTTATTTCCTACTTTCCGATTATTTTCATAAGTACAATTAGCATTCAAGAATGCCTTTATTTTTTAATTGCAAGCTTGAATAACCTGTCTTGGTGACAAACATGTTACTATCTCACAGTTTACAAATGTTTGTCTTTAAAATAATTATGAAAATCATGACTATTAGTGAATGCAGATGCACAGAATATTGCATAGTTATCTTTCGGGTTTTAGCAGTTATACATAAATCAAGTAGTATATCCATCAGTGTTACTGTAGAACTGATCATTCTGATACAACCAGGTAATTTCAGAGAACTTGACATCTGGAAGAACACAGAGGGGAAGAATTTGTAGTGTCTAAAGAAGTTGGTTGTTTCTCTACGTGGATTAAAACCCCCTTTCCTACAATGATCATTTTCCATTTGCCGACTAATTTTTGTTGAAGTTCAAATGCTATTCCATCTCAAAAAGTGATAAACTAATAGTGCTGCCATACACATACACCGTAATCCAATAATGCATTATAATTAGAATCAATTACAATGAAAGGAATGAAATCATTTAGATTAACAGTAAGAGATTGAACACTACTGATATCTTTAATTTATAAAACTAAGCAGGAATAGGGCAAATTAGTTAGTACTCCCTACCAAAATAAATCCATTCCAGAAGATCTATGGAATTTTGTGTTTGTGTGTATGGTTTTTCCCTATACCAATCAAGTACTGTCTACAGATTTCAAATGGAATTACATTAAAATAGACAGAAAAGAAACTTTTGACTGAGAGTTACTCCCTGCACAAATGAAAACAGAGCTTCTCTGAAACGATTAAAAAAAAATACATGTTAATTAACAAACTGATTGATTAGAAGACCTCTTTTTCCCTATAAGGTAAGGTCTATTACTAGCATAAAGAAAATTAATTTGTAAATCAGCATAAAAAGTAATTGCACATAAATCTGGGGGAAAAAATTCTTCCCTAAAATACTATCCCAATATAACATATATATAGCTATACACTTTAAGAGATGCTTAAAAAATTAAAGTACATTTCTGTGAAAAAGATTCTGGTGTTCTCTTACTTATTTTATGCACATTCGGCAATTAACATCCTGAAATACAGTTTTTTACATTTAAACATTACAAAATTATTTCCAATTAGATGAACATGTCAAAATACAGAACACATTAGCTCCTCAAAAGGCAGACATCAAGTTCCACATATTAGAGATTGTATCTGAAACTAGAATAAAACCTGAAATTGAAATATCTCTAGTAGAGAAAAAATTTTAAATGTGAAAGCTGTAGAAATCAAAATGGAAAAATAAGGAATCCAAAAATAATTTAGGTGATATATTGCTATTTAAACAGATTTTTAAAATATATTTACACTAAATTGGAAAAAACCAATTCTGATTTCTATAATGAAGCAATCATTTCAATAACAAGTAAATTGACTATCTTGCTGCATTTAATGGTGGTTAGAAAGAGAAGGGAAAAGTTTTTGTACAATTTGATAGATTTTATTCCTGCCTCAAAAAATGAATTCACAGTATAGTTAAAAATTATTTTCAAAGTACACTTAGTAAAGGCATACAATAACATTTTAAAATAAAAAGGAGGGATTACCATCTATAAACCCAGTAATACTACTGACATCTTAGATAATACCTTTGTCAGAATATGAAAGATGTAGGGATACATTAACCCCTTCTTGTGCCTGTGCTCCGCTACTCTCAATACTTCTGGTGCAACAGGAGGTAATGGAGGTGTGGTAATATCCATGTGGTTCCTGGTGGGCATTGATAAAAGGCAGGGGATTTGTGCAGTGTTGGCTTGGTTCCCTTTCCCTTCAGCTATCTGGCTTCCTGAAGAGGCAGTAGAGGAACCTTCTGCCTAAAAAAGAGAAAAGGAAAAGTCTATTCAACATTACTCTTACCACTTCAACTAGAAAATCATTAAAAAATTATCTAGTTCAAACAACTTGTTTATAGATGAGTGAAGGAGAGCCAGGGATGACATGACTCACCAACACATGGAGAGGCAATGACAGAGAGCAAGGGTGGGAGCCAAGGGGTCAATGCACTGCTCTTTCTGAGGTAAGTTCCTTCTCTTACTGAACTCCAAAATGTGTTCATGTGTGTTCATTTGATGGGTTTGCAAAGAAGGAAATGATGATATACAGCAAAAGGATTCTTAGTTAAAAACTTGGGCAAAATGCTGAATTATAATGTGAGCACATGCATATTCTCATGGGAAAAACCAACAATGGGGTAGAGATTCTAGTGCAATTCTAATAAGCTTGCAAAATAATAAAAAGAACACTGTGAACTTAATTTCAGCACGTAAACCAAAGGCTGAAAAGGTAAGTCAAAATCAACAGCATTTGTGTTGTCAGAGATTTATAGTTATAGAATTTAATTGGAAATGTCTCTACTTACTAGTGCTGTGGACCCTGGGCATGTCACTTAACCCTGTTTCCCTTTGCTTTCTCATTTATAAAATGACCTGCAGAAGGAAATGGCAAACCACTCTAGTATCTTTGCCAAGAAAACCCCAAATGGGGTCATGAAGAATCTGACACAACTGAAAAATGACTGAAATAGCTACTATATGCAAGGGATATAATATAAATATATAGGCATATAATATAAAATACAAAGACAAAAAGCAAAATCATTTCTGACTTAAAGGAGTTTATATTTGCCTGTACAAGGATAAATAATTACAAGATAATTGAAGTAGAAAGAGCACTGTGAAACAGGAGGATTGGAGGAGGCTACTTTCAGTAGGAAACTGGCACTTCAGCTATGCCCTAGAGCTAGTCTTTTTAATGTGGAAGGTGAGGGAGGAATTAAAAATGGGAGAAAACTTGAGTACAGGCAAGATTTTTAAAAAATGGAATGTCATGGAAGGGTGCCAGCAAGATGGCCAATTTGTCTGCAGGATAAAGAATATGAGGGAGATTAATGTGAAATTAGGTTAGAAAATAGCTGGTGCCAGATTGAGGAGTTTATTATGCTTTATCCTAAAGGCAATTGGGAGCTACTAATGATTATAGAGTAGGGAAGTTATATGGTGAGCCCTGTGCTTCAAGATTTTCCCACCTTCAAGAAGGATGTACTAGAAAGAGGAGAAAAGGAGCAGGCAGGCTAATCAGGAAGCTATTTCAATAATTCACAGGAGAGGGGTTGAGGGCCTAAAAAACAAGGTGGTAACCAGATAAGTAGCAAATAGGCTCTTGACAACTTACAAGAGAGTGAATCAGAGAGAAAAATCAAAGATGACTCAAAGGTTGTAAACTTGGGTCTTTGGGGAAAATGATGGTAATTTAAATAATAAAAGAAAAAATTGGAGGTGGGACTGATTCAGAGAAAAGAAGACAATGAATTCAGTTTTGGAAATGTTGAGTTTGAGATTTCTACAAGATTAGTTAAAAACATATACTAACTGGTTTGTTGGAGATGAGAAAAACAAGATTACATTTAAAATGGGATACTATCCTATTGCCACATGGGTAATACAAAGATAAGATATTAAATGTCAAAAAGTTTTGAAAATTACCATTGAAATACAATAAGTAGCCATTTTATGCATATTTGGATTCCTTTTTTAAATCATAGGAAATAGAAGTGAAATTCTAAATTTAGTGACTTCAATCAAGATCATGAATATCCTAGTAGCAAAACCAGTATTTGTATTCTGGTCTCAGATTCCACTCTTTGCTCTTTCCTCTGTACCATATTCCATCTCTACAATCTATTTAACTTATTTCAAATGGTTGTTTTTTTTTGCATTTTAAGATTTCTATATGAAAGTAAACAGGCAGTGTTTTGGCAAGTTTGTGGTACAGCCTCCAGTCAGGAGTAAATTCAAGAAGAACTGCATTCATTAATGAAGGAGACCTAATTTTAAGCTCCTTTATGTATGCAGGCCACTATGGTAGGATCTTGAGAAGATGCAAAGTTCAGACAAGATATGATCCCTGATCTTGTGTAGTTTTTAGCTTAGTAATGAGAAATGATGCAAATGCAGATAACCATAATATGCTATATTTCATTATAAATTCACTAAAGTATTGTGAAATGAAGTTCTAGATCAGGTCCAAAAGAATTGTGCTATTAGCTATTGGATCAAGAAGGCTTCTTATAAAAGATATGTGTTTCACTTGTACCTTTAAAGAATAACTAATATATTAAGAAGTGAAAAGAGAGAGAGCCAATCTGGCATTTCCAAGTATATAAAACAACATGGGTAAAAATGGTATGAACGTGATATGAGAGCATGCCAATCTGTCCAGAATATATAGTATAACAATACAAAATTAATTTTGAAAAGTTGAATGGCAATCTGGAACAAAAGGATCTGTGCCTAGAGCTTAGATAAAATATATCCTAACAATAAAGGAATTAAGTTAGGAAACTAAGGCCAAGAAGAGTAAATCATTTGCCCAAGGTCACTTGAACCTCTGACTCTAAATTCAATGTTGTTTTTCTTATCACATTAAAATTTCAACATGAACAATGAAATATTTCTCTAATAGTAATATAAGAGATGCATTCAAAGGGGAAAAGGAAGAGATGTGGGTCATAATGAGAGGCAGTACCACAATCATAGCAATGGAAAAAGAAAGCAAGGTGAAGATGTGCAAGATATTACAAAAGTGCACTACTAAGGACTTAGTAATTGAAAATATGAAAGAAGTAGGGAGAGAGCAAAAATTGCTTGAGTTTTAATATTACTATGAAAAAGTTCCCTTGTTAAACTAATTACAAATATACATTTATATGCTTTGAAAGTTTCAGAACTTTTGTACTTAAAGGGGAAAAAAAATCTACATATGCTACCTTTGTTTGGTCTCCTGGATCTCCACGTGCTTGAGTTTCTGACTGGTTTCCTGTCTTTTCCCAGCCAACTTTGTTCCCACTGACATGGCTGAATACAAAAGGAAGATTACAGGTCAAATCTCTTTATGACAAAGAGTTCATTATAGCAAAAACCTCACATGATTTCATCTATGAATCCATGGTAATAGTACCCTTGATGTTTTAAGAGTAGAGGACTAAGTAAAATGAATATGAGTGCTACCAACATTCCATCTTTGGTACTAGGCTTAAAAGGGAATAAATACTGAACATTTATGATTTCTAATCCAAAATATGTTTACTCATGAGTGGTGTTGTGGTAACAGTTGTGCAGGATAGCAAATTCAGTTTCTATTCTCAGTATGCCACCAAGATACAATTATGAAGCCTTTAATATAAAACAAAAGGAACTAAGTGATTAAGTACAAAAAGATAAGGAGTCCTGCAGAAATTCAAAGAAAGGGCAGTAATGTAGGCTGAAGACGTATGGGAAAATTTGGAGAAACAGAAACCTCAGGTAGGTCTTATAGGGAGGCCAGTAAAAGCAAGGGAAAAAACCAGGAAGACAATTTAAAGTGGATAGAACAACAGAGGGCTTAGAGAAAAAAAAAATATCCGTCTGCAGAAAGAAACCTTTTCTCTCCGTTTATTACTAACATGGCTGTCATGGTGCAGGAGTAACTAACTCCTTGGCTACAAAGCACTCCCAATGCACTTGAACCATTTTTCTCTGCCATAGTTGGAAAAGGAAAGGAAGCAAGGAGAAGTAGGAGTGTTGGGAGTGAAAAAGAAGAAAAAGAGGGAGAAAGCCAGAGAACAGAAATAAAATTTGAGACAGGCCATTAATGAATATTTATGACAACTACATTTTTGTATTTGTTGAAATTTTCTTGGAGCACAGTAAGCTTGTGTTTGAGAAACCCCAAAATCCAAGTTTTGGAGGCAAGAACTCATCATTTGACAAAAATTGCTGGGAAAATGGGAAAAGTCTGGCAGAAATTAGGCACAGACCAACAACTCACACCATATATATATATACCAAGATAAAGTCAAAATGGGTACATGATTTAGACATAAAGAGAAAATCATAAGTAAATTAAGGGAACGCAGAAAAAACTACCTGTCAGATCTACGTGAAAAATGTGTGCCAAAATAAGATAGAGCATCATGGAAGATAAATGTGTAATTTCTATTTCAATAATTTAAAAAGGCTTTGCACAAAAAAGAAACTAGGGGAAAATTCTTATAGCAAGTTTCTCTGGCAAATGTCACATTTCGCAAATATATAGAGAATTTAGCCAAATTTATAAAAATAAGAGTCATTCCTCAATTGATAAATGGTCAAACGGTATGAATAAGCAGTTTTCAGAAGAAGAAATCAAGCAATCAATAATCAAATAAAAATATTCTAAATCATTCATAATGAGAGAAAGCATAAATTAAAACAACTTAAGATATCACTTCACACCCATCAGATTGACTAAGATGATTAAGAAAAGGAAAATGCAACAGTTGTAGGAAAATAGGCCCACTAATGTTCCAGTGGCAGAGTAATAAACTTGCCCAACCATTCTGAAAAGAAATTTGGGATTCTGCCCAAAGGGCTATATAATGGTATATACTCTTTGATCCAGCAATACCATTATTAGGTCTGTATCCCAAAGAGATCAAAGAAAAGGGGAAAGGATCTACAAGTACAAAAATAATTATAGCTATTCTTTCTGTGGTAGCAAAGAACTGGGAACTGAGGGGATGCCCATCAACTGGGGAAGGGTTAAACAAGGTATGTTATAGGAAGATAATGGAATATTCTTGTGCTCTAGAAAATAATGAAGGGAATGGTTTCAGAAACATCTGGGAAGACTTATATGAACTGATATGAAGTGATGTGAGCAAAACTAAGAGAACAATGTATACAGTAATAGCAACATTGTAATGATAAACAACTGTGAAAGAGATTTTTTTTCCTTGCTTTTTTCCCTCCCAAAAAATGACTATTGTGGAAATATGTTTTGTATGATTTCATATATATGGTGGGTACCATATTTTTGCCTTCTCAGTTGGATGGTGAGAAAGAGATAGAAGGAGGGAATTTGGAAATGAAAACAAACATGTATACAGTATAAAATAATTTAGGTAGATGTCAGAAATTATTTTTTAAAAAACCTTTATCTTCTGTCTCAGATTCAATGCTAATTATCAGTTCTGAGGCAGAAGAGCAGTATGGGCTAGGCAATTAGGATTAAGTGACTTGCCCATAATTACATATCTACAAAGTATCCAAGGCTAGATTTCAACCCAGGAGCTCTCTAACCCCTAAGCCACCTAGCTGTCCCTCAGAACTGATATTTAATGGAAATTCTTAAATATTAGAAAAGTGAAAACTTTTTGCCACTAGAGAAATGTCCAATTTTGAAAATAAGAAATATATTTTCATTTTCCCATTCTTAGCCAATTGAAAAAAAAGAAAGCTTTCATTTTAAATCTTGCAACAATGGTATAGTAGAAAGGGCATTCAGTGGGGAGCTGAGAAATGTGGATTCACTTTTTCATAGAATCACATAACTAGATTTAGAAGGGACTTCAGGGGCCATGCTCAGTCATGATCGACATAAACTGGATTTAACAAATCATTTAAACCTTGGTAGGAATGTAAAATGAAGGTATAAAACTAAGTCTGTGATTGCCCTATTGAGTTGTTTTGAATTAGTATTGATTCTTATTTTATACCACCTTCATTCCCCTCTTTCCCATAACTAACCATTCTTTGTAACAAAGGATAAAGACGAAAGGAAGGAAAAGAGCAATTCTACCATTCTAATTCATAGAAATCATCCCTCACATCACCAATTGCCTAACAAAGTGGCCTCCAAAGTGTAATGTGCAAGACAAACATAAGGAAGTAGCAAGAAAAAATCTTTTATTTATATTTTCCCTAAAAATTAACAAATTAGAGGATAACTATTATTTAATAGACAGAATGACAGTGGCATCCTTGCTATAATCATACGTGAGGTAGTAATATCACACAAAGTATACGAGGGTTTTGTCTTGGAGGTGAGGTTAAGAGTTCTGCACCAGGAAGTTAACAGTGGTATCCTCACTTTTTTTGGCTTGCTTTCAGTATACTGCAACATTTTGCAGTTTGTGTACCCAATAAAAGCCACTGATGGATTATATTATCTTGTTTTAACTAAACTAACTCAAAATTGAACAACTCTTAGATTTCTGCAAAGAAATTTGAAACTCAATGAAGATACTATTAATAACATGAGCACAATTAGGCTTATACCCCAAGAAGGTGACTGGTAAGAAAGTTCCCATATTCATCAAAATAGTTATAAGTAGCATTCCTTAGATAGCGAAGAATTATAAACAAAGTAGATGCCAATTGACTGGAAAATGGTTTTAAAAAACCTGTGGCACATGAATGTAAAGGAATATTACTATGTTGTAAGAAATGGTGAATATGATAAATACAGAGAAGCACGGGAAAATGTATATGAGCTGATGAAGAATAAAGTGAACAATGACTACAAGAATGTAAAAAGTACAATAATAAAATAATCAAAAGTGAATATTATAAAATTATTAAAAACATGAATTGTCCTAAGACAAGAGGTCCAAAGGTCTGGAATATTGTATATATTTTCATATTTTTAAAATATACCAATTGGTCTTGCTATTTTTCTCTTCTTCCTCTTTTTCTTTAAAAAATATTACTCGTATAGGATAGCTCTCTAGGAATGGGAGGGAAGAATAACACAGAGAAATTCTGGTTATGTTAAAAATTCATAAGTTTGGTTTTTAAACTATATTAATAACCAAATGATTATTAATATTTAATAATTTAACAAGGTTTTAATGTAATATTAACAACTTAAATTATTTCAACTATCTAATCTTTTAAATTTTCTATTATTTTTCAGTGTATATATTGCTGCAATATTACATGTTTATAAGTAAACAAATATGAGGGATATATGTTCCCAAATTTTTAGAGATGGGAAGGCAAGGTAAGGCAAAGCAAGGAAGCATTCCATTGAGTACTGGGGATGCAAATATAATCCTCCCACCATCACCCCAAATGGTCCCTGCCCTCAATGAGCTTACATGTGAGTGGTAGAAGACAACTACACAAAAAGGACCTTTGAAAAGAAGAATGGAAAGGGATAGGGATAAATGAAAGTGTCTTTTCAGAGAAGCATTATGGCTAAATCTGGTTCCTTTCTCCAAATGGAGGTACAGGGAGACAGACATTCAGTAATGGGAGAAAAATGCCAGGCTAGCAGATGGGTATCTAGTCAGACAGTCCATAAACATTTATTAAGCACCTACTAAATGTGAGACATAGTACTAAGTGCTAGGGAAATACAAAAAAGTTAAATAGTCCCTAACCTCTCAAGGATTCCACAGCATAATAGGGAGAGACAACACATAAAAAAGTTTATATATAAGATAAATGGGAAATAATCAAGTGAAGGGAGGCACTAGAATTAGGAGTGATTGGGAAAGATTTCCTATAGAAGATGGAATTTTAGCTTGGGTTTAAAGAAAGCCAGAAGGCAAATAGGAGAGAGAGAAAACTCCAGGCATTGGCAGTCAGTAAATAGGCCTCTAAAAACAAAGGCAAGTTCTCTGTTTAGCAGTTAAAATCCTCTGCAATCACATTCAATCCAACTTAATCCATTATTTTCTTCATGCAGTCTTCAGACTAAGACAAACTGGCTAGACTTTCTATTCCTCTTAAGTAACATTGTGCTTTTGCACAAATTATCTCCCCATACCTAGAAGGCACTTTTCCTCTCAGAATTCCTACTTCACTTTAAAACTAAGTTGGAATATTATGTTCATTCTTTCCCAACTGAACCAGCTATTCTTCCACAGGTAATTGGGAATTTATTTCATATACTTAGATGTCTGCAAGTTGTCATATCCTATAGAATAAAAACTTCTTTAGTGCAGGGACTAATTAATTTGTTTGTTTTCCCAACAACTAGCGCAAAGCCTGGCACGAAGTAGGCATTTAATAAATTCTTTTTTACAGCACAGCACAACATATATTCATATACCATCACTTGTTTAGTGATTTCTCCGTCATTGTTCACCAATTTCATGTTCCATCCTTTGCCAGAACAAAAAGCGCACTGAGTATTTTAGTGTATATGGGATCTTTCTTTCTGTAGTCAAACCCCTACCAACTCAGGGGTAAAAGACTAGAGATCTCTATTTTCATGAAATATTTTGTTGACAATCACATCCCAAAATAATAGAGACCACAGTCTACTAACTAAAAGATGACTGCTTACTTGTCAGTATTCTTAATACTCCTTCATCGTACAAGAGCACTTAACATGCTTTGTGGACCCAAGAAATAGGTTTGGGATAATACATAAAATAAAAATCTGAGCAAGTTACACTGACCAGAAAGCTAAATGAGACAACTTGTGTAATATGGTGCTAAGAAATGCTCAAGCAATTTTTTGTGCTTTATGGGTCTAGGAGGTAACAATTCCACTTTTAATTTTTTTATTTTACTCTGGTTATACCATACCTGGACTGTTAAAAACACACTGATAAATTGAAGAGCATCTAGGATGAATTGGGGCAAGGGGGAGGGAACATTTACTAAGAGTTTACTATTTACCACATGCTGGGGGGAGATGGGAGGGGAGGGGAGAGATAATAATGAAAGAAGCAGATAATGTATGCCCTCAAGAAACTTATATTCTAAATCAGAGAAACAATATATTCAGGATAATGGTGGCCAGGAGGGGTAGTCCGATTTTGGAGTTACCAAGATGATGAATGGGGTTACATTTCATCCAGGAATAATAATAAGGGCTGGCTCAGTACATACATGGGAAAGTGGTGGTAGGTGAAGAGACTACTAGAAAAACAGGAACACAAAGAAGCAAAAAAGTAAAACATGGCTCAAGTTTTCCTGAAATTCCTGTAGTATTTCCAGGAGAGGCAGTTATCAACTGGAAGAGTGGGGCCCAAGGAGACAAGGCTCCTCCAATGTGCAAGATGGTAATACCATATGAATATTAACTGAATGAAATGGAAATTTTCTTTCTAGAGAAGAGCATGGCAGCTATCTTTAACAATAATCAATTCAACTTGATAAGCATTTATTAAGTAACTACTATGTAGGAAGCATTGCACCACTCCTATAAATAATTAAAAGGCTCCTACAGGGAAAAAAGGATTCGTCTTATTATGTTTGCTTTAAAAAACAGTACCAAAAGTAATTGGGGAAAGTTGCCAAGGAGGCACACTTAGGTTTGATTTAATGAAAGAGTAGAATTCCCCAGACAAATAAAGGGCTAGGAAAGGCAATCTTCAAACATGACTAAATGATCATTTTTAAAGGTATGATGTGGAGGAGATTTCTGTTTAGTCAGAAATTAGACATGGCCTTTAACTCTGACCACCTCCTGTGATTCTACATTTGTATTCCTCCACAGCCTGGCAGAATCTGGACTCTAACTCCCCATAATTAGAGTCCATCTTCCTGTGGCCATAATCAAATACTAAAAGAAATCATTTCCTTTAAGAAATGTTGGCCAAAATCATGTGATGCTCAACTATAGAGCTGTAAGAACTGGTTTTATAAACAGTTTCGATTAATCACTCTCTTTCACACCCATGATTTTAAATTTCATTTAATCAAACAAATATATTACCATATCAAAGAGTATCATTTGCAAACATGTATTAATAATCTTTATGACTAGATCTTTAATTTAAAAAAAAAAACACCACACCATGTGCATTAGCCAGGATATTTTGGGTAGCAATGCTTACCACTGGTTTAAGAGAATTTAAAAGTATCACACAAGAAAATCCACTACTTAACTTATTACTTACTTTGTAGTTCCTCCATTGCCTTCATCATTATCAGATGATGATGATGTTGAAGAGGGAGGAAAATAAGCTGAATCCACATGGTTAGGGCTACCACTCTGAGCTGGATTTATTGGAGAGGATCGTTCATACAATGGAGTATGTTTTCCTTCATGAGGAATGTTACTATAGTTGTTCTGCTCAGACAAATTTTTTCCACTTGTTTCCAAGGTAATAGCCGGCTCAGAAAGGCTATATGGGTATGGACCCTGACCTGGAGCACCACCTGGGCTAGACATCTGCTGGGCCTAGAAAAAAATGGTCTCTTTTTAAAATCAGTAGTAAAAAAAACAAATGAATGCTATCAGACTTCAGTAAGTACCAGATTTTTTTTTTATCCCATTAAAAAGATTAGTTTCTTTCTAACACTACACAAATGATTATCTATTCTTTCATAAGTACACACTTTAAGAAGGCTTTGAGAAATCATTTATGCATATATATATAAATCTCAAAACATACATACTCCTAAGAACTGGTAACACAAGTCATTAACAGAATTAAAAGCATACTTACAACAGGTTTTGCTTGTATAGAGGTCTGTGGAATGTTAAGCATCTGAGGGGGAACATACGGTGGCACTATCCCAGGCATTCCAAACTGATTTGGTCTGGCTGTTTCATCAGAAGGGGAAGAAAAGAATAAAACAAAAGTGAATAGAAGTACATTTTCCCACAGAACCTACTTCAGAAATGCTAATGGACAACACACTTACCCATTTGTTATTTGCCTACTTGTGACATCTCTCATGTCATCACTGTTAAGCTTTCTTCCCACCACCAACAGAACTATTTAAAAACTATTTAACAACAAGAGCTGAAAATCTTAATTTTAATGGAAAGTTCAATAAATTTCTACATTTAGCTATGTGAAAGTCTAAAAATATTTTGTTTTTCAACAAAACTATAGTAGTAATTTCCACTTCTTTGCTTCCTTTAATGTTTTATCTCTTTAATTTTTAAAATTTCATTCTATTTCTATTCTTTGATCCTTTTGACATCTAAATTAATTCAAGAAAACTAATCTTAACATATTAGAATTCAAATGGCTAAAAGGAAAAAGAAAAAAGTTCCTAAGAATTTGCCAAAATGTTATTAGAAAAACTATTTTTATTTACGCTACATTGGCTGAAATTGGGTTCTAAACTATCTAAAAAGTACTTAAACTTATTTGGCAGCTGCTATATTAAGTTTTCTACTGTAAAGCAAAAGAATCCTACCTTGTTCAAAATCGATAACATATGTTCTGATTGAATGAGCTAGAACACTAAGGACCTTATTCCCTCATTGAAAATTAATTTACAACCTAACTAGTGCTTAAGTTGTCATTTGTATTTTTGGATAACTAGCAAAGATAAACAATGTGAGCCCAAGATGACAAGGGGAAAGTTATAGAAAAAAATGACTCAACAGAGATCAAGGTAAAGGCAAGAATTCTGTAGAGGAGATACAAAGCAGTATCAGATCAGGTAAAACAAAATCAGGCCTATCAGTTGATAGAGCAATTCAACTGGAAAGGACAAGGACAAGAGCAACACTATAAGAGTCATTCCTGTCAAATTCAAAGTCAACAACAAATTCCATCATGCCCTGTGCAATCAGAAACTCAAAAGTTCATGTAAGAAAACTTATGGCATTATAAAAATGGAAATAGAATGTAATTTTTGCTAAAGGAATAATTACATTTCTCTTATGAAATGGAGAACCATTCTGTTCATCTGATGTCATAAGCTATAATTTCAAAAACATTATAAATTCACAGAAGGAATTAAATGACACAAAAATAAATTCCAGTTCTCTGCTTTATTCTATCTGCCAGCATTTCTAAAGCATTTAGGACAAATCACATTGGTAGAATATGAATCACTTCTTTCACCTGCCTACTTGCTTTAATACTTCAATAAATTGTTTTTTCACTGGTGTGACTACTCCCTCTACTGACAAAGATTAAGAACTCTTATGTAACTTAGAAGAGAGGTCTCAAGAATTGCTCTGACAAAACAATCCATTACACTGTGACTAGCCTGGTTATAAGCCATTCAGAAGTGAGTATATGAGTGACTTCCAGACAACAGAACTACTCCACCACTAGGCCTCTACTCAAACCCTTTCTTCTAGCTTAGCTTAGCAGAGCTGATATGATAGATAATAGCCTTGGAAAATCCTAGGTCACCTCTATGAGGCCACAAATGACATCCTTTTGCTAATGCCAAAACAAATGAACATATAAATCAAAGCAAACTCACTATAATTTTCTAGATAGTGAAACAAAATTATTGATTTATGCTAAAAGTAAAGGTAAAGAAGTAATATAAATATTACCAGATGCTAGTGTATTTATCATCTAAAGTAACTAAAGAATTGCGGACAACTCTAAATACCAATGGATTGAAGCCTGAAGTTTCAAACTTTTAGAAACTTAGAAAAAACTCCAACCCTTAAAAACTTTTCTCATATTTTATATGCTACAAAATTAAAATCTATTTAAAATTTTCCAGGTGCTTGATTCTACTACCTAACTGGTAAAGCTGCTATTTAAAACAACAAAGGAAAGATGAAGATCAGCAATGATAAAATTTGCACACAGAGAAAATCTAAATTTTCTAAGATAAATTAAAACAGTAGGTTTCATAGCCATGGCTACTTGACAAACAAATGAACAAGCCAGGAAAAATGTAAAAGCTACAACTGAGCCTTTGTTTATCTTCTATTCAATATATTATAATAAAATCATAATTTCTTTCAAGAGTAGGGACTAGAGATGAGGTACAGGATTTCAAAGAGAAAGGCAACCAAATTCAAGAAAAAACTAAAACCAGACAGATCTCATGTAGTTGAGAAATCCCTTTAACTAATGACAAATAAAATGCCTTGGTTTCATGACATAGCTCTTTGAGTCTAGGACATAAAATAGTGTTTGTTTGTTGTTGTTTTTTAAACAAAATTTAACCAAAAAGCTGGAATCAGTTAAACAGCATGGTTAAAGAACAGAGGACTTGGAAGTGAATTCTAACTTTTCCACTTACTCCCTGAAGGGTCACGAGCAAGTCACCTAACTTCTTTGGGCTTCAATTCTTCATCTATAAAATGAGAAAAATAGGTTTCAACTAGAAGACTGTTATGGTCCCTTTTCTAGCTCTTAATCTATGATTTTATGAATCCTAATGAAAAATTGTGTATAAAAAAACAGAAGGCTAGCCTTGGAGTAAAACCAAAAAGATAGGGTTGATCAGCCTCCCACACATATGTACCTGGTACATTAGTAGTCATACTAGCTTTATTAGTATTAATACATAACAATAAGATACTTAACTTCTTGGTACTCCCAAACAATTCTAGAACCACAAGTTACATATAAATTACTTGTGTGATTTGGTGGGAGAAGTCTTTGACCTGTATATCCATATAGTGATGAAGCCATGGGGTCAGGGGAAGGGTTGGGGTAGAGAGGTGAATCCCTAAATGGTAGAATTTAACCTAGAAGCTACCTTGGAAAGAATCTGGTCTTACAAACTGCTACTACCAAAAGTCTTTTGTTCAATAACTAAGTTGAAGGCCCACCAGGGTGAAGCAACTTGTTCTGGGTCACATAAGCAGTCAATGTCAGAATTGGGAATGAAACCTAGGTCAATTAACTCCCATTACAAAGTTCTTTTTGCTTCTTCTCTTAGTTCTGCTATATATTGAATATTTATACATTTTTTTGGTAGATTGCATGAAGTAAAGATATTACAAACCTACATAATTATCACACACCTTAATAATATCATTTGTAAGTGCTTTTTGCCACCCTTACACTTCTGAAAAATATAACTAAGCTTACTAATGATGATTACCATTAATTAACATTAAATTAAATACGAACATCTTCAATATACTGGTTGTTTAAGCTTTTCATAATGAAACCCCTGAAAACAGATTTTTGTAAACAAACTGAAAACAAAATAGGATCCATAGATTGACTTTATTTGTAAAGTGGAATTATAACTGCCAACCTCTGTTCCCGTTCCCAAATACATAATTCAACTCACTAATAAATTCTATTTAGTAAAGTAATTAATTAATTTTTAAAAATTGGGAGGAAAAATGGCAGAGATATAGAATTAACTATAACAGGCTTCTGTGCTACTGGGAGCATTTTCTTCTAAATTAGTTCTTGTTCTCATTCCAAGGCTTGGCTAAGCAGAGTCATTGTCAGTCTTTTTTCCTGACAAGAGGATCTTTCTCAGAATAGACACAAGGGCTCACATCATGGAGATTAACACTACCAGTTTCTCATTCTGCTCTTTTTATAAATACTTTACTGTAGAAGTAAGCTTTTGCTAAAAAGTATATTTAGGAGAGATGGAGAGACAAAAAATAGGTGAAGGAAAAGAAAACTTTGTATGAGATATTTTAGTAGACTCATTGAGTCATTAAAAAATAAGTCATTAATACCTCTAAATTAGGAATTCTTAACATTAACTTCTTTTGTCTTTTATATATTGGCAGCTATATTTAAAATAACTGGGCTTTTTTTGGTAATTCTGTGGATTTTAATTTATGCATTTAAAAACACTTTTCTGAAGTAAGGACCATAAGCTTTATCAGACTGGCCACAGGTTCATGACCAAAAAGGTAGAGAACTTCTGCCCTTGGAATGAAGGAAAAAAGACCCAGGCATCTAAATGTAGAACTGCCTTGTGGGATAACTGAACTTTTGGTTAAATGTCACAAATGAGACTATGAGGATAAGATTAATTCTGAGACCTAACAAAATACCAGTATTCTTAGATTCAGTTTGTAACTTAAAGACAAACTAAAGAGATCCAACTAACTGAATTATTATCTCATAGAAATACAATTAATAAAAGGTATAGGGGAGGGAGAACTTAATTTAGGTTTCATCTTGGAGTAAAACCAAAGAACAATGCTCACCCATTAACTTGTTTTTCATTTCAAGCTTGATAAGGCAAACATCAAAGACCCTGGACTTTGGGTCATCATTACATCAACATATAATCTGCTGGTATAACACCACAAATCACTAAACTTCGTAATTATCTACATAGATTGGGATAAATCAATATAATTCTCTACATTAATTTTTAGTGATTTTGTGGGAAAAGAACCATATTTTCAACCTTTTTGACATTTAAAATTGCATATTTAATAGGCATTAAAGCTTCACAAGTGGCAAATGCAGAAAGGCTTTCAAATAGGAAAAAAGTCTTTTAAAATTCTTGGAATAATTTGAAAAGAACAGGAAAGTTCTTTTTGATCCCTTGTTTATCTTAGGATGCTCCTCAAGAAACTTCATAATTCCAACGAGGTGAGATAGGTTTTCCCCTTATAGATAGGTTTTCCCTTCCAACGATATCTCATCTAACTTTATATCTACCCCATTGGCTAGCATTGTATACTGCATATATCAAGCACTTAAATAAAGATAAATAAATGGATGAATTTAACTAACATAAATGTCTTAATCTCAATGTCTAGGAATCAAGAGATGCTCATTTCAAGTCATGGAATTATGTAAGCACCAATTTCTTCAGTTCCTGAAAGGGAACAACTGGGAGCTGTCAGCAGGGGTCTGATTCCCCTTAAATAAATCACCCCTGTAATAAATATTCTTAAATAAGAGAACATTGCTTTGCATGCTGAAAATTCTCTGGTAATAACTTTGCCCTTCTGGAAGCAGGGAGGGCTGAATTAAAAGATTGAAGAATTTAGAGTAATTTTTGCTTGCCTTCCCTGCCTCCTATCCCCACTAAAATATCTTACAGTTTTGAAAACACACACATGCATGCCATGTCTATGCTACTTAGTGTCTCAATGGAACATCACTTTTAGTACCAGGTTGCTAGGTGGCCCAGTAGATGCCTGGAGTCAGAAAGACCTGAATTCTAATATGGCCCGAGACACTAATTTGTGTGGATCTGGCAAATTATTTAGCCACAGTTTGCCTCCTCATCTATAAAATGGGGGTAATAATAGTACCCTCTCCTCTAAGGCTGTTGTGAGGATAAATGAAATAATAATTATGAAATGCTAAATACAGTGCCTAGCATACATTAAGTGCAATCTGTTAGCTATCGTTATTATTTTATAAGGATAAAATAATCTAAGGGTTATAACAACATACTAGAAAGGTCACTGGATTTGAAGGCAGAGGCTTTCCACGCCCTTTATCCTCTGTCTACAGGAAGTATGTAATGACAGGAAGTCAATGGGCTCTTGGGATATATAGTTCTTTTTTTTAGGGTTAACAGATTTTAAATCATACAGGTTTGAATCCTGGCTTTGTTATTCCCTGTGTGACTTTGTATGATACATTTCCCCTAGTAGGCCCCCTAAGTTTCCTTGTCTATAATAGTTGAATTAAAGACACCATTCCAATACAAGAGCTACAATATTAACAATATAAATTAAAGAACTTCCCTCAGAACAATAGTTCAGGATATAGTGTGTATGTCCCAGACCCTTTTGATGTGGCTCATAAAGTCAAAACTATTTTTATAATAATTCTAAGATGTTATTCACCTTTTAAAATATACTTCCCTTTTCCAACTATCTATCTTTGTGAGGGTGAGATTTTCTTCCTATATTTTAACCAGAATAATATACAAAACAAATTGAATGTAGAATCAGATGACAATCTACTAGTCTTCTATTAGGACAGACATTAAAGAGATTTGGAAAAATATGTAAAATGATGCCACATCTCATTACTTTTGAAAAGTATATTTTCATTAAAATATGCTATTTATATTAACATGTAACAATTAGTGCTATTTTTAAGTGAATTAATAAATTTGGAAAATTTATTCATTTTAACCTCAAATTTGGTAAATATCAATAGATATAACCCAAAGCTCTTTAGGATTCTCAATAATAATTAAGAGATCCAGAAACCAAGAAGTTTGACAACCACTGACTTAGAAGATGCATAGTGATTTATTGAAAAGAACCCAAGAATAGTAAGGGCTCTGCCATTACCTAAATGCTATGACTTCTGGTAAATCACAACTTCTTGGATCTCAGTTACTCTTATGTATAAACTAAAGCAGTTGGGCTAAAGGATTTCTAAATTTCTTGTAACTCTAATAAGATTGATTTTTAAAGATCTGGTCAACTACCTAATGATTTGCAAATACAACACTTAAATTCACTATCACTGCCTGAAATTTATATATCAAGGAATGCATTTGGTAAATCCATTAGTAAAATGAATAAATCCCTAATTTGTCTTTTATGTAAAGTTCATATTTTTCCAAAGCAGAACACACCTGTACTCACTTGGCACTTTCTTCCCCCCTTGGCACTATTTCTCTCCAGGAAGATTAGTTTAGCAGTTTTTGCATCCTTGGCTTCATTAAAATTTACTTCTCTACAGAGATAAAGGAAGGGATTTCTGAAAACTCTCACTGAAAAGTAAGGAAAAAAATTCTAACAAAATTCCCTCCTCCCTCCTTTCTTTCCCAATGATCATCTCTCATGAATAGCAGGAAGAATGGAAAAATGCATTATCACAAAGTTCCAGAAGTAAAAGAAGCCTCAGATTTCTTGAAAAATCTTCAAAGAAACACAAACGTTCTGGCTTTGCTTCACTAAACATATTTTTCTACTGAATCTTAACCTTCAGTATAAAGTAATGAATTAGAACCTTTTCTTGAAATTTATATAAAGAGATAGAACTCTCTGGAAGTAAATTTTTAAAAATCACTTCAATGTAAGCATGTACAAAAAGATCCTCAAATGTTGGTTTTCAAAAATCTTGATAATGAGGTCAAAAGACAAGGAAAAATTCCTGTATAAACCACATTTTTTATTATTTTTTCCAAGTTGAGAAAAGTACTATATATTCTTAAATGTCTGTTTATCAAAGTATTTATTTTAGAGAAGCATAGCCTAACTGAAAAATTACTATGGAACTTAAATAGGTTTAGTTTCTAGGCTTTAAAAAAATCAAGTTAGAAAAATATAACACTTTTTAAAAAATCAATTAAAAATTTCCATTCTTTAAAGTCATAGCAAAATAATTTGTATTTTGCTTTCTCCCTAAAACACTGCTTCCAAATTCTCTAATAATTGAGCTTTAAAAATCCAATAATAATTAATTCAGTACTAGATGCTGGGGATACAAAGATAAAATTAGGTAAGTTTCTGCCACCAAGGAGCTTACATTCTACTTAAGAAAATCAATATTTAGTCACATAATTACAAAGTAATTTTGAGGAAAGGTAAATGGGAAGGGCTAGCTAGTTACCTACAAAACAAAAATTTAAGCAGCAATATTTTTCCAAACTGAAAAATTCCTAATAAAAAAATCAGCATTAGTAAACTTATTCTGTCTTTGTTCACATTGAAGCCTCATCCAGGGATTATCAATAGTGAGGTAACATTTCCTTACAACTCATTCACTTCTAAACTCCTTGCAACCTGATTTCTGTCCCTATTATTCAAATGAAAAGCATTCTCTTCAAGGTCATATCAAATAAACCCCATCACCAAAACCAGAAACCCCATAACCAAAGCCAGAGGCAATCATTCTCACACTTTTCCTTCCCTGCCTCTCCCATTTCCCAATCCTAGCCTCATGTAATGTCACTGGAAATTTGACATCACAGACCACCGTTGTGCTTTTTGATGTCATTGCTGCCTTGAACTTTACGATACTGTCTTCTTATGCATCTAACTCCTGTTTCTCTAACCTCTTTTTTCTTTTTGTCAAGGCTAATCTTCATAAAGTCCCTTAAAATGGGGTTCTTCCTAGGGTTCTGTCTAGAATATTAAGCTGGATCTAATTTTGGTGAAATTTAATAGAGGTAAATGTTAAGATTTTCAACATGGGTTAAATTTCACAAAGTAAAAAATGGAGAGAGTAGAAAGGTTAGACAGCAACTCATCTGAAAATGCCAGAACTTTTGTAGAAATCAAGATAAATAGGGGTCAATCGTGCAATAATAGCAGCCAAGAAAGTTACTGTGATTGCAGCCTACATTAAAAGAGTAAAGAATAAGTAAGAAAAGGAATTCATTGTACTCTCTGCTCAATTCAGACCACTGACTGTGTGCATTTCTAAAAGAAGTCATCCTGGCTTTATGATCATTCCTACCTTTTTAAAAATATAAACTTCATTGATGCCTTTTGTACTAATATCACAGTGACTTCCTATCCACCTCCTCATAAAGTCATCTCTCTCGATGATGAGCTATGATAATATAGTTATTAAAAATCCTGTCTGGTTGTCCTTAGCTTTCCGTAAGAGCCTTAATTAGCTCACTGTGTTTGCACATTCTTGATGTTATTTTTATAGGACCATGCCACTTTCTTGCATTCACCTTTCATTACTTGTCCCTGCACCTATCCTCTACATGACTTTCAAAAAACTAAGTTTAGTCAGTGAGTTAGCTGTTCTGAAATAATCTTTATTCCTCCTCATTGGAACTGTTTATATTCCGAATTTCATTCTTAGGAACTTTTCCCTGACCAGAGCTGACTTTTTAGTCCATGGAATCTCCTATCTTTTTTCTAAATTTGTTTATAATATTTTCTTCCCCAAAAAAGGATTTCTATCAGACTACACCTAGATTTTCTCTTTCTCTATCAGGCAATTTTAGGATGGATAGGTTCCCATGCTCACCAGCTCATCAACAAATTTTTACAGAACTAGGTAGGAGCCCCTAGTTCTGTGCATGGATGCTACAAAGAGAAAGATTTTAGTTAATTGTAAAAGTCATTCTAAAATGGAATGCAAAAGGGGATACTGAACGAAGATAATTGAATACATAAAAACATAAAACGAAATAACTTCTAAGATCCTTTTCTCTTCAATATATTTAGGAGTCTGTATTTTGATCATTTCAATAACTTAAAAGGCAAGCTCACTTACTGAGAACTAACAGGTGGATGGGAGGAGAGGAAAGGATAATTTAAGTATTGTGGAGAAGATGACACTTGGTATAATCAATATGGAAAGTGAACTAGAAAATCAAGTAAATGAATTTTAAAATGTCTTTGTTCTTTGTTTCCCCCTTCCACCCCCCACTAACTTCTTCCATTTTTGAGTAATATAGTGCTTATCACTACACTAAAGGGGAAGAACAAGTGATAATGATGATAGAATATATTTATATAACACCTAAACCCTGCTTTAAAAAAATAACTAGCTGGGGGGAAAGCTCAATTTTTTAAAGTAAATTTGTAAAATTACATAAATTTTGATTTATCTATATACTCTGCTGTTTATATGTTACCATAGTTACTGCATTAAGAGGTTACTGAATGTAATCAGTTATCATTGAGGTAGTAAGCATACATGAGAATATATGAAATGCTGTGTACCAGATCAGACCAATGGTGCTCTCAAACTGAAGTGCTTTTTTGACAGGAGATAACAGAAAATGTTTTCAGAGAGTGTGGTAGGTGACTTTGTTGTGTTGAAAAGATTAATCATGCTTAATTTTCAAGACAAATATCTAGCCAGAAATTTATTGAAATTCTTTGAAATGCTTTTAAATCTAGCTATATTCTATACTTCTTAATCAGTTCTATATGCTTACTATCTATGGTTTATAAAATCCTATAATATGTCAGTTAACCACAAATTGTGGTATATGATGGTGATGGAATACTATTGTGATGTAAGGATTGATGATCTGGAGGCTTTCCATATGAAATGGAAGAACCTCAATGAACTGATGCAAAGTGAAATGAGCAGAACTAGAAGAACATTGTACACAGAAAGTAAAACATCGTAGAACAATCCAATGTAATGGATATTGCTAATAGTAGCAATGCAACAAGTCAGGACACTCCTGAAGAACTTACGGAAAAGAATGCTAACCACATTGAGAGAAAGAACTATGGGAGTAGAAATGCAAAAGCAAAACATATGACATCATTTATTACATGTATATATGGGGATGTGATTTGAGGTTTAGGGTTTAAAAAAAATCACTCAATAGCAAAAATGAATAATATGAAAATAAGTATCAAGTGACAACATTTGTATAATCCAGTGGAATAGCTTGTTGACTCTGGGAGGGGGGAGGAAAGAGGGGAAGGAAAGAGAATGAATCATGTAAACATGGAAAAATATTTTACAATAAATTAAAATTTTTTCTAAGTCAGTTAACCAGCATTCATGAAAAAGCTACTTTGTGCTAAGCTTGAGACAAAGGAAGAAAAAAGACAGTCCCTGCTCTAAAGAAAGTCACAGTCTAAGGAAAGAGATAACATACAAATAACTATGTATAAAATAAGATAAAGACAAAATAAATTGAGGATGATTTCAAAGAGAAGGGAGTAAGATTAGGAAAAACTGGTAAAGGATTCTTGTAGAAAATACTTTTCTGTAACTCTTTTTCAAGTTTCTAGGGGTGCCCCAACTTTATAAAATAAAACTTTAATATTTCTTGTATTGCTGCCTTCAATTTTTTCTCTTTACATATAATTTTTTTCAGAAAAAAAGAAAAAATGAAGAAAATCAACCTACATCAAAAGTTATGTTTTAATAGTTCTTTGTGAATATGTTTAAGCTCTGTAATTTGGAAATTTTGTTTCAGCTATCTCATGGTGATTGTTTTTTCTATTTACATTGTTGTGCAATACTTCTAATAATCGAGGATAGGGTGCATAAGTCTCTATTTAATCTAGCTATGAAAAACAAATGTTTATGGCATTCTTTTTTAGTTATAATTCTTCCTTGTTGACAAGCCAAAAACTTAAAAAAAAAAATTTATATATAGAAGTGTCGATTCCTTAGTCATTTGAGTTCTACTCATATCTTTCTTGTATTAGAAGGACCCAAACTGCACATAACATTCTATTTTATATAACAATAAAATTATGTTTCCTGTCTTATATGAAATACCTTTTTGAGCACAGTGACAAGAAGGACTGATTTCTTCCAAATTAACAATAATCTAAGTAACTTTTTCAGATTTATAACTGACAGACTGAAAAATCCCATTTTCCGTAATATGGGTTACTTTTCTCCTAGAAATAATATCACTGTATCCTTGATTAGGAAGAACGCCTGCTGCACCTATTGTAGACTCAGTTATCTGAGTCACTCCTGTCCTTAGACTCGCTTAAGCTTAGCATTTCCTTTGGCATAGTGTCACCTGCAAATATAGATTTCTTGTTGCATTCTTTCTACTTTCTTATTACTTATACTATTGTTAGCTACCTCATGGGTTAGTACCTATTCACCCCATAAAAGATTTTAAAGGATATACCCCTATCTTATTCTGCATTGTACTAAGATAATAAAAATATCCCTTTTGTTTAAAATAAACAAAAAATTTCTGAGTGCTTTTTGCTAAGAAAACCAGAATTGTACAAAAAACTCCTAATCCTAAATAGGGATCACCTTTCTACATTGACTTTTCTCCTCAACCCCTTTTTAAGCTTTTCTTTCTCCAGAGGAACTCACAATTCTGAATTGCTCCAAGTATTTAGATGCTAAACAACTGGCCATAAATACCTACAATGAAGGAGGGGTAGTTCTGAGAAAGAAGGAGTGCAGACTGGCCCTTAACAGTTAGCACAGATGGACCTGCATCCTAGCCCTGCCTCTAATTAACTAGGACTAACTTTAGACAAGTTCCTTCTCTGTTAAACCTCAGTTTCCTTTTTGATGAAATGAGGAGATGGAAAGATCCTGATCTTTCTAGCTCTAAAGTTCTATGATATTTCAACCATTCTGCTCATTCAAAGATGCACAATTCTCACAGTAGTAAACACAAAGATGCACTTTTCTGGGAAGAACACCATCAAAACAGGCATTTATTTCAAACATTACAGCTCATTAAACACAGATTCTTGTTCCAAAGCTTTTATTATCAACAATTTCCTTTAATCTAGACAGTAAGGAAGGGCAGAAATATGAAGAATGAGAAAGGAGCCATGTGTGGTTCAACACAAGATCTCCAGCCAAGAGATCTCCAACCTCACAATACCAAGGCACTCACATTTACTGGCAGCACCCTGGTGGCAGGGGCAGTGTTAGGAACCTAGGTACTCCCCAAATAAGAAACTAATGGTTTCCAAATCCTTCTAATCTCATATTACTTTTAGTCCATCAAAAAGTCTTACAAAAAGGAGAGGCAGCAAATCACTTTACTCACATACTCTGTGGTTCATCAACACCAAAATTCAAAAGCTATCAGGAAATCACCTCTATATTTCCTCACACTCCTTTCCTTCTTTTCCTTTTAAGGAACATGCTTATATATCGCCCTCAATCTATACTGGGAGTTATGATAAGGAGAGAGCTTCAGTTTTTTTAATTCATAGGATCATGGATGTTAAATGAAGGTTAATGAAAGAAAAGGAGCATATGAGAAAATATTCTTAAAAGACTGAAGTACACAATAGTTTTCATTCAGGATTTTGTTTACTTACCTAAGTAATGTTGTGGATGAAATGGCATAGGCTTACTAGTCGCTGAATAATATGCAACTGCTCTCTTAAATCGAGTAACTTTGTCATCTGTTCTAGACTAAAAAATAAGAAAAATCTTTGTAAAACCATTATGACCTCTAATCAGGTACATTTTTAGAATATAAAAACCCTTCTGTACATCTAAAATAAATTTTTTCCCATATTGGTCTAGAAGTTTTAAAATATTCTAAATTAATTTAAGAAAAAGTAAAATATATTCAGGAAGAACTATAAATAGCATAATTATTTTTAGGTAATACGGTTTGACTGGTAGAAGAACTGAGAAAAGAGGTGATATTTTGCATGTCCATTAACTACTTAAATTCTTGAGGTTATTTCTTTCCCTTTTTAATACAAAGGGTTCAATAGAAGTTATATCTATGTAATATCTGACATGTATTCTGAGTGGAGGCAGTAATGGGAAAAAATCTGTTTTTATCACCAAAATTCACCATTCTGGTACCAATTTAGTTTTTACTTTGGAAAAACAAATATATAAAAGCCAAGTCTACATGAGCTTAATTTAATTGGAAAGAAATACAATATTAAGCCCTCCCAATTGGTTCCAGAGCTTACCTGTGTAGGATTCATGGCAAGGATCTAGAAAATGATTTTCTTATAATCTTATAGTGTGATAGATAGGGCAGTGGATTAAAAGAGCATGAGGACGGGTTCAAATCATAACTCTGTTACTTATTATTTGTCTTAACCAATATATAACTGAGTTTCATCAACTATTAAGTAAGAAAGTTAGACGAAATGACATTGTCAATCCTAAATCTATAATAAATACACTACATCCCCCACATACGCGATAATACAATGGAAAGGCTACTCAATAATTACCCAAATAATCAACTAGCTTATGCCAGTTAGACAAACAAAAGCAAGCTAATACCCAAGGCAAGCTATAGTCAAGTTTTGTTTTACCTGTGAATGCTGAAATACATCTTTAGCTATGGCATCCAAATCAGTGGTATCCTGAATATTACGAACATAGTCAGCAACAGCTTTGATCACTACATCACAAGGTGGTAAAACTAGCTGGTGAGCCCGTACCTAGGAAAATAAACAAAAATGTAAGCAAATGGGTCAAAGAGTAATAAATGGAAATTCACAATTAAAAGTCTGACAAATTACAATACTATGAGTTATATTTTAAGATCTCTACCAGAACCACCACCCCAGTTGTGATTCTATCTAAAAGTTCTTAGCACTGAGATTATTTCAAATTTCCCATTCCCGGTGGCATAGATAAAAATAATGTATTTTTCCTTTAGATTTTTCTACTTTAAGGGGGGAAAATAAGGAACTGTTAATAAAAGCAAAACCCTATATTACTGCTAAATAGTGCTTAATCTTTTCTCAAACATATACCCAATACTGTGATGAAAGTATATAAACTGACCACTAAACTTAACAAGTCATTTTATTCTGACATTGGTAAAATTCTACTATCATGAACTCCACACCCAAACGTTTTCAGAAATTACATGTCTAGTCTACAGGTACTAGAGATTTTTTTTTTAAACAACATATATGCCTACTGCCTAGATTCTCTGTAGTTAAGACAATGAAAAATGCTATAAAACCATACAATTAAAAGTGGAAGGAATTATTCAAACATTTTTAGATTCTTGTGCGTAACTATTTTTTTCAATTCTGTATAACTAGATGAAAAAGCACTAACATCACAAGTTCATAAGGGCATCTTAGGGGAGAAGAAAAGGCAGCCAGTCAGGTGTAGTTTCTATTCTGAAATCTGAAACTAAGTAGGAATGTGGCTTGGACAAGTCAATTAATTTTTCTACGCCTTAGTTTCCTCATCTATAAAAGGAGGTCTTTTTCAGGGCTAATGTTCTGTATGTCTGATATTTATGATTATAATCATTCAGGAATATTTTATATGATGTGTGCATGTATGTATGTAGCGCAAGGAAAACACATATGGCATTTAGACTCTCTTTCAAAACAAGGTATATCACCCCCCTCCCCAGGATTACAGGAAATAAAAATAGCATTTTTGTACATGATTAGAAATAACATGTTATATGTTATTGTATTTACATATGGAATTGTATTTACATTTATTCCTCCATTCCTTCCCAAAAAACCCCACAAATGCCAGTAAACATAATTTTCTGAAATCAATTTTAAAAATAAATCAAACTAACATGAAGTCAATCAACAAATTATATCTTTTAATCTATAAAATTACTTTTCTTAAAATAGAAAAATGGAATAATCTGTTGTTTTCCCTTTGGGAACTTTATACCCCTATTTAAAACACTATTGGTGAATCCAATGTATGAAATTGGACAGAATTCCTATAATCATAAACTGCCCATGATCACTAAAATACTTCAGAATCTGCACATTATGGCCAACATATCAAACAAGGGTTCCCAATTTTGCAAGAAAATCATGGAGCTATAAAGCAGAGCCTGTTTATTTCTGCATTCTACCTACCCCCCTCATCTATAGGAGATTTCTAATCAGTTCTCTTAATAAAATAAAAAAAATTCTGGAGTTTAAGAGCCCTATGTAACCTGCTTTGGTTCCTCTCTTTTGATTTTTAACAGATGCCTGGCAAAACTTCCTCATACAAACTAAAATCTCCAATTTAAGTGAGTTTAAGCTCACCTCATTTCTATGGATGGCAAAACATGAACATCCAGTCACTATCGACTCTTTATAATCTTTAAGATCAGATCACCCCTCACCCACATTTTCTCCATGCTGAATTTTTTCTCACAGATAGAACACTAATGATTGTATATCAGAGATAACAAATAAAATGGCCAACTGATGGCTCAGATTAAAAAGAAAAAAAAGGGAAATATCTTAAAAATTTAAGCTGTAACTGAATCAGTATATTAATTTACTACATAAGAACCATACACCCAGATCTCTGTGCAATAAAAGGAAAAGAAACTAAATTCTTCTAATTAACTATTTCTTTACTCAAAAGTATTTTTTGAAATACATCACTTCTCTTTCTCCCCATTTTTCCAATTTCATTCTACCAATTAGAATTAAAGCAAAATCTTTTATACTAATAAAAGAAAATATAAGTATTTCAAGAGACTTTAAAACTCAACATACCTTGTAAAAATATTTTAAATTAATTAGCATTTAGTCTCAAAAAAAAAAAAAAAAGATTAGGGGCATGTGATCAGAAATACCCCAAGAATAAAAGACCCTAATTAAGTAAAGGGAGGTAGAACATTAGAAATCTTTTTAATTGTTAAAATAAAATCAGTTTCCTATTTTTAAAAAATGCAAACATTCCTAGGAAGGAAACATTCCTTAATGCAAACATTAAGGCCTTAATACCATAATTATTAATAACTTGGAGGAGATGAAGAAAGGGGATCTCAAGGCACTAAATTTTTCTTCCTCCACTTCAAACTTTTGACTGAAGTTTTTGCTTTGGTCTTCAAACAATTCCCTTTAATGTGGGCTTCTTAAAACAATCAGACTTCAGTAAATAAATTAATGTTATTTCCTAGTCACACATTTCAAATGATAGATACAATTTATCTTTTTTTATGTGATTAACATATGACGGTGAGTCCCAAATGTATAAAATCACAGAACATTCGAATGTTCATGGCCTTTAATTTAGCTAATGAGTAAATTCTACTCTGTGCAAGACACTATAGGACACTTTTAGGTCAGTCCCTGACCTAAAAGAGCTTACATTCTATGGATTAAAAATGTTTTGTAAGTCCTTCAGTTTGAAAAAACTATAAATTCACAGGCAAAATTCAAAAGACACTAGATTTCAAGGAAGAAACAAAACTATGGCTCACAGCAATATCTAGACTAGACTTCTTCAACCCCCTAATACTGATATGTGAGTGATTAGTTTTCCTTTCTGCGTGATCTTTTACTAATAATGTTAAATACTGCAGCAACCTACATAATAAGCCCCCAATTCAGCCAACTTCTGAGTTTATTAATTCAGTCATCACCCGATTCTCCACTCCCAAAAAATATGCATTGGAATTTCAGGATAGTATACACACTGTCAGAAATCACTCTCTCAGCTGGAAGAATAAGAGCTATTCATTGTGTAGCAAGTAAAAAGCAGTACTTTAAACAACTAAAGGAAAAGACATTTGAAATCAAATTGACAAATACTTTCAAGAAGATGGACTAACATATAAGAATATAGGTACATGTATATATATGTACATATACATATACATACAAAACACTCACCTACCCACACAAAACCACTGTTTCCTATAATCTTTCTTTCTTTCAAAAAAAACTCTTACCTTCCATTTTAGAATCAATACTATGTATTGGTTCCAAGATGAAGAGCGGTAAGGGTTAGACAAGGGTTAAGTGACTTACCAAAAGTCTGTGAATCTTAAAATTTCTCAGACTTGTGAATGTTAAAAGTTCTCAGACTCTACCTTAGAACATTTAGTTAAGACCATTCCCCATTTTAAACAATGAAGGTACTTGATCAGGAATGTGAGAACTCTAACATTACTCCACCCATACTTAAGCATACTTTAGGGGAAGATAAAAGTTGTAAACTCCTTACTGAACAATGAAAAAGTACTTAACCCATACATATAGTGAGGCAAAAGCCCTTAAGCTAGGTCTATTTTTAGATCTAATACAAAAGGGTGCTAAGTACCTCTGAAGGTCAAATTAATCACTAAAAGGTCAGGCAACTTACAAACTTGCAAAGAGGTGTGAATTTACTCAGAAGTTTTAATCTACCCAGAGAAGTTGAGACCTAAAGAAGCTGTGAATTAAGAATGGTCAGTCCTGTGAAAACGTCTACTGTGATTGGTAGATGTGAGAACTTAGGGGAGGTAACATAGGAGAAAATTCTCTTTAAAAGGAGGTCAGAAAGGCCTCTGGAGCAGTGCAGCTTGCCAAAGTTGAATTGAAGGGCTCAGTGACTGAACTTAGTTGAGCTGAGGAGCTGAACTGATGGGTCTCTCTGAACACTAGAATCTTGCTTGGGACAAATCTTGTGGTGAGTGGATTAAAAGATTAAAAGAGGATAAAAGACTCTCTTAAGGCTTAAGCCTAGGCTGGTCTAGCCCTTTTCTCATTATTTCCTCTTACTCTCTCTCTCCCTTTCATTAATTCCTTAATTTGTATTAAAATCTCTATAAAACCCAGCTGACTTACGTATATTTAATATTTGGGAATTTTCCCATTGGCAACCACTATATTTTTGATTTGAAACCATATTTTCGCAGTCACAGTTTAAGTCAACCACTCTTTTATCTGTAACAAGTCACATAGCTAGAAAGTGTCTGAGGTCAAATTTGAATCCAAGACCCTCTTCTCTAGGCCTGGATATAAATTGAGCCACCCAGCTGCCCCCTAAATCTTTCCTTTCCTAAACTCTTGATTTGTAGAAGAGATCTGAACTGAGGGGTTCTAGGGTTTAAAGTAGATGAGAAAGAAGCCTTGGAATGGGTCTAAAAGTTAGCTGATTTTTCCCTGTCAGGGCTGATAAGGATGTTTGAAACGTAGGAGTGAAAAAAGTTGAGCAGTAGCATTACTATTTGGCATCTAGTCAAACATAACAAGGGAAGGAGAAAAGGTTTCCTTTCCCAGATACTATCAAATTTACACACCGGATGACACTATATTCTAATAATAGCACAGATCAGTATGAGATATATTTTTCACTTATATTCAATCACAGAATTTAGAGCCTTGAGATCATCTAGTGAAATTCCTTCAATTTACAGATCAACAAACTGAGACTCAGAAAAAGATTAAGTGACTCCACCCAGATAAGAAGTGTCACCTACATAGTGTCACAGCCAGATCTCCTAATTTGATTGTTACTTGCAATTTACTCCACAGAAAATATCGTTGATATCAGATGATCACTTGTAATTTTTGGTAGCCTAGTCAAGAATGAAATCAACCAAAACTTGAAAACTTTTTCATAATGATAAATTTCTTGAAGGTAAGGCCTGTTTCATTTTTGTTTTTGTATCCCTAAAACGTAGTTCAGTACCTGGACACAGTGGTGCTGAAAAAATTTGCTTGTGGATTTAACTTTGCTTTGTAATACTACTAACTATAATAAGGAAATGATTAGTATTCAAAATGCAAGCTATAGAATTATATTTTTATACTTTAAAATTTGATATTTAGAAAAACTTCTTAATACCTGGCATGGTAGATTTCCAACAACTAGCTAAGTTATAAGAATTTAAAATAAAAATTTTTTCATTTAAGTTGCAGAATACCATCCTTTAACAGATAACACAAAGCCAATGCACATACATACTATTAAAAATTACAAAGTATCTTCAGATATAATGGGAGGGAGGTATATTTTGTCTTGAACAATTGATTCTTTATAATAGTACTCTTTGGAGGGCAATTTAAAATAGTCTTTTATCTTCACTCAAGTTAAATTCTAGATAGCTCCTATATTTTAATGAGGCTTTTCAATTATCTAAGTAAATCAACTTTATTGTCATATATGTTCCTTTAAACTTTACTTGAAAATTTGCTTAGCAGATTTGCTGAAAGACTTCCATTTTTTTTAAAGTTGTGTATGGTTCAAGGTACTATATAATAGGCCTTCCAAGAAAGCTCTTGTAAGTGATCTCTCCTTTTCTCCCTTCCCTGAATGTTCTGACACCATTCCTCTTATTCAGCTGGCCTCAATTTTTTTTCTTTATGTGTAATTTTTCTGACCTCTGCCCCATATTTTGAGTATTGATATATTCAATGAACAATTTATAACTTTAAGGATGCGTTATGGGATTGACCATAAACATTCTGGGCAACATTAAAATAGTATAAATGGCTGTATAACAATAGTATCTTTAAATTCTGAAACTCTTTCTTTGATTTCCAACCAGGTATTTTCTTAACAATAAGTTTTTTGTAAGCCTCCTAATTGGTTGTGTTGGGTTGACATTCTGCCTTATCCGATTAAAAAAAACCCCAGAAATTAGGATTTCAATATTTCCAAGCATTTCCTACACTAAAGTTCTTCTTGTGATTTGAGTGTGAAGTTAAACCTGGCTTCTTCAAAGTTATGCCAGCAGTTTGTAAGCTCTGGCAGATTCTAAGAAACTGGACAGATTTAGTGATAGACTGTATGTCAGTTGTCCAAGATCAGCCAAGTTAAGTTCCCAAAAAACCTGAAAAGGCATGAATTTCAGGAAGATAGAAAGCGTTTCTCAAAGATTATCTGGGGTTATGAATTTCTTTGACACAAAACTGTAAATCCCAATCACTTCAAAACACATATCATTTGTACTACCAGTCTATCAATTAAATTCAGCATTTAAACACTCACTTAAGGTCAAAAGATCCTAACCATGACCAATGCTAATCCAAAATGAATTTCTAAGAGAGATTATAAATTCATTAATTTTTTCACAAATCAAAAATGTTATACAATAATATCATTAATGGCAATTCTATTTTTCATCACTTTTTATATTGAGACAAATATTTTCAATATTAAATCCATTATTCTAATATACATAAATAAATTTCAGTAAAATCATAGTATCATCACTGATAAAGTAAAATCAAGAATAAAAGCTCTTTCATCTTCTGGACAGTCCACAATTATTTTACTAGAAGCAAATTCAAACAGTAATTCAAATATTACAATTTTATGTAGAGCAATAATAATTTTATGAACAAGGATACTCAATTTAAATGGACCACCTTTGTTTCTTTCATTTTTATATGCTACAAATTATGACAGAAAACAAGAGGCATCAAAGGCTCATTTTATTAATTATATAATGGTTTTTAAACCTGTCATCTCTGAAGATAGAAAAAGTTTATACAAAAGTTAATATATAATTCTATTTGTGGAACTGTAATTTACCTGGCAATTAAAAGCAAAATCCTTAAAATGATGTCAAAATAACCCATGTAATTGGTAGATGGGTTTTATCCTGAAATTTGCCTCCCATCATACGCTAAGTGTTTCAAAACTGAATCAGTCATGTATACCATACAATCTAGTGGCTTGTATGGTATAGAGAAACCATACAAATACCCTGAGATACCGAAACCTCTTCTGAACTCCTCTTTGGATACGATCAAACTTGTCCGTTGTCTTTCCACAAGAGTTTTATGTGTTACCATGGAATTGAGGTGAGGTGGGGTTTAAACTTAAGGAGGAAAAGATTGCATTAAAATAAAGCAATTGCAACACAGGGCCAGTTATGGAAAATTTACAGCCATATATGAAAATACTAATTACAAAAAGATAAGGGAATGAGGCTGGGAGAACGCCATTTTTAAATAGAACTCTTTTTAATAACATTTTATTGTTTTGATCAAGAAATTCCACTTAAAGGGTTTAGATATATATTTTTAAGAATTACGTATCCATTTTGTGCAAGTGCTAGGGATACAAGTCAAAAGAAAAACAAAACAAAACAAAAAAATAGTCTCTGACTTCAAAGGGCTAGATCTACAAAGATTTAATTTAGAATAACTACAGAAATACATTAGAGCACTCAGCCTTAGCATTCACATAAATCTTGTCAGTATTCCCCGTTTTCTTCAGTTGCTAAAGCCATTGTCTTTTATAGCAGATCCAATGATACGCCTGGTGTTAATAAGGAGGAAAAAAATTACTATTTGTGGCTGCTTTGATATTAAAATACCAGATTTAAGCTGAGTATGAGACCCTGTGAAGCTGATATAAACCTCTAAAATTCACTACAGCAGATACTTCCCAGTCTATCCTCAGTCATTATGCTTGCCCATAATCAAAATGTTTTCATGTGACAAAACTGAAATTGTTCCACAATTAATGACTATATCCTAAAGTGAAGAAAAACTAGCCAATCAAATCACTCCACTGGTAGAAAACACTATTGACTTTCCCCAACTCACAAAAAATGACATTACCTTATGTTGCTGAATCTTCGTATTCAAAGAAGCACTAAAACAGCATTTGGAACATTCCATTACAGCAGTTAACTGCAAAGGAGGGTTAAAATAATTTGTCCTTGCCTTGTCTCAGAAATATATTTAATATTCAAACTAATTCTCTGTCAGGGTTTTTCTTTGAATATTATGGATTTCAAAGAATTACTAGCCTATTTTCTTTTCTATTCTTTTTTAAAAGAAAGCTTTCCTTTTGAGCAAAACTTTTTAATGGTATTCCCAACTTCAGTTCAAAAGTGGGTGTCAGGAAAGAGCAAAGTTAAAGAAACTGCAATGAACTTAAGCAACAGCAGGAAAAATATCTTCTCATCTCAAAATATTTCAGCTATTAATTTATATACACAGTACCCACAAGTAAGTTTTAACTTGCATATGCAACAACTTGAGTGGCAAATGACAAGCCTCTTTTTGATCAACATGCTCTATATGTAGTCATAGACTCATTCAGTACAGTTTTAAAAGGACCTCTAAAGGCTATTCAATCTAGCCTTTTGCTATTCAGAGGAAATTTATAAGAAATGTGGAAATAGGGATCTATTAATATATACCACAAAAATCTATTCAAACTTGAGTTACATTAATTCCCCATCTTCAGCATTCTATCTCCAATTCCTTATTTTCCAATCACAATGAAACCTCAGGATCAGAATCAAAGTCTTCTTTTATGTCATAAATCTATCATCAAAATTGGACAGCAGATTTAAACTATGTGATAGTTACATCTAAATGCATTTTAACAATTAGTTTTTAAGAATATTTGTTCAATTTTTCTAATGAACACTATTATCATTTCAATGTTAGTTTTGTTGTTTACACAACTTCTGCCCTACTTCTTTGGCATTGTCAAGGTCTGGTTGTATTATATTTGCAAATTAGTTAAAATCCCTAATCAATATATATAAGTTGTCTAAATTGAACTTTATAATATAAATGTTCCATTTAATTCTATTTGACAAATTTGCCAATGTTACTCATTTTGCCCTAGTCATATTAAATCTGAATGTAACCGTTAGTAATGCCAGTCACTCAACTATAAGTAAATAAGTACATGCACTATTTTTTTTTGTCAGTTATTTGCAAGATAGAATAAATGGTCCTGAAACCCAAAGAATAAAACATTATGTTCTTATTATCAGTTGTCCACATTCACTGTGAATTCAAGTGAAATTACTTCCACATTTGCCTATTGCTTAATTTTTACACTAAAGAAAAACAAGCTGGCTCCATATCATTTCTCCAATAAGCATTTATTAAGTATCAATGATATGCAAGGTACTATGCCTAAAAAGAAAAATAGAATAAATCCCAAAGTATGAAGTAAATTAATTTTAGATTACTTATGAATTTATTTCCATTTATTAATATAATTGTTAATAGTTTGACTACACTTGCCAAGTCACCTCAAAAATTCATAGGTTGATGCAGTACTACATTTATTAAGTATCTTCTGTGTGCTGAGTACTATGTTATGTATACAAGATATCAAAAAGAACAAAATGTAGTTTATATTATATATGGGGTATGGAGTATACAGATTACACATGCACAAATAAAAAAGATACAAAAAATAAAAGTTTTTGGGGTAGTGGAAGTTTTGAGGGTCCTAACAAATTAAGGGAATCAGGAAAGGCCTCACTAATATAAGAGATGCAGTATTTAGACTTGGAAGAGATCATGGAGTCATCTACTACAATACTTTCATTTCAAAGATGAGAAAATAAGAGCTCAGCATTGACTTGCCCAAGGACCAAAGCTCCTTGATTTCAGAATAGGGACAAAGCAGACAGATAACCATCACAAAGCCAATTTAACCTAAAAATAGAAAAAGGCATGACAATCTCTATTTGGTTTCTAACTCATTTTTAAACATAATACTAAAGCAAAAATAAATGCAAGCTTCATGAATGACTATTAATACAAAATTATAAAATATGAGGAATTGAAATAGTCCTAAGAAGCCATCACATGTTGTTGTTCAGTTATTTCTAAATCTCCATGTCCCTACAACACCTGTACTTGATAAATATCTTGTCTATCATATTCCCAACAAAGTCATCAAGCTCAAACCTCTTTCATGACAAGAAAATCATCACCTAATGAGAAAACTTGTTTCATTCACTGTTGAGCCAGTATGCTATTAGGATGATACTCCTTAGATTAAACCAATAGTCTGCCTTCCTAGAAATTCTACCTTCCAGTTATATAGAATCACTTCACTAGAAGGCAGTTCTTTCAATATTTACCCCCCCTTCTTTTTTTACATATCATCTTAAGCCATTTATTACCCCAACCATTACCTATGAATAATTCTTGTAACTACTATGATAGTTAATACAATTTTTGAGGGTTACAAATCATTTTTTCCATATAGGAATATAAACAATTTGACCAAAAGCCCTTAAAAAAAATTCCCCATCCTCTTTCTCATCTTTTCATGTTTCTCTTGAATTTTGTATTTGGACATTTAATTTTCCATTTAGTTCTGGTCTTTCCTTTACAAATACCTGGAAACCTTCTATTTTGTTAAATGCCCATCCTTTCCCCAAAAGTGTATAGTCAGTTTTGATGGGTAGGTGATACTTGGTTGTAGACCCAATTTTCTCGCCTTTCTGAATATCATATTTCAAGCCTTGTAGTCCTTTAGTGTGGAGGCTGCCAGATCCTGTGTAATCCTGATTGGTTCTCCTTGATATCTGAATTATCTTTCTGGTTCTTGCAATATTTTCTCCTTAGCTTGGAAGCTCTTAAATTTGGCAATTACATTCCTTGGGGTTGTCTGTTGAGGATTTAATGTAGAAGGTGATCTATAGACTCTTTCAATGTCTATTTTGCCCTCTTGTTCAAGAATATCAGGATAGTTTTCTTGGATAATTTCTTGTACTATGGATGTTACGGTTTCTGTTTATTTTCAGGTTTTTAGGTAGACCTATGATTCTCAAATTGTTTTTCCTCAACCTGTTTTCCAAGTCAACCATCTCATCATTAAGATATTTCATGTTTCCTTCTAATTAGTCAGTCTTTTGACTTTGCTTTATTAATTCTTGCTGTCTTGTGAGATCATTAGCTTCTACTTGCCCAGTTCTAGTTTGTAAAGACTGTTTTTCACCTACAACTTTTTTGGTTTTGTCTATCCATCCTGCTTTTCATGGCATCCAGCAGCTCATTTCTGGTGTTCAATTTGCTTATCATTTAATTTGATTTGGGGGATTCTTTTTCCAAATGGGAGATTCTGACTTTTAAACTGTTATTTTCTTTTTGAACTATTTCCCACTTTTCTTGCCAAGTTTTTTTCTCTTTCTCACTTGGTTCATAATCTCAAACCTGAACTCCTCAAGTTGAGTAATTTCCATTTTGGGGGGAAAGGTTTGGATGTGTTTGCTTGTTTGTCATTCTCTGCTGTCTCCTCTATAGTCTGGGGTTTTTCACTATAAAAATTATCTAGGGTCAAGGTTCTTTTCTTATTGTTGGTAGTTGCATATTGTAGTTCCTGGGTGGCCATTTCTATGCTAGTTCTTTCTCCCCTTCCCAGTCAGAAGTCTGGGTAAGGAGGGTAGGCAGGTTTTTGTACAGAGCTACAGAGCAGTTTTTTTCCCCCCCTGAGGCCACTTTTCAGTCTCCGCTGCATTTGCTGTGTGCAGCCCTTCTCTGCTCTATCTCTGCGCACAATCTTCGCGTTCCTCAGTCTCCTGGGGTCCCAAGTCTTACTGTTCTCCAGGAGAAGTCTCTGGTACCCTCAGTCAGCCCCCCAGGAACTTAGCAATTATCCTGTGCTCACTCTGACTCTGATGCCATAGGTGGAGTGGGAGAGGGGTGATCAGCTCATGCTTTGGGGAGGAGTAATTTAAACCCTTTATAGCACAGAAATTCTCAAACCTTGCCTACCTTCAAGGCTGCATCCTATGGACGAGCCTCTTCACTCATTTGATTTTGGTTTTTGTCCTTTTGAGGTGCTTTATATCAGTATGTGGTAAGGAGAGGAAATTCCTTGTTTCTACACTGAGACCATCTTAGCCCAGAAGTCTCTTTCAAAATTTGAGGACAGAATTTTATTACAATTAAACCTTTTACAAAATAGCAAAGTGTCACTCATAACCCACTGTGGACATTCCATCCACCAAAAGAACCTCCAGTTTATTCTTAGTCTCACCACTTGAGAGGCAAAAATGATTTGTCCAGCAGCTAGGTGGCTCCTAGCTATATGAGCCATAGCAAGTCACTTGAGCCTGATTACCTAGCATTTACTGACTTCTGCCTTGGAACCAATTTGCCTAATTGATTCTAAGACTGAAGATACTAGTTTAAAAAAAAGAAGAAAAAAAAGATCTGCCCAGTCACAAAGCTCTTACAAAGAACTATAAATTTCCTTCCACTATGTATGACAGTTGTGCCTTTCTTAGTAAAGTCTATTAGAGAAAGGTCCCAAAGTATATGTGATTAAAAGAGTATATCTTATAACTGATTTTATTTATTACTATATAAATATATATTATTAAAGGGTCCACTATATCCATTTTTATTTTAATCAAGAATTAGAAATATAAACCCTCCATTGAAGTCTGTCAGTATGGTTCTATATCAGCATTCTTTTGAGAAAAATGGACCAGAATTCTGTACTCCTTCTGCCTATAAATAAGGTTGTTTTTTCTTGTCCCACTAAAAACAAACAAAAAACAACAAACTAAAACACCCAAACATAAAAACACCCCAACTTTCCACTGAGCTTGTTTCCCAAAGCAGTCATCTGTTTCTCTCTTCTCTTCACTGTGAAACTCCTAGAATGTATGTTCTCTAAACCTCTTACTCAACTCCTTGAAACTTGGTTTTAGTCTATTTCCATTAATCTACTGAAAAAAAAAATTCAAAGCCTTTGTTGATCTAGGTAAATCACCAAATGTTAAATCTAATATACTGTTTTCAATTTACATAATTACTAGATGTTCTAAAGTATTTGACAAGCACTGTTGTAACCGACTATTTTTCCTTACCTTCCATGACACTGCCCTCTTTTCATTTTCCTGCCTGTCTAACTGCTAATGCCAACTATATAACTGGTTCCTGTAGCACAGAACTCCATCTTCTACCTTTTTGTTTTTGCCTTGGCTGTTCCTCTTAACTGGAATGTGATCCTTTCCTAATCTTCAATTCATAGAATCCTTCATTTCTTTCAAGACTCAAGTAAATGAAACCTTTCCCAATCCATCCAACCTGTCTTCACTTTCTAAAGTGTCTTGTATTTATTCTGTAAACATCTGCATATATACAAATAGTATTCCTTATTATAATGTAACCTCTTAGAGAACAAGGAGTATTTCATTTTTATCTTTGTTTTGTACCAACAGCACGTAATACAGTGCATGGACAATAGGTGCTTATTAATAGGAGTTTATTAATTCCTCTTCTAACACACAAGTATTTCTGAAGTCTTTGTTCTTAACCTCTTCACTCTCTAAGGTCTACTCCTTGAAGATTAGATATTGTACAACTTTCTATACAGATATCTACCAGTTCTTTATTTCCAACTTGGATCTCTTGCAGAGCTCCAGGTCCATCAATACAAATGCTATACCAATATGTCTTCATTTACACTTCAGATACACCATGCTCAAAGATGACTCCATTATCTCCATATAATCTATCTTTCTAATCTATCTCTCCATTAGTCTTCAATCTCTCAGGTTTGTAAATTGAGAAAAATCTTCTATTTGCCAATTATATTCATTCAATTGCTAAGATGTGATAATTCTCCTCCATTTTCTTACGCTGTCACCACACACTATTTTGGGCTATCTGAACTCTTCTAGATGACAGTGACAATGACCTTTTAATTGGTCTTTTAGGTCTAAGGGTCTCTTCTCTTTAATCTATTCTTCATGTAGCATCTCCAAGATCATTGTCCTAGGGCAATGATGGTGAACCCATGGCACACCTACAGTCTCCCTGCCAGAGTGCCTTTCTAGAAAGGCAGAGGAACTCAGGGCAGAGTTGTTTCCCACTCCCACTTCCTCCACACACCTAGGGACATTCCTCACTTCTCCCACCCCTCTGGACCAGGAGCCAATGGTAGCACTTCTTCCCTCCCCTGTGTGGGGTAAGTGAGGTAGGACCCAACAGGCACTCATCTGGGGGAAGGGGGAAGGGGGGAGAGGGAGCCTGGCACTCCATATCTAAAAGGTTTGCCATCACTGTCCTAGGGCAAAGAAATTATCTCTCCTCCATTCAAAAACCTTCAAGGTCAATCTACCTCTACTACTCTTAAATACAACAAAATTTCTCAACAATTGCTCCTTGCTCAAGCCAAGGAGAGATTCCTCCTAAATCTCTGCATATTGAAAACTTTCTCTTGCTTAGAGGTTACTTCTACAACAATTTGCTTAATTCTTTATTTGAGGGGAAAAAAATTTCTTCAATCAGCAAAAATCTGTCTTCTCACCCTCCCACTTCAACCTCCCCCTAACTTGAGAACTAGGCTTAATTCTTTCAGCTAAAGTGATTTCTCCCCTTCTTTGCATTTAGGATTTGTTTTACATTGTAGTTATTTATCTACAGATCTCTTTCTTGATCTATTATAAGATCCTTAAGGAAGAGGCTGTATATTTCTCCCCTACCCTCCCCACCCCCCTCTTACCAGCACCTAGCACACTACCTGGAACATAATAAAGCCTTGTTAAATTACAAGACATAGGGAGAAGATAGATGGCTCAGTGGATGGAGAAGCAAGCCTAGAAATAGGAGGTTCTGGCCTTAGATGCTTCCTAGCTGTGTGACCCTAGCTAAGTCACACAACTCCCACTGCCTAACCCTACTACCCTTCTGCCTTGGGACCAATATTGATTATAAAAGGAAAGGTAAGTATTAAAACACACACACAAACACACACACACACACACATACAAAGTGTGCACAAAAGAAAATAAATTATAGCATGAAGAGATGGTCTCAAGGCTACGAAAACCTAAGCTCAAGTCTCACTTCTGAAACATATTGGTTGGGTTACTCTGGGCAAGTCTCTCAATGTTCTAGGCAATTCTCTAAAATAATAGTTTATATGAAACAATTATGAATTTGAAAGTATTAAATAAAAATGCAAGCCAGTCAGAGTATTCTCAGAATAAAAAAAATAAACTCATCATGTTGCCAAATGATCATTAAGAAGTTAAAAGATGGCGTTAAACAAACAAAATAAAGAACAAAAGAAGTAACCATTAAATTCTTGAAAAACGCTTTTTCATAATTCTCAGATGTTCCCTTAACTTTTCTTTGCAAATTTTTGACCTTTGCATATATAATTCCTCCAGGGATAAGAAATTCACAATTAAGGTCTGCTCTTATTAAATTTTCACTCAAGGTAGCCTATTACCTTTGATTGTGTTATTATCCTAAAATATCAATTTAACCACAATGCTTTACATTATTTTGACATTTTTAAATGTAAAAATATAACATGTTAATGTATAACTTTACATTATCTCATACCTGTTGCCAAATAAACAATTAGTCATGATTTAGAATTTTAAAAGTTTGCATTAAATTTAAATTCTTTGAGGGAAAATACTATAATTTCATTTGTTTTTCTATTGCCAGTCTCTTGGCACATAGGTGATTTTTCTTTTAAATTCTTACTTTCTGTCTTAGAATTGATACCAAGTATCAGTTCCAAGGCATAAGAGTGGTAAGGGCTAGACAATGAGATTTAAGTGATTTGCCAAGGGTCACACAGCTAGGAAATATCTTTTTTTTTTTTTAAACCCTTACCTTCCGTCTTGGAGTCAATACTGTGTATTGGCTTCAAGGCAGAAGAGTGGTAAGGGTAGGCAATGGGGGTCAAGTGACTTGCCCAAGGTCACACAGCTGGGAAGTGTCTGAGGCCAGATTTGAACCTAGGACCTCCCGTCTCTAGGGCTAGCTCTCAGCTGCCCCCAGCTAGGAAATATCTTAAGTCAAATTTCAACCCTGGACTCCCATCGACTGGCTCTATCCAACCCCCACATAGGTGATTAACAAATATTTGCAGAAGTTTTTTCATCTCTCTTTATTACCCAAACTACAATAATTTGTGTGAACTTGAGTTAAATGATAAGCCACCTTTATTACTCAACTTTCACATCAAGAGTAAGATATCACTACTGGCTCTTTGCTCAGGTTTACTTTAAGAAGAGAATTTTAACAAGTACTAGTATACTGTAATTTGATGGTGAAAGCTCAGGAAGTGTACCCAAGTGTCATATAAATTATGTGCCGTGCCTTGTTTGTTTTGTATGAATTAAGAATAAGTGAACTAGGTGGCTCAAAAGATTGAATCATATCTAGAGATGGGAGGTCTTGGGTTCAAATCTGATTTCAGATAGTTCCTAGCTATGGTGACTCTGAGCAAGTCACTTACCTCCCACTGTCTAGCCCTTAATGTTCTTTTGCCTTAGAACCAATAACATTACTGATTCCAAGATGGAAGGCAAAGGCTTACCAAAAAATTAATTAATTAATTAATCATGATTATAATAATAATAATAAATGGTAGAAATGTATGTGTTCAAAGGATGGGGAGAGTTTTCAAAAGAATATGAAGACAATTCCAAATCATAAATAAGAAAATGCACATCAAAATTATGGAGTTTTACCTCACAACTAGGCAAGTGGCAGAAATAAACAAAAGATAAGATGAGTCAATGATGGAGGAGTTATGAAAAGCCAAACAAACTATATACCACCAATGAAGCTAGTCCAACCATTTTGGGAAATTATCTGAAATTATGCTAAGAAAGTGATTTAAATAGCTATACCATGTGTAAGATTTAAATCAATATCAAGAGCTCCAATCATTAACTTTATAAAGTTTATTAATAATAAATTGAAGTAGAAAGAATAAAAAAAGTAAGTATAAAACAAATTATCTAACACATGAGTAAATTCTCCTTCCTGGCTCAAAAACAGCTTCCACAGCCATGATCAGGGGGAAAAGAGAGGGAAAGGGGGAGGTGGGGTGTCAACCAGAACTATATCCTACGTATATACACATGCAGTGTTTGCACTCAGTGTGAGGACACAAATGGGATGCTGGGTAGGAGAGTCCTGGGGAGCAAAATTCTAATTACACACATGTGTAATTACATAGATCACATTACTAGCCACAGATATCAAGGAAATGAAAAGAGAAAGCAGATCCATATATAAAAAAATATATACAATGGCATTCTTTGTGGTAAGAAAAGGAATTTCAATACCTTGGGGAATGGCTCAATAGAGTGTACTATGTGATTATATGTTACATTATGGAAGCATTAAGAAACTATAGAGGCAGCTCAGTGGTTAGAGCACGAAGCCTAGAATCAGGAAGACCCGAGTTCAAACCAAGACCCAGACATTTATTATGTTACTTTTGGGCAAATCACTTAACTTCTCTCAATCTTAATTACTTTATCAGTAAAATGGGGATAATAATAGCACCTACCTCCAAGACTGGAATAAGTGAATTAATATTAATAAAGTGCTTTGTGAATTTTAAATGTTAGATGTGATGTTAATGATAATGATGAAAATAGAAGCACAGGAAGATTTATACTAACTTATGAAAAGTGAAGCAGTCAGCAAAACAGGAACACTATTCACAATGACAACAATTATAACTAGAAAAAAACCCGAAAAATGTTAGGAATAATGACTGACTGAAAGTTCATTGGCAAGGAACTTTTTCTAAATTTTGTGAAATTATAATGACCAGGTTTGGCTTCACAGAAGAAATATGAGAATACATTCTTTCCCCTGATTCTTTATAGAGACATCGGATACTATAGTTGTGGAACACTGCATATAATGTTGGATTTGGATTATGTTTATTCATTTTGCTTTTTTATTCTCTTATAAGAGGTATCTCTCTGAAAGGGTCACAAGTAGGAATTAAGTAGAAAATGTAGGTCACATAAAAACAAAGGATATCAATAAAAACTTAAATACTAGGGGAAAAAAGAAACAAATGGAAGGATATCTTAGTATTACAGAAGCTGAAAGCTAAAAACTTTAAATGGTTTTTTCATCCAGTTTACCACCTAAGATAGGAATTCACTCTAGAACAGACTTGAAAGATGTTTTAATATTTCTAGCAAAGAACAAAATTCACTACCTTTCAAGAGGCCATTCCATTTTGCGGCCATTTTTACTGTTAGAAAGTTCTTTGGATTAAATAACTTTTTTTAATAAGTGGAAACTGTGTCTATTGCCATGTTGAAGATGTATGATCAACCCTGGCAATCTGGCAAAAATGACAAAAGAAACAGATCTTGTTTGAAGTACCTCAAACAGGCACATTAATAAGTTGTTGGTAGAACTTTAAATTGGTTCCAATGTTCTAGAAAGCAATTTGAAATTACACTTTTAAAAAAGCGATTAAAACATATAATCTCTTTGAGTTAGAGATCCTACTATGAGCCACCCTGCTTCAGACATATAGCAATGAACAAAGACAGTAAAGACAAACTTTTTTGTGTTATCAAAGAACTAGAAACAAAATAAATACTCATGAATTCTGTAATAGCTAAATAAATATGGTGCATAAGTATAATAGATTGTTATACCCTGAAGAAACAACAAATAGGAAAAATTCAGATGGATGCAAAGATATATAAATTGATACAGTGAAATAAGCAGAATCAGGAAAATACATGCAGTTATAAAGTAAATTAAAAGAATGAAAATTAAATTGAATGATATGTAATTTTAATGACTAAGTTTGGCCTCAGATAAGAAAATATACACAACCCCATCACCCTTTGCAGAGGCAGGAGAATAAGAATGTGACATTGTATATATGGTTGATATGATAGATTTACTCCAACTTTTTTCTCCTCACTATTTTACTCTTTGTAATGGAGACGGCTTGGTGAGAAACAGAAGAGGAGGAATGTATAGGGAAATAAAGACAATGCAAAGAATATTAATGAAAACATAATTTTAAGCTTGAGATCATTTTTTTAAAAAATGTGTAATGGGTAATATTTTATTTTAGGGCAGTGAGAGGGTAGAGTGGATAGAGCACAAAGCCTGGGATCAGGAAGATCTGAATTCAAATCCAGCCTCAGAAACTTACTAGTTGTATGGCCCTGGGCAAGTTACTTAACCCTATTTGCCTCAGTTCCTCATCTGTATAATGATTTGGAGATGGAAACCACTTCAGGATCGTTGCCAGGAAAAATCCTTAAATGGGGTTAAAAAGAGTTGGATATGATTGAAACAACGGAACCAGTGCAAGTTATATATATTTTTTAAGTTTTCCCCTTATTTAATTCCTTGGCAAATCTGCTTGACTCTAATCTTGTCTCTTGTGAAGTACAGGGAAGACATTTTGTCAAAAGTCACCCCAGCGTCTCCAAGGAGCTTATTCACATTCCCTTAAGATGATGAAGCAGGATATAAATGTACTCTTTTTTTTTTTATTATGAAAACCTTTAAATTAAGAGGACAATTTATTATATTCATTTGTGTGGCCTCTGCTTTCCCTCATTAGATTGTAGATTGAAAATAGTATGTTATTTCTATATCTCTCTCCACATTGTATGCTGCCTGATTTGAATGAAAATTTTCTTAATCTTTTCTTTAGGTTAAACTTTTTAATCTGGAATGTACCTACTGTATATATGGGTATGGAACTTAATGTCTCTCTTAAAAACTCTGCGCCCAAAACTGACTAGAATAACCCAGAAATAATTTGGCCATTGGGACTTGACAGTAGATACTAAATGCCTATAAATGCAATCTTATATAAGGCATATTACTTGTAACCAACTTTAAAGTAGTATTTTTAACATCAACTCATGTTATCAGGCTTATCCTGCCTATATTTGGTGCATTTAATTTTTAGAAAAACAGAAGACTTTAATTTTAATCCTATTAAATTTTGTAATATTACTGGGGCCAATATGATTTACTTTATTAACTACTTCCTAAACTTAAAAATTTCTTCTCAGAGCCTATTTGTGAATAATAAATCCACAAGTCCTGACCTTACTGGACCTGAACTGGGTTTTGACTGAGGCAAAGTAGGGAACTTTTAGTGAGGAATCTCCTCTACCAACAGACATTTTTGTTGTCATTTCTATTTTTTGAGAGTTGCGGAGAGGGGGTTGGGGGAGACTCTAAGCAACTTGCCCAAGGGTTACACAGTCAGCATGTATCAGAGGAAGGCTATGAAACCAGGTCTTCCTAACTCCAAGGACAGGTTTCTGTTCACTACAACTGCTTACCTCCTTTCCTCTATGGTGATTCAAATTTGGGGATGGGAAAAAGACATACAGTATATAGGCTAAATGAACCTTGGCCTCTCATCAAGGACAAATAAAAGTTTAATGTTAGCACAGAGAAAATAACATTGATTTTGCTTATTCTACTATCAGTAAGCTTCGTATGGCAGAGAGACAACAGAAGAAATCCTGTGCCTTTTTAAAATATTAAGAAAAACACTCTATCCATAACTCAGTCATTAAACCTCAAATTACTGAGTTAGAGCCTGAGGGATGATAACACAATTGCTGTTCATCTTTCTTCACTTAATTTTTTTTAGCCCTTGCCTCCATCCTAGAAGTTTTAAAACATAAAGCTACATCATAAATAGGACAGATCACACAGAATATGAACAGGAAGCAATTCTCCCCTAATACGACTAGTTCTCTCCCTTCTCTGGCCTCTTTCCTAGCTACCTGGCAAGACTACTATGTTCTAACTCACTAAGAAGGAATTCTGTTTGGCAGACTTTCATAATTTCATGGGGGAAGCAAAATTGAAAGGGGTCTCCTATATCAACATGAAAGATGACCTCCTGCCAGGATTTTTTTCCCTCTACTTTCCTGAGGAGTAATGATTTGGGGCTTTTGGTCTTCAAGATAAAGCAGGAAAGCAACCGTCTGTGTCATCACACATCTTGCTAAGAAGCCAAGAAATACACCCCAACTTAGATACTGACATTCACTCTTGGCTTTGGGGAAAAAAACCAAGACAGATACTTTCTTAACTAACAGGAGTTTAGGCCAAGTACGCAGGCTAAGAAGATTCTGCTAAATCTCTTTTCTGAATATATCCTTTTTATTTCACACACAGTAATAGAGAATGAATTCATACATTTTGGGATTGTAAGGTTTGAGGCACAAAACCAAAAACAGCAATATAAATAAGTTCTTTAGTCATACTTCAAACATACAAAATAGGAAAATAAGAACACATTCAATTCAAACATATCTTCCAGGGTCTCAGAAGTATAAAAAAAGAAACTTAAGGCAAATTAACTCACCTGATAGATGTTAGCTTCTACCAAAGACAAAAGTTTTTCCAGAGTAGAAAAGATACTTAAATTGTCTCTCAGCTAATTTTCTCCACAGCTAAAGAAGCCACCATAATTTGAAAAGTGTCCATTAGTCACCCACTAAGAGTTTTACAAAAGGGACCCCTTAGAGGGGAAGAAAGGGGCTAACCAGTATGGGAATCCTTTTCTGGGTCAAACACCACATCTGATATAGTAATGATGCAGTTTTTTGTTTTGTTTTTTAGAAAAGCATTATTATGACATTTAATTGAAAACAATGGGTTCCCCCAAAATATATGAAATGAGAATGAGACCTTAACCAGACCAATAATACACTTTTCCCTAACTGTGGTCTGAGAGATTAAAAACTGATGATGCTGTCAAGATAAGATGAACCAAAAGAAAGATAATAAAATGAATGGGAGAACAGTAACAGAGAAAAAACTAAAAGAAATATTCTAACCGGAAATTATAAAGAGATTAGATATGAATGGATGTTTTCTGAGGGGAGGAAGAAGGGGTAACTACCTGAAATGTATTAAGGGCAGACTAGAAACATGGAATACTATAAAAGGATGATTCATGTTGCATATTTCAAAAGGAAAAAACAGCACAAAATTTAAAAGGAAATAAGCAAAATGTATTAAGTTGCTAAAGGAAACCCCAAGAAGAAAATTTCAGGAACCAGTGAGACAAAAGCAATGAAGACTAGAAGATATGAGTAATACAACTTGAATATGCAAAATGAAATTTGTATTCCAAAAAAACATGTCAAGTTGTTAGAGCAAAAAGTAATTTAAAAAGATATAGAAGGGGACAGATAGGTAACTCTGTGGATTAAGTTGATCTGAGACAGGATTCCTGAGTTCAAATCTGATCAGACACTTCCTTGCTGTATGACCCTGGGCAAGACACTTAACCCCTGTTGCCTATCCCTTACCACTCTTCTACCTTGGAATCAATATAGTTATTGGCTTTAAGATGAAAAATTAAAGTTTTTTTAAAAGATATAGAATTTATCCCTCTGAAATAGATCTATATAAACAGTACTAGTTTCATATCACCAAAATACAAATTTAAATAAGATTAAAAAAAACCCAAAACTTAAGGATTCTGAATATACTAAATTAAATAAAAAATGAATGGATAATGAAATGAAATAAATAAAATGAAATGGAATTCTCAATTTTCAAGCCAGGTAAATGCATAGTAAAATATGAGAAAGGAATTCCTGATGTTGTTAAACACTGAAATCTGGCACCTACATAAAGTACTCAAAAAAGAAATATAAAGAATTAATCTAGGAGAGAACAAAGAATTTGAAACCATGAAAACAAATAACTATTGTTCAGCTGTTCCAATTCCGTAACTCCCATGAGAATTTTTATTTAAGGTGTCCCCTAAAGACTAATAATAAACACATATAACTGAAATATTCAGCATCCTCAACCATCAAGATTGCTAGGAAGCTGAAGCAAGCAACAATCCCCCTAATTTAAGTAGTCATGAAAATAAGGTAGAATTAAGAGCCTGGAGATTAAAGTGGATATAATGGTTTTAGCTGGACAAGGAAGGGATCTCTAGGAGTAGACCAAAGAGCTAAGTAACATACATAGATACTTAAATTCAAAAACAAGAAAAGAAAGAATGGAGAGCAAGAAATTAAAAAAATATAGTAGAGGTTGAATGTAAGGAGAAAGAGTTATACAACATAGAAAATAACAAGTTGATAGGAAATAGGCTGAGTCATAGCACAGAAAAAAGATGACCAAGAAGTATAACTGCCAACTAGAAGAGCACAACTAAACTTATCAGATTTCAATTTTGGGGAAATAGCCTTATATACCAATAACCCCAGAGACCAATTTATATGCCACACTAAAAGAACATCAACTAGATTGAAACAGTAAACTAGAAGTATACAGGGAGCATTTTGGGGAAAATGTTCAATTTTGTTTTATGTCTTTCTCATCTAGAAAAAAAGTACCATGATGGACATTTACAATGAAAATCCTAGGTTGTTATTAAAGACTAAATGATACAAACTCCATCAAAAGAAAAAACTTAATTTAAAGTTTTACGGCTGAAAGTATCATATTTCAAGAATATCTCATTCCTATCCACAATGTATAAAAGTATGTTATGTTCTCTAACTATAAGACAGTGAAATAATATTTCTAAATTAAGTATATAACCAAAGAGCTTGATGCAACAGAAGCATGTTAACAATTAATAAAATTTTAAATTTTACTTTGAAATAAATGTAAGGAAAGGACATAAGTGTATTTCAGATATTTCTTAAATTTCCTGTTTTTACACTGCTTCCATTCAGCAGATATAACATTAGAACCAAAGGCTTTAAATGCCATTGTTATTAAGAATTTCACTTGGTTATCCTTAACATTTGTATTAAGATGTTTTCACTGGAGGGAAGAGGGTCCAGTTGAAGGGAAGAGGGGTGCCATGTAAAAATATTCCTAGAGTATGCTTCAAATATGTACCAAACTACTTCATCAATCTTAACAATTAGTGATTTGATTAATACAAGCACAGTGTAGATATTTCAACCCTCTGCTTCATCTTCAAAAAGAATTTTCCAATTCCTATTTCTTTAGAGATGTTTTTAGTGAACTTCTTAATTATCAAATTTCCTTAAAACACCTCCGCTATCTTCATGTCCCTCAAACTGCAGGGCTGAAATGAAATAAAAATGTTTGCAAGGATATGACTAGGCCTGAGAGCAATAAAAGGGTTTTATTTCAAGGTTCCTACAGTATATAAGTATGTGTAACAGTCTCAAAAATTTTATTTAGTCATTTTAGTCATGTCTGACATCATAACTCCATTTTGGGGTTGTGGGGTTTTTCCTGGCAAAGATACTGGAGTGATTTGCCATTTCCTTCCCCAACTCATTTTACAGATGAGGAACTGAGGCAAATAGAGTTAAGTGACTTGCCCAATGTCACACAGCTAGTAAGTATGTGAGACTGGATTTAAACTCATGAAAATAAGTCTTCCAGACTTCAGGAATCCTCTATCTACTGTGCAATCTAGCTGCCCCGGTCTTAAAATAATGTATTTATTTAATCTAAGTATTACTTGAATACTAAATAATTTTCATTCACTCCTTTCCATATTATAGGCTTCCTTTCATGGATATTTCATTACATGCTATGACAGTCAAGTGAAGAAAATATTCAACTTTTATTTCTTCTATTCTAATATGCAATTACTTAATATGCCTAACTTTCAAGGGTATTTTATTTTAGAATTCCCATGTTTTAAGGTCTACTGGGTCTGTACCTTTTAGAGACTGGCTGCACCCCCATGCTTGAAATGTTCTCTTTACAACCTCTGCCCCTTTAAACTTCCAAGACTCAACTCAAACTCTACCTTTTAGAAAATGACTTTTCTGGTCCTCTACTACACCTTCCCCATTCTCAAAATCAACCTTCCAGCATTGGTGTCTTTTCTCTGAGATAACCTTCCATTTATTCTGAATTTATCTTGTATATATCTAGTTATTTGCAAGTTATCTCCTCTATTACATATTATAATATTAATTCCCTGATGGCCAAAACTGGGTGTTGGCCTTTCTATGCATTTGCAGTACTTAGCACAATATCTGGCACATAGTGAGCATTTAATAAATATTTAACTGTCTAAATTCGTTTGATTTATAGTTTTTCATTAAAGCCTAAAATTGCCAGATATGTCATTCTTCCAATATATTGATTATAAGGCAACATGTACGACAAAAAATTTCTATTCATATATTTCAAAAAGATAATATAAGAAACAAATCTTTGAAATAAACCTTTAGAGACTGTGAAGGAAACAACTCCACAAAAAATAAAATTTTATCACTACTACAAAAAAGAATTATGCTCATAGAAAAATCATGTCTTCATACTAAGCAAAACTATAAGGATGGAAATATTATTCAAGGGTAGGGACAATATTCATTCTAATATAAGGCTTTAAAAAATTATTTATAAACACATGCATTCTTTTTTAACTCCAAAGGAAAGGTATTTTCAAGTTCTAGAATTCCACTTTGTAAATAATATTTCCTAACCTAATTTTGCTCCTAAAATATGCTATATGTCCAGTTACTATTAAGAAATACAAAAATGATGTTACTGACCCAGAATTAATAGAATAAACTATTTTCCTCATAGGAGTGGGTGAGTTTTTGCTCGGATATCTCTTTACTTGCAACATGAAATAATAGTTCTAGGGATTCTGTCCTGGTCCCTTTAAAGACAAACCAGGCGAGCCTATGTAAAACAGATACTGTTTCCTATAACACATAACCAATCATAGAATCTCATTATTAGAAGAAGTCTGAGAAATGGTTCATCTAGTCCATCCCACTCCTTAAAAAAAATAAAAATTCCCTTTCAATACACCTAACATGGGAGTTTATCTAGTCTTTGCGCAAAAAAACTCCACTGAAGGGAAACCAACAACAGCTGAGGAAAATCATTTAATTTCTAGATCACTCCCTTTGTTTGGGAGCTATTTTATTGTTTTTTAACATCAAATTTTCCTTCTTGGCAGCTTCACCCAATATTTTAATTCTGCCCTTGAGGGTCAAACAAAATAAATATAATCTCTCTTTCCACTTAGCAGTAGTACTTCAAATACTAAAAAATTGTATAGTGTTCCTTTCTAAGTCTTTTCTCTAAATTAACTTTCCCCAGTTCTTTCAAACTGCTTCATACGGCATGATTTCAAGGCCTCATGTTCTACAATTTATCAATATCCTTCCTAAAATGTGGCACTTAGAATAAACATTATTCTAGTGGTCTGGGCAGAGCCAAACTCAATTGGATTATCACCTCCATTTGTTCTGGACACATGCTTTTGTTAATGATGCCTAAAATGGAAATTAGAAATTTGGATGCCTAAAATCATTGGTTCCTATTGAGCATGCAGTCTATTAAAAAACTGATTTTTTCCAGTTGGTATTTGATTTTTTTAAACTCAATTAAGACTTTATATTCGTCATCTTATTAACTTAATCTGAAATCCTAGGCTATTTTTTAAAAATCTTGATTCTGTCATTCAATATGCTTGCTAGCTATCTTGGCTTTGTGTCATCTAAATTTAATCAGTGTGCCATCTGTACCTTGACCCAAGCCACTGATAAAAATTTTAAAAGAGGGTCAAACACAGATTCTGGGGGTTGCACTGAAGAATTCCTTCCAAGGTGACATCAAACTATTAATAATCTTTGGGTTTAGCCATTTAATCACATTCAAATCTACCTAATTACACTATCATCAAGCTTTTATCTCTTTATCTTTTTCCACAAGAACAACATGGGAGACTTTGAAAATGCTGCAATAAAATCCAAGTAAGCAATATCTTAGCAATCCCCTTTTCTGCACATCTAGTAACAATGTCAAAAAAGAAAATGGAAACAAGGTTAGTCTGCAAGACCTGTTCTTGATAAAGCAAGCCATGATGGCTCTTGGTGATCATCTCTTCCTTTTTGATATGTCCCCTCACAGTCCCTTTAACAATTCTACAATTTTGCCAGGAAACAAAGTAGAGCTCACTGGCCTATAGTTACAGGCTTCATCCTCCTGCATTACCTCTCTTGTTCTCCATGGACTTTCAAACATCACTGACAGTGGCTTAGCAATCACATCCACCAGATCTTTCAGTACCCTGGGATATAGTTCATCTGGGCCTGGCGAACTACACTAAGGCATGATAGAGAAAGAATGTATGAGGGTTTTAACCACCATGGGACAATATGGACAGAAAGAAGCAAAGAAATCTTAGAATACTGACAGGCATTCATTTTTATTCTCAATATATACAAAGTAAATAGGCAGTAAAAATATAAAAAAGTCCAATTTGAAACTTAACATCAACTAAATTCAATTATACATTAAAGTCCTTCTACATATTATGAGAATTTAGCTTTTAAAAGCCAGAAAGTACTTTATATATCATCATTCTTATTTTAGTTGAGCAACCTGAGGTCCAGAAGTTAAGGAGACCTGTAGAAATGATTGATAAGTTGGTGGCAAGGTCAAAATTAGAATCCAGGTCTCCTGACTCATCCAGTGCTCTATCAAACCAGTCTGACTTTCAATGACAGTTGAGATCATGATATTTTAGCCAAAAGAACCATATATGTGCCCACAAACAGTAAATTGTTAATTCAGAGAAAGAGTAAAGTGACCTATGGATTGCATCAAAACTATTTGTTGTGACTAATTACAATTATTTTCATATGAAGAATATACAAATTCTTACATTATTGTATAGAAAGGTTTTAAACCTGTGGTCCTGTAAACTTGTTTATGTTTTTAAAAATATTTTGACAACTATATTTCAATATAATTTGTTTCCTTTGTAATCCTGGATGTTTCATGCACATAAAACCATTTTTCCAAGAAGGGGTCCATAGCTTCACCAGATTGACTATGCTTGGGGTCTCTGACACAAAAAAGTAAAGAACTCCTTATTCTAAATCAACACCATGTACTTTTAAAAGAACTATTCTCAACCTTGAGAATCTAAAATAATAAATAACATTCTTTGATCATTTCTTGTTGTTGCATGTGAAAATAAAAAAGGGAAAGGAAGAAGAATGGTAGGATAGTTAAGAAGATTATTTTGAGTGAAAAGTTAAAACAATGTAAATAGACCACACTCATTCTGATGAAGCTTAAGTCACCCCATATCATTAATAATATTAAGACCTCAGATTTTAGAGAACTAGACCTGTATAAGGAGTGTATGAATTTCCTTATTCTATGTGTAAAGATATTGATTTAAAACTGGTAAGTTACTGATAAATAGAACCTAAAATAAAAAAGGAGTTTTGTGTCTGATTTTTTAACATGAGAAATTAATCAAATCCTATTTAAAAAGTAATACCAATAATACAGATTTTAGGAATGTAAAAGACACATTTTAAAACCAAAATATAAATTGAGAAGAATAAAACTGATAAATGGGCAGAGATGACATTAGTAAGAAGCATAAATAAACTCAAAAGGGCAAAACAGGCTTTTTTGTTTTGAGTGTTCAAAAAGAAATGTCATGTTATCCCTGATAAACATAGTAATGTTAACATGTCTATTTCACAAGTTTTGAACCAGCTACAACATTAAGTAATATAAATGTAAACAATTTTTACTCTAACTTCTGGAAATGAAATCAAGTTTGTACCTTAAGTGAGGCTAGTGGATGTTCTGGACCAAGTAAACTCCAATGAAAGGAAGCCAAATCTTCATCAGGTAGAATGTGATTACCTAGAATAGATAACATGAATAACTTAAAGATAATTAATATTAAAATTGATAAATGAAGGAATTTTTTAAATTGCTACATTTCTTAAACAATCACAGTTCCTTATTTTCTCAAAAAGACTGCCTAACATATTTAACTTGTGATCATTTGCCATTAAGCCAAATAAAAAACTACTTAATATAACACTCAAACTAAGCAATTATGACAATGACTCAGTCTTTTCATATAAAGAAAAATGTAGGCAATTAAAAACTACAATTCCCCCCCAAAAAAATTGTATATAAAAGCAAAATAGATTTTAAATAATAATTATTTTCCTTTGATTAGCCTTAAAGAACAAACAAACATCCAAATTGTTTTTTTATTGCATCATTAGGACACTGCCAGTCTAAGTTGTTGGTCAGGTAATACCAGAAAGGTGAATTTATTCTAAGAATCATCTTATATTTTCATTTGTTCACAAGACAGCAATCAACTTTTCTTGAATTTAGTAGCATACAAGGAAACTTAAAAGTAGCCTCTAAAATTAAGGGGTTTTTTCTTAGTTTAGACTCAATGACAATTACTACCCACTACAAAAGGGACAAAGATCACCACATCATTCTAAGACAAGCGAGGGGTCAAAAAAAAAAAAAACACCACTCTACCAAAAACAAACAAAAAAAAACAAAAAAACAACAACTAACAAACACAATCAAGTTTTTTTTTTTCCTATTACAAATCCTGAGTCATGGAGTCCAGTAATATTCTATAACTTAGAAACATTATTTTGAGAATCTTTCATTTATATGAAGTCTGGGTAGTAATTATTAAATTTTTTGGCATGTTAGTTATTACCACACCATCTAAAGAATATACCCGGACAGCCAGGTAGCTCAGTGAATTGAGAGCCAGGCCTAAAGACAGGAGGTCCTAGGTTCAAATTTGACCTCAGACACTTCCCAGCTGTGTGACCCTGGGCAAGTCACTTGACTACCATAGCCTAGCCCTTACCAATCTTCTGCCTTGGAACCAAAACACAGTATTGATTCCAAGATGAAAGGTATGGGTTTTAAAAAAAATAAAAATAAAAATAAAAAATACATCACATCTTATAAATCACAATCTCTGTAAAACTTATTTTTATATAATTTAATCTTTTCTATTTTGAGGGGTGAATCATTAGCTATTTAAACTAATCAACTGATGATATAGAATAACAACAATGATAACTAGTATAGATATAGCACTTACTATGTGTAAGGTTTTGCTAAACAATTTTTACAAATGTCTTATTTGATCCTCACAACAACCCTGGCAGGTTGGTGTTATTACCTCATTTCATAGTTAAGGAAACTGAGGCAGTCAAATGGTTATGTGATTTGTCAAAGGTCACATCACTAGTAAATGTCTGAGTTTGGATTTGAATTCAATTCTTCCAGACTTCAGGCCCAGCACTCTAACCATTGGACCACTTACTTGTCTCAGAGAAGGGAGATTTTCATTTTAAATTTATCTCTATTACACCTACCCAAAGCATATAGATACAAAATTCAGGAGAATAGTTTGTTTAACCCAGCGGTTCTCAACTTCTCAATTTGTAGCAATGAGAATACATAATGCATATCAGGTATTTACATTCCGAATCATAACTGTAGCAAAATTACAGTTCTGAAGTAGGCACCAAAATAATTTTTTGGTTTGGGGTCACTGCAACATGAGGAACTGTATTGCGGGGCCACAGCATTAAAAAGGTTGAGAACCACTGGTTTAACCAAAAGAGACTATTCCTCAAGAGCAAGAACATCTAAACGGTCTTGGGCTTCCATTACTGAAAGAATACACAAATCTTGACCAGGAAACACCCACAAAATACCAGTTAACAGTTTTCAAAAAATATGGTTTGAAGAAAATATTTAATCTGTCTTAGCTGTCATTTTTGAGAAACACCCATTCCAATTAAACATAAACATACTTTAGGGCAAGCATACAATAGTCAATTTGTTCTCTCCTCATCTCCAACCATCTCTCTACCCTCAAATTCTAATACTTTCTGCACTGAGGTGCCTTTCCTGGGGACCCTTTTCTCCCCCTTCATTCTTTCCTCTAAAATTACATTTACATGTTCTGTCTCGTATGTACAATAGTTACCTGTATGTTCTCTCTCTCTCCTTGGAATTTAAGCTCCTAGACAGAAGGGACCACCAAGTTTTTGCTTTTCTTTACACCCCTAACATGCTAGGCAAATATTAAGTTCTTAATATATGCTTATAGACTGAATGATTGAATGAGTTTCTGTGTGTTTTTCTCTCAGAAATCTCCTATCAAATGAAAAGTCACAAGACACAGTGGTTAGAGTACTGGATTTAGAATAAGGAAGATATAGGAGTAGATCTCACATCTTGCATACTCACTAACTGTGTCATCACTGGGAAGTCACTCACATATCCATGTCAGCTTCAATATACTTTCTTTTTTTTTTAATGGTTGCCTGTTGTCTTAAAATCAATACTAGTAGTAGTTCCAAGGCAGAATAGCAATAAGTTCTAGGCAATGGAGGTTAAGTGATTTGCCCAGGGTCACACAACTAGAAAGTATCTGAGGCTAGATTTGAATCTAGGACTTCCCATCTCAAAGCTTGGCTTCCAGTTCACTAAAATATCTAGCTGCCCCCTTCCAATATACATTCTGAAACTCTAATTTAAAAATAGGTAAGATCTGCAATCAGTAGAAGTGGTTCCCAGTGAGGAAATTGGAGGTCCTTGACATAGCCAAGATTTTTAAAGTATTACACCCAATCAAAAAGTTTCCCAAAATAGATGATTTGTTTGGTCTAACTATTATCAATATTTTATACAATAGAAGAGGTGAGAAGATTGAATAGGAGTTGTCTAGTTGAGGATTTACCTAAGATTTTCACAAATTACAAGCAAACTACAAAAAGATCCAAGAGGCTTCAGGATAAAAACATCCGTCCCTTTCCCACCCTCGAGTTCTCTTATCCACATTCAAATCCAAATTTGTCTATCTTTTCCACTGAGCTCTCTGGAATTGCCATTGCTTATGTAACAAATCTCTTCAACAACCCCCTCTCTCTCACACCCTTTTCAGCTATTAAGCTTGGCTTTCCTTGGTGATAAAACTGCCTTTCTGGTTATCCTCTCCAACTACGAAGATGCCCTGAAAGGGTCTAACTATGCCTCGCTCCCCATTCTCACTTCCATACTCTCCCTTTGAACTGTTCACTCAATTTTACGTTTTGTGATAAATGATTTAAAAAATTTCCACAGCTGTCATATACCCACCCATATAATTCTTCCTTTCTCAAGGATTTCAGTCTCTTGTTCATCATCTTCTTCTTCTCCCAAATGCCTGCCCTTATAATAGATTTTAATATCCATGTCATGCTCTCTTCAATGCCTGATCTCCCATTTTCTCAAGTTTCTGTAGGTCTCAAAACCTACTTAGTCCTTACTCCACCTAAGCCACAGAGTCGGGGGCCCATTATTACCCACAGGTATTTCACTTTCCTAAAGGGTATCTCTGACACTCCCCTTTTTCCTATGCTGTCCCTGATCACCATCTGTTTCTCACCCTCTCAGGGCTCTCTCCTTCCTCAACCTCTCAGTAATCTTTTACCTAAGAGTCAGCCATTCTAATTTTCTAGTCTTCTGCTCTTGAATCTCTCACTGTTCTGTGCTGCTGTTGCTCTTCTCTAAGACACACAGCTACCATCTGCCCCTCGGCTCCCATTCCTGAGTTGCTGCATGAAGCTGGAGGAGCCCCATAACTGTGCTGACCTGGCTCCATTACAAATTTATTTTATCTGACTTTAATTGGGTTCTCATTGCAGTTAGGCAGTCTTTTGATTCTTCCTTAATCAGTTACCCATCTTCCTCCTCCTCAAAGAAATATTCCAGATCTTCCTTTCCCTCTGGAGGCTTTATACACTTTCTCCTCCCTCCACAGCTCAAGAGCATTCTTTTTTAAAAAAGAAAATGAAGGTTTTTCTATAAAAACTGCCTCTTCTTCCATTCTCTTCCACTCCAAACCCTTGACACATTCTCCCACTCTCCTCACTTGATTTCCCCACAGAATCCATTCCAAATCATCTCTTTGTTCTTCAAGCCCCTGACATCAATTATCTCCTCCAGCTTCTTCACCTTCTCCTCATCTCTTATATTCACTACTTTCTGCAGGAAGGCTTTTCTTTTTTTTATTTTTCTTTTTTTTTTAAAACCCTTACCTTCCGTCTTGGAGTCAATACTGTGTATTGGCTCCAAGGCAGAAGAATGGTAAGGGCTAGGCAATGGGGGTCAAGTGACTTGCCCAGGGTCATACAGCTAGGAAGTGGCTGAGGCCAGATTTGAACCTAGGACCTCCCATCTCTAGGCCTGGCTCTCAATCTACTGAGCTACCCAGCTGCCCCCAGGAAGGCTTTTCTAATCCCCTCAAATGTTGGTGATCTCCCTCCCTAACCAAAAACTATTTTGCCATTATACTTATTATCTGCTCATTTATGCTGTAGGCATTTCTATATGTACTTGTCTTCCCCATTAGAATGTAAGCACACTGTAGGTAGATTGTTCCCTTCTCTGTATTTGAACCCTCAGAGCCTAGCACAGTAGCTAGCAGAAAATAGGCTCTTATATTTGCTGATTTAAAGAAAAGATGAGAAACCTATCTTCCCATCTTTCAACTCAGTTAAATGTTGAAATCTTTTTGCAATAAAGTTTTAACTTTTAAAGAAGTTAGTGTTCTATTTACTGTCAGCAAAAATAAATCCAATTTTAGATTCTATCAAAACACTCACAACTTCAAATATAACCAAACATCTAATAGAAATTAAAAATTTTCAATTAAACATGCTGTAATCAATCTGTAACAAGAAACATTTATCTTTGAAAAATCTTAAATATATAAAGTCCACAAAGAACACAAACTATAAATCCTAACTTTTAAGTGAATAATAAAAGATTAAATGAAATAAAGACAATGAGTGATTAATAAGATGAGAATTTTATGTTTGTTGCAATGCTATAAAATATCTTAAATGTTTCAAAAATACGAAATGGACAATAATAATTTCCACTCTAAAAAACTCTAATATAGTGCAAATTTCCTCCCCTAACTCCAACCCCAAGCTCCTTATCTGTTTGTTAACAAGGAACTTAAAAAGATCCATAATAAATTACCAATAAGCACTGAATATCTTGTTTATCACCTACTAACCTAAAACAATTAGAAAAGTTAACCCAAAAACTTAACATCAGCTTTATTCAGCCACTTCAACTGTGAGTTTTGAGGTCTTTGCCTAAGTTCCCCCACAAAATATCAAAGTTATCAAGAATATATACTATAGTTCAGGTTCTCACTCAAATTCAAATTACTCTTATCTTAAACATGACTGCAACAAACTTCCTAGACCACAGCAAATTAGAAATCAAGTTAGGAGTGCTGCTCAAGAAAAGTATACCAACTGCATAAAAAATGACAATTGGCAACATTGAAGGAAAAAATATATAACAAGTAGACATAAGAAATCATATAGATTAATAGTAAAGGGTAATTTAGTGTAGAAGCAATAGTTCTACATACCTCAGGATCCCTGAAGGGCATCACTGTTACTACAGCATAGTCAAATAATATTCATAATGATGACTCTAAGCCATTAAGAAAAAGCTAACTTTTGTTCAGTATTCCCTGTTTTAGAGCAAACATTTACAAAATTTATGTTTAGAACAAACATAATAAAACATTTCAATTTCCATTAAAGTGATCCAATCTGGTTCAATATATTTATTAAGCATCTTGTTAAAAATAAAACTTGTTTCACCCCTTTACTGGGCAAGATTCAGACAATAGTAATATTCATTTTTTGTCATTTCTAGATAATATCAACAGAAAAAGAGTCCTTGGAAGGTAAAGTAGCAAAGAATTTAATTTAAAATTCTCATCACCAAATATAAAAATGGTTAACTGCAATGTCTACATTGAATGTATAACAACATCAATAATGTGTATTAATTTTTGTATATAAAGAATATACATGTCCAAAATCTTTAACTCTCATAACTAAATAGCAAGCTCAGAGTCTAACTTTAAAAAAAGTGATTTAATTAAGGCATATCTATTTTCAAGCTGAGAATCACTTATTAAACATTTATTAGTCCTTATACAATTAAACTGTCTGAAAATAAGACCATGAGCGTATTATCTACGCAAATACACAAAAGGCAGAAGTTTAAATTTCTAATTGCAAAACAAACTTTTCTTTCAGTCTGAAACACATAAGATAAAGGTATCTTCTAGGTACATACAGCAGCTAGTTACATCATACAACTAATGCTAAAAATTCAGAAAGCATCTAGGCATGGCTCTTAATTTAAATAATTTCACGCATTCCTGAATTAATACAAGTAATACTGCTACTCTTAATGTTGGTAAACTTAACTCCTACATAATATATATAAACTTTTCTCACCACTCCACCTACCTAATAGAGCAGCAAAAATAGGAAAACGATTTGGATTCAGGTCCAGTTGCTTGGCAACTTCATGCATCAGATATTGGCTTGTTGTGAGACTTTTCCCATTACGGCTCAGTTTTAGGGCATGGGCACTGAAATAGTAGGGGATGTTGCACAATGCATAATCAGAGTCATATGCAACCAAGCCATGGAAACCATTTTCTCTGCAGAAAGCAATTACTTCTTGATGATGATCCTCAATGCTCTGTGCAACCTATGTAAATGGGGGAAAAAAGCATCAAATGTAGTGTTAAAAAGTAACAGTGATCTCTTACAAAACAAGAAGCATAGTGACAAAATTGTTTCAAAAGAACCTGAGAACTCTAAGGTTATTAGTATATTCAAGTATCTCAAATTGTCAAAAAGTATCACAATTAGCAGACCACAAATTGCTAAAAGAAAAAGGCCCTTAAACAGCAATTCTTTAGCTAGAGAATTTCATTGGCTCTTGTTTTAAAAATATGTATTAAACTGTACTTCATTATAATTGGTTTCCTCTGTGATTCTAGGTGTTTTATTTAATGCATTTCTTTACCTTCTGTCTTAGAATCAACACTAAATATTGGTTCCAAGGCAGAAAAGTTGCAAATGGTAGGCAACTGAGATTAAATGACTTGGCAAGGGTCACACAGATAGAAAGTGTCTGAGGCCACACCCAATCACAGGACCTCCCATCTCTAAGCCTCTCTGTCTACCCACAGAGAAATCTAACTGCTCCTTTAATGCATTTCTAAACATTATGCTGAGAAGGGGTCCCTAGTCCCTGTCCAAGGACTCTAAGATAAAATAATAATAGTAATAATAGTTAAAAGCCCCTGTGATAGCTAAGACATCATCCACTTTAAGGAAATTATATTTCCTTCCTGGCACAAAAATATATTCAAAAGCCAGCTTCTGAATTTTCTACTAAACACTCTGTCATAAACTGATTTAAATTATCTTCTGGCCAGCAACTTAATAATACAATACCATATTATAGTATAACTTACAAGTTCTGTTGTAAATTATCAAATAGGGCATCCTCGAAAACAACCATTAAAACCCAAATCTCATTCAGGTTTCTTGAAAGGAAGAAAGAGTAAATGCTGGGAAACAGGGAGGCACATGCATTCAAACACTCTCAGGTTATCTATTTTATGCCTTTGAAAACTCTCTAAAGGCAAATAATATGAAGCTCAAACCACCAAATATAATGCATAACTTTCTATAAATAAAATGACAAATACTAAAGAACTAAAAAGGGAGTTTTTTCTTTTTTCTTCCCTTTTCCTACCAATTTATAATTTATCATAGCACTGAATCATTAAATCTCACCATCTAAACACATTTATGCATAAAACATGCAGCCAACTAGTATTTATTATATCCCAATATGTACAGACTATTGATTCTAATAATTAAAAAAAAAAACCTCTCCAAAGAAATTAAAACTATGACAGAAAAATATATTCAAAAGCCAGTTTCTTAATTTTTTGTTAAATATGCTGGGGGGGGGAGGGTCAAGACTGAAACTTATTTATTCACAAAGTATTCCAAACAAGACCTTCGATATTACAACAGGTACATTTTTTTAAGGGATTCAAATTTTATAACAAATGATTCAAATGTATAACAAATGAATGTAAAAAATGAATTCTCCAAAGTACTTGGGAAAAGAAAGCAGGACAGGAGCAAGGTAGGGGTTCTTAAGTCTTCTTTGTGCCACAGTACCCTTTAGTAGTCTTGTAAAGCTTGTAAGATATAAAAGTATTTTTTTTAAAAGAAGTTCATAGTCCCCGGAGTTAAGAACTCTAATACAAATGAGCCTTACTCAACTCAACTGATAAAGCAGTTTGCTACAGAGTAAATTTCCCAAGGAGAATCCCATTTCCAAATCATGTCTCTTATAAGTCTTCTTGCTAAAAATTTTTTGCCCCAGCATATAAAATAACCAATACTCTGATAAGCAGTAATATTTTTCCGATGTCTAGGTAATTTGAAAATCTATTGCTTCATTGGTTTGTAAATGATCCCTCCCCTAAGGAAAAATGTATCCTTTTGCAGCCAAGCTGGGGTTAAGGTTTTGGATTAGATCATTTTCCTTATTTAATGTGCAAATGGCATACAAATATTAAAGAGTAACAGTAACAAAAGTTATTAATTTAAATAACTTAAGTGATCTTTTTAGGAAAAAGTACCATGTTCACCTCAAGATTAAAGTCTTCTATATTCTTCTTTGTTTTAAGGATGCTTGTATGTGTATATTCAAGTTTGTCGCTCTGAAGGTTTTGATTGGGAAGAAATTAGGTTCTTAAATTTATTCCAGATTAAATTAGTTGATATATTCAAAGACATCATCCATTAGCCACGTTAGGGATTTCTGATAGGTGTGGCCTTATATCTTGGATTTGTTTGAAGAAAAATTCCAAGATTGCTGTCTCTTCTACTCTACTTTTGCTCTTACAGCTGAATTGTTCATGGCCTGAATCAAGCAGGCCCATTATTAAAGGGAATAATCTTTTGTGGTTGACTAATCTATTGAAGTTTTAGTCATTTCCATCTATATTCAGAGTCAAAGAATTATTCTGATTGTAATTTGACATAGTTTTGTTGTAGTTTCTGACAAACTGAGGGAATATTAGTATTCTTCTCTAAAAGCTCTCCTGATCTAAAGGCTGCACATTTTGAGAAGATATAATATAGAGTTGAATTCAGAGAGCTAAGATGACAATTACATGGATTTCACTCACCCAATTTTGTTTGGCAATCTTGGTACTATGAAAAGACAGATATTATCACTGGGTTGTAATGATTATAAATATTTTTAACCATTGCTTTTTTAACTTGTTAGGACCTATGTTTTATTGGCATAGTCCCATCTATTCATGACAATAAGGTATCAAGAGAACTTTACTAGGTGCTTAATTAAATAACATATTTAAAGGAAAAACAACTTTCAAGTGAATGGCAGAATTGTTCAAATTGTGCCTCTGATACTAGCTATGTGTCCTTGGTCAAATCACTTGATCTCTGTCTCAGTTTCCTAAATTGTAAAATGGAGATGATAATAGTACCTCCCCTTCCAGGATTCTTCTGAGGATCAAATGAAATAATATTTCTAAAGTGCTTAGTGTTGTGCCTGATGCATAACAGAGATATACTATATGAAGGCTCTATGAGGATAGTGATGATGATGATGATGATGATGATGATGATGCTATAATCAAAACAAGAATTGTTATAAAATAGGAACAATGTGTCATGTATGGTAATCTAGGGCAATAGTTTAGAATGTGTGGTCCACAGACCCCTTAGGGCCAACCAAGACCCTTTATGAGGATCCACATGGGTCAAATGATTTTTCTTAATAATGCTAAAACAATATTTGCCTTAAGTACTTCTCTTTTCCAACTACCTTTCTGTGAGACCAAACTTTTCTTCTAATAAATACTTCAACCAAAACAAAATATTGCAACAGATTGACTGAAGAAGCCGATGAGAATCTGGGTACCTTCTATTATGAGAGGAATTAAAGAGATTTGGAAAAAAATACATAAAACAATGCAACTCTAACTCACTTTTTTGTTTTAGAAGTTATTTTTCTAAATATACTATCTATGTTCATATGTAATGAGTTTATCTGTGGTATTTTAAAAATGCTAATAGTAAATATCAATAAATATAAACCATATATGCAAAGGTTTTAGAAAGTAAAGGAGCCTTGAGACAAAAAAGTTTGAGACTCCCTAATCTAAAGCAACCTAAACCAGCTTTTAACATTTGTAACTTTAAATCTATAGCAATTCTTTCCTTTCTTTTTTGGAAAAGGGAGGAGGCTGCTGGGAAAAGTTTTTTTTTCCATCAATGGCAATTACTAGCCACTTTCCAGATAGCTTTATCTAATCACACCTGTAATTTCTGGACACCTGGATTCTTAGAAGGAGAAAGTCTAAAATACTAAAAAATGAATTGTTCAGTTGTAGTATAGCAATGTAAGATCACTCAAATATCTGCAGAAAGCATGCAGCTTTCATGATGACTAACTAAATCCTTTAAACAATCAGTTGCATTACAGGGCAGATAAAATGTTTAAATTCCAAAATCAGAGAAATTTATTTTTTTGTTTGGCTAATGTTCTTTTTTGATTTAATAAAAAGCTTTTACATGGCATTTTTATTATATGAGCAAATATATTCTTATTTCATTCCCTGGAAAAGTTCAGTATTGTGCAAAAAAAAAAAGTCACTGGTAAGGATTCCCATTTATATAGGCCAAAGGCTAAAGGATTCCCATTTATATAGGCCAAAGGCTAAAGGCTAAAAAGTTGCCATTCTCTGTCTGCTTAGTGACTGCAGTTATCTATCAAGACTCTTGCACAGGTGAAAACTGAAACAAAACAGCTTGGATGTTAAGTGATATTTTCCAGGCTTAATGAGCACCAGCTCTAATAGGTAGTAGCAAATTTTTTATCTTACAGACATCCAAAGATTAGTGATATCTGAAAACCATTCTACTAAACAACCATTCCTTCAGCTAGGTATAGGAAAGCAAAATAACTGAATTTATGTTTCATATGAAAAACTAATATCCTGATAATTAGGGCTATCAAAAATTGGAATGTGATGTTAAAGACAGAAGTACATTCCTAAACACTGGAGACCATGTAGCAAAGGTGCCTGTCTATGACCCCATTAAAAAAAAAAACCCACATAAACAATTCCTGCATTGGTTGTACTATATTGTAAAAAGGAATTCTTTATTTCATTTTTAATTTAATGGGGGACCTGGAGGTTCTCTTACCATAGAGATGTTTAGGGATTAACCAGCCCACAGTGAAAGGAAGTAGAAACCATAGAGACAGGAAGAAAGAACCATAAAGATAGAAAGTGAGGATGGAGAAGGTTATAAAAGGGGCCCAGAGTGGGTTGGTTGGCCTGTCAGTCGCTGACAGTTGCAGACAATTAGGGCTGACAGTTGTGGGGCAGTGAGTTGGTCATTGAGGAGGGTTGGTTGCTGGTGGTGTGGGTTGGTGATTAGTTGGTGGTTGGCATTTGGTTGCTGGAATATAAAGGCAGGCCTGAGCTTATTGAGAAGGCTTTTGGCTTTAGCCTTTAGAGGGCTTTTTGACCTTTTCTGGGTTGGAAGGTAGCTGGTCTTCATTGACTGACCCAATTGGGGTTGGATTAAACACTAACTGGGTTGGTTTTGATTGGGCTGGACTGGTAGTTATAGGCAGTTACAGGTAAATATAGACAGTTTTAGATAACAGTTATAGGCATTTATATGCAGTTATAGGATAACTAGTATAGACATTAGGAAAATTTCTTTCTCTACTTCTTTCCTATATTCCCCTTCTTTACTATATTCATTTTACTATATTTTAATTAAACTAAATTGTTAATTGTCAAAAGCTGCTAGAAGTTTTCTTTTTTCTGGCTTAAAGGGATAATATTAATTTACAACTACTATATTCTCATTAAAACTTGAGTTTTATTAAAAGCTGCTCTCTTATTTTGTCAAAACTCCTAATTTAAACCTTATAATACTTATTGTACAGATTCAACAATTCAACAAATCTTTATTAGGTATCTACTATGTACTTCTGATGGACTGTAAATACCGTACTTCTGATGGACTGTAAATACCCAAAACAAAAAAGTTCCTACTCTCAAGAAACTTACATTCAACTAGCAAGAAGAAACTGATGTCCAAAGAATTTAGTGCTTCGTCCAAAGTCACAGAGCTAATTAATGACAAAGCCAGAACTAGAGTCTAGCTCTCCTGATTGCAAGAGATGTATAAGGAAAATCCCTTAAGATAATTTTAAATAAATTTAGGTAATTAGATAAAATTAGATAAAGATAGATAATTAAATTAAGATAAATTTAGAAATGTTTAAGATAAATATATCTACATATACACACAGATATATATCAACCATGTACAAGAGCACAAAATATGACAGATTAAGTACATATCAGACACTCAGGTAGATAAAACCCACTTAACTAATGCTTTTTTCTAAATAAAATAGATCTTATTTTCTGGTAATCAGCCAGAGAATCTGCTATTAAAAAAAAAAGGTTTAATGAGATGAAAAAGAGAGAGCATGCCATAAAGTAAGGCTATTCTCAGAATCAGAACTAATTCTCTATTAAGAGGCCAACTTTGAATATAAGAGTCAAGTTATTAGAAAGTCAAAGACAATCACTCCTTTCTTCACCAGTCTCATCCCTTTATATCCTTTACCACCTGTTTCTAACTTCCCATACCTAAATATTAATTTCCTTTTCCCCTTCTTTTTTGCTCCAGGTGGTTCTCCCCATTGCCTCTCCTACCCTTATTCCCTGAATGCTTCTTTTCCATTTCCCCAGCCTTTTTTTACCCTAAAAAAGTGAGTTGTACCCTTTTTTCCAGCATGTTTGTCAAAAGGTCAAAGTAATAAGCAATCTAAATCATTCCACATTAAATTGCTTTCTTAGTTGCATAAAATACTTGTTTTAAAAAAAGTTCACTTCTCTTGGCTTACAGCAAAGTTTGTTTGTTTTTGTTTGTCTGTTTTGAAACTAAGACTCCTTACATTACCTGATGAAAGTGCAATAGCTAATCACAGGACCAGATCCCTTCAGCACATAAGCTTTAGCCAGCTCTGTTTCTGATCTGGACCACTGTGCCTTTCCTTAAGATTACCTGGTTGCCACTGTGCTCCAGAGGTCTCATCATATTGATATCAGTTAGGCTAGACACTTGTTCAGTTTTAGATCTACTGGAGTAAAGAATTCCCAAGTTAAATGATCTACTAGCCTCACTCTACCAGGTAGCAGGAATTAAAGGTACACATCTATACATTATCACACATGGCACAAGATACATTTATAAAGATAAAACCAGAGCTTGAGATTCCCAGTTACCAACAGTTTCTTAATGAATCAGGTGTCATAGCAAATAAAACATCAGTTTTTAATTGATCCTCAGAGTCAAAAGGAATAGTTAACTTAGTTTTTTAAAAAGCAAGTATATATTATATACAAATATTACTCTCACAAGTTTTAAGAATTAATGAGTTTTTCTACTTTTGATCCTTTTAAACATTATAAAAACTAAGTTTTTTTGCAGCTTTAATGGGAAGTAACATAATGGAATAACTGATTTAGAATTAGTAGATCTGCTTCCAAAGCCAATTTATTATCAGTTTATGTCACTTGAATTCACTGGATCTCGGTTTTCTTATCCATAAAATGAAGATACTAAATAAAGAACAATTTAGGCAATTCTAAAATTGTGATGCTGTGAAATAGGCTCTTGTTCCTGAGGTCATCACAACTATACTACTAGTAACTTCATGAGGCTATTATTCAACTTCATAAGAAAGGAAATAAAATTTAAATAAATTTATGGCCAGTGTGCTTTAGTTCTCAGTTCTTATAAGACAGTGCTAAACTTCAAGTATGAAAAAAAATTAAGACTAATACACGAATAATCAGGGAAGGCAGTAAACACTTTTATGTTCCCTTCCTTTTCTTACCAAAATAGCATAAATGTTTAAGGCATGCCAAAAATTTTTCTAACACTGGTCCCAAGTAAAATTATTTCCATAAACTAAGTTTAGCCATTTCACCTCTATATTTGTCAATTTCAATTCAAAGTAACTACTTCTTATAAAATAATGTGCTAGGTATAACAGATACAAAACCAAAAATAAAAGTCAGTGCACTCAAGTTTACAGAATAAGATACATGTAGGTCAAGAAGAATAATATAAGATGATCTGAAAGAGGAGGTACTAGCAACTGGGAATGAAAAAAGGCTAAGCTTGATAGTAGGAAGATGATAAATATATTTGGAGTCAATATATTTGGAGTCACATATAAAACTGTAAGACCTACAAAGAGCTTTACATATATTATGATTTGATCCTAACAATCCTATGAAGTTACAGGTACTATCCCCATATTACAATCAGAATTAACTGAGGCTGAGAAATTAAATGACTTGCTCATGGTTCACAGAGTTAAAATAACAACACCCAGAATCAAAACCTATACTTATCCTGAATAGAATGCTAAAATACAAGTCTTTCACTCTACTATACCACACAGCTTTTGAGGTATCTAACAGGCAACAATGAAAAGGAAGTATATTCAAGGCATGGTAGATAGCTTGTATAAATTCATGGAAAGAAAAAAATGGTATTCTGACCAGAGAAGATGTAATAAGCTAAATTTGATTGGAACAAAGTACATGAGAAAGTAAGATGAAATAAGGCTACAGTTTGGATCAACACTGTAGAGGTCCTATAATGCCAGATCTGAGAAATTGATAAGGATTTATCCTGGAGGCAACAGACATTATCACCAGTGGGAGTCAAGGGAATCACCAAAAGAGATGTCTAGAGAGAAAAGCCAACCTTAGACTGAATCAAGGGAAGTACCAAATCTACTTAGAAAGTGAGAAACTGATGAGCAAAGGCTGTAGAGAAGGTACAGTCAAAGAAGCCAAGGACTAAAACTACAGAAAGGTCAAGGAGGAAGAAGAGCTAAGACTAGGTTATGATAACAAGAACTACTAGAATCAAAAACCGGTATGGCATAAATTATGGTTACACTAATTTGTAGAGTGAGAAATTTGTGTGTTATTTTATTGAGTTATTAATATCTAAAAGTTGGCCTCCTCTCCATCCATTTCTCTTACAAGGTTGCCCCACCTCTCCTTCTTCAAAGCAGGACAACTTTGGATTGGGTCTTTTGTAGTTTATTTGGAAACTTGCCTGGGATAGGTGTCCCAGACAGATCTGATCAAATCTTAAGTATTTTTTTTGTCTTAGAAGTCTTTCCTACTGTATTGGAGGTTTCTTCCAGGTCAAGCCCAAAGGCTGGATTGATCCTCACATCAGCCGCTCCCAGATAATCCAGTCCCAAACTCTTCTCTTTGTATAATATTCTTGTCCTTATTTCTGGGTGAGAGCCTGTCTCCAACTCTTGATTTCCTCTAAAATGTTAAAATGCTTGAATGTACCCACTGTAAAGCTATTCTCCAATTTCTAGAAAATGTTAATTTGCTTGAATGTGTAAAACAAAGTTTATTGTATTTTCCTCTTTTATTAAACCTTACCTTTCATCTTGGAATCAATACTTCGTATTGGTTCCAAGGCAAAAGAGTGGTAAGGCCTAGGCAAAGGGGGTTAAGTGACTTGCCCAAGGTCACACAGCTAGGAAGTGTCTGAGGCCAGATTTGAACCTCAAGACCTCCCATCTCTGGGCCTGACTATCAATCCACTGAGTCACCCCCACCCCACCATGGTATTTTCCTATAAGTTGGGAGTGTCTCTGTAAACCTTGGAACATTTTGTATCAGGAACATTGTATCGGAGTCAGTCTGTCTCCAGTTTGTCTCTGGTGACTCTGAGGCAGGCATGGCCATGTCTCTCTCTATGTAAATCTTTGGGGGCATTTGTCTTAGGTCAATGACTTGAGGCAGTGCTCCAAATTTCTCTCTCAATAAATACAATACATTTTAAAGATGATTTTTCCTGGGTTGTTTTTTTTCCTAATAATGGTTAAAAAGGATGTACTTTTATATCTTTGAGGTCCCCTTAAATTTCCACTTCTCACAATAACAACTTAAAATACCACAATAAACTCAAAATGATAAGCAACCAGACAGAATACAGAAAGTCAAACCATAAGAAAATGAGGAGACCCAAATCAAGTACCTTCACAGTTATGACCAAGGGTCAAGTTCTTAACCAAACAAGCATAAAAAAAAACACAGAAAATAAGATAATTTTGATTACATGAATTTAAAAAGCTTTTACACTAACAAAATCCAATTAATGTAACTAGGATAAGAGAAGATACAATTAAGGGGAAAGGGGGGGGGGGAATCTTTGTATAAAGCATCTCTGAAAATGTTCTGATAGAAAAGATATAAAGCCAGGAGGTCATTTTTTATAATTGAGTGGTGAAAAGACATGAATTTACAGTCCTCAAATTTGCCTCTTATTCAATTACAAAAGGAGGAAACAAAAGGTTATTTTGAGGAGGTCATAGATTTCAACTGACTGCTAGAGGAGTTCCCTGACACAAAAAATTTAGGAATCCCCATTTTTCAAAGAATTCACTAAGAAAAGCACATCAAAGCAAATCTGGGGGATTACAGTTTACATCAAAATCTGGCAAAGATAGCATAAGATGAAAATAATAGGATCACCAAAAGATGAAGACAAAGTGGTTCAACCACTGCTTTCTAAAAAGCAACTTGAAATTATGTTTAAAAAGTGACTGAACATAGCCACTCTTTAACTTAGAGGTCCCTGAACAACAACAGGTAGAACTGGGGAGGGGGGAATAAGATGCCCAACAATTGGGGGATGGCTACATAAACTGGGAAGTATGAATGTAATGGAATACTGCAGTAAGAAACAATGGATACAAAGAATGTAGACAAGCATAGGAAGACTCATGAACAGGATAGAGTAAAGTAAGGAGAGCCATGAAAACATTACAAAGACCCCAATAATTGACGTAGGGGAAAAAATACAAAAAGCTGAATACAATGTAAGTAAAATTTGAAAAATGAGTACTCAACAAGTGATCAAACCTCTGCTTTAAGACTCCCAAAGTAGGGAAACCCTCTACCTCTGAAAAAAGACCAGCCTACTTTTGGACAGCTCTAATACATCTAGTTTAAGTCTGCCTCTACAACTTGCACAGTTGCTCCTAGGTTCTGCTGTCTGGGGCCAAAGAGATCAAATTTAATTCCTCTTCCACATGACAACCCTTCAAATTCTTGAGCATGGCTATCTTGTCCCTTGAGTCTTCTCTTTTTCAGGTTAAATAAATCATCCACATATGTCATGGACTCACAAAGGCCCTTTTCCCATTTCTGTGGTCCTCTACATTCTCCAGTATATCAACTATTAAACCACAGTGCCCAGAACTGAACATCATATTCCAGAAGAAGTATGACAATAACATCTTCCTAGTCCAAGAAGCTATATAACCTGAAAGCAACCAAAAATTATGTTAAACTTTTTTTTGCTGTCATATTATTCTACAGATTCCCATTATGCTAGCTGTCCACTAAAGCTTCCATCTTTTCCAAAACAGCTCTCTAACCATATCTAAGATAATTAAGACTCAAATCCAGAGGTTGACATTTATTCTTTATTAAATTTCACCTTATTAGATCAAGCCCAATGTTCTAGCCTCTAAAAAATCTTTTGAATCCCTCCCAACTTTATGTCACATGCAAAGTTGATTAGCATTCCATGAATGCATTTATCCAAGTTACTGATTAAAATGTTGAATAACATTGGGTCAAGTACAGAATCCTGGAGTACTTCTGACAGGTTGACAGTGAAAAAAATATAGCTACTCTTTGAATCTGAACATCCAACTTGTCTGAATCTAACTGTATTGGCTAATCTATCTCTACATTTTCTAGACAAGAGTAGTGAGTGTAAGATACTTTATTAACAGCTTTATTCAAATCAAGGTAAACAATATTCGCAGCATTTTTCCATCTATGCATTTAATAATCCTATTTTTAAAAAGGGAAATAAAACTGGTCTGGCAGGATCTACTCTTGATGAGATCATTGCTAGCTCCTTGTCAAATCAAGCTTATTTTTTGAAAATGAGGCTACTTGGGGAAACTAGGTAGCACAGTGAATATAATACCAGGCCTGGAGTCAGGAAGACCTGGATTAAAATTTGACTTCAGATACTTCCTAGCTGTATGATCCTGGGCAAGTCACTTACTCCTGTCTGCCTAGCCACTGCTGTTCTTCTGTCTTATAATTGAAATTAACACAGAAGGTAAGGGTTTAAAAAAAAAAAAAGAAAATTAGTCTAGTCTTCTCCATCTTCTTTATGATGAAAAATAGTTCCACTACTTCTTCTGCCAGGTCTTTCAGAGCTAGAAGATTGATGTGGGTCAGCTCTTGAGGGTAAGGTAAAAGTCATTCTCCTTTGCAGAGAAAGTGACCTTCTCCCCTCCCAAAAAACCAACTGAGCAGTTCATCATTTTATCTTCTTATTCCCCAAAGTTAAAAACAAACCACTCTGTGTTGCCCTTTGCTCCTTTTGCCAGTCAAGAGTTTTAGCTTTCTTGATACCCTCTTTATAGGATTGTGCCACATTCATATTAATTCTATTACTTCATCTTGGTTCCATCTTCTGAACATTTCTAAATTTTGTTGGTTGGTGAGTTCCCTATGCATCCACATTAATACCTTCAAACAAATCCCATTTCCATCAACACTAGAATTGAATTGTACTTTTGGAATTTCATTTTTGAGCATCTTCAGTTTCTCCTACACTAATTCACTCTGAATCATTTGACATTATCATGATATCATACTTTCCCAAAATCAAGGGTTATTTTATTCTCCCAAGTATTCTTTGGACTTTGCCACCATGTCTCATTTGCCTTCTCATCCAAGTTCCCTTACCCCCTGTGGTCTTCTCACTTAGATGCATTTCTCCACCACCCCATGGAACACTTTTTCCAAAGATGAATTCCTACCCCAAAAAAGCCAACCAGCCATGGTGCATTCTTCTACTGTCTCTGATTCATGTCCCTTTGAGGACACTTTCCCTACCCATCAAACTCTTAACTCTTCAACTCCTTTTATGTGCTATTTTTTTCTTATTAGAAGGTAAATTGAGAACAGAGAATATATTTCCACATGTATTTGCATTCCCAGTACTTAATATGGAGCCCGGCACATAGTAAGCACTTCATTATTGCTTCAAGACTGGCATAACTGCTAACACGTCTATGTGACTATACCCACCTTTCCTCTACGAATCTGGCAATCACTCCTCCATTCCCCCACCACCCCCTCTTCACATTCCCATTATTTACACTCTAGCAACCAATACTGCCTATTATTGAGAATCAGATCCAGAATAGATTTTCCCCTGTAGTTCCTCTTCCTTTTGAAGGATAAAATTATCACCAAAGCAAGTCAAAAAGTTATCTGCTTCTGCCTTTTTTCTTAGGATAGAAGGGGAAGGAGGAAAATAGAAAGATGTAGTGAAAGGAAAAAAAGAGAGTCCACTCCAGTAGATGTTTACATAATTAAAGTTCTCCCTTACTAAACAACAGCATACCTCTGGCTCAGGCTTTTTATCTCTCAAATTTATTTTTCTCTTTTGGTCCAAATAGTCTATAAGATACACCAATATAAAGTCATTTCTGTTTCTCTATCTCTGCCTGATCTTCCTTCAAATATTTTCTTTTTTTCATCCCTCTGGTGCCTAGATTTCTTAAAATGAAGATGGATTCTCAATATACAATGCTACTCCATTCCCAATTTTACCCATTCTGTTTCTTGTGATTAAGAGAGTACTTATCCAGAACCATAGTCCAGTCCTGAGACTCATTCCACCTAGTTTTCATCCCTCTGGTGCCTAGATTTCTTAAAATGAAGATGGATTCTCAATATACAATGCTACTCCATTCCCAATTTTACCCATTCTGTTTCTTGTGATTAAGAGAGTACTTATCCAGAACCATAGTCCAGTCCTGAGACTCATTCCACCTAGTTTCAGTGATATGTGCTCAGTTAAATATTCCCCCTTATGTTTCTTTTTTGCTCTCTAACTTCTCTTGTTTTGTTTCCTAAACTCTCGACACTTGCATACATACCTGAGGTCAAAAGTCTTATTATTGGCTCTGTTCTTGCCTTTTATCTTCTTCAAAATTTATTGATAGTCCATCTACTAATTCTGCTTCTTTCTCTGTGGCTACTCTTTACATCTAAAACTAAGAAGGATAGACAAAGGCAGCCTTTTCCTTCCCCCATATACAATATTTTAACTTAAATCCTGACATCTGAAAATATATTCTTTTTTAAAAAAAATTCTTAACTTCTGTTTTAGAAGCAATAACAAGAACTGGTTCCAAAGCAGAAGAATGACAAGTAGAAAACTAGTATTAAGTGACTTGCCCAGGGTCACAGCCAGGAAGGGTATGGAGCCAGATTTTTACCTAAGACTCTCTAGGCCTGGCTTTTTACCCACTGAACCACTTAGCTGCCCTCTGGCAACATATTCTTACTTGTCTTTGTTAAGTGTATACTATGTCTGACCAGGGATCTGTCAACCCTGAATTGTAAGTTGTATGCAAAAAAAAACAGATTCCAATCTCAGATATTACCTTCTTAAGCAGCTTTTGACTTCCCAAAATAATTTTCTCTTTTTCATTTCTTTCTTTTACTAGGGGCAAACAGAGAGGAAAACACAACCTGAGCCCCTGTGGTCTCAGTTCCTTGCTCAAGACATTAATCATTGGCAATACTTTTTAGGTTCTTTCTGGCTTGGCATTTGTGCCCACACAAATCACCAGATGTCAGTTGTTATTATCCCTTTCAATTAAGTCTTTGAAAGTTCTCTGTTATGTAGTAGATACATGCCCTGTTAAGGTGGGTAGGGGAGGAGGACGGGTTATTATATAAAAAGGATTGTCTGGATTATATTTAAAAATAGGATCGCCAGAAATTTATATTAATTCCAAAGTTTTGTTTATAATTTATTTACAAAATATAGAAAGAGTGAAGTAAGAAAATCAGAGAAAGGGTAGGGTAAGATATCTAGCTTAAGCACTAAGTAATTTACTCCCAACCCCTGGTTCAACCCAGACAGGGAGAGCTACTCCTTAGGGCTCAGCAAAGCCAAGGGCCTGGGGAAGTCTTTCCTGAGGCTAGTCTCTTCAGAAAATCCAATATGAAAGGAGTCAGCCTTTCACTCACCACGTCTCAGGTCCAGTTAGCAGATTCTTCACCAGCCTCCACTCCAAAGAAAAAAAGAACTGTCAGTAGACATTTTCAAGTTCTTTTCAGGAAGTTGTAACTCCCTTTTAAAGACACTTTCTTTTGCATCACTTCCTGTGTCTTCCTCCACTTTTTACGTGGACAAATCATAGTCTAAAGCCTTGCTTAGGTCTGCCCAAGAGACAGTCAGTCGATTCTGACTCTTCATCCACTACTGCACACGTGGGTCATAGACCTCCCCCACTCAAGTGTGAATGGGGTGTTTACACCTTTGGTGATTAAATCTAAAAATGGGCAGGGGAGTTAAATTTAATTTTCACAATCAGGGGAGAGTTAAATTTAATCTTCACACCTGGAAAGAAGACAGACCTCTCTATTATTGCTATCAGACTTGTCAAAAATCATCTCAATAACCCTGAGCAAGAAATCACCAACTCTTCTCTTCTTTCTCCTCTGCCCCTCACTAGATGACCTGACAGGATAGCTTTTGGGGCTTTACTTCATCATTCTTGAGAGTATAAACCAAAAAATTCTTCCTCCTCATTGGAACCAGGTTTTTCTTCTTCTAGAAGAACCCCAAATCTGTCTTTAAGTACTTCATAAAGTATTTTCTAATGCTTAAAAAAAAAAGGGACCTAAATTCTACTTAGAAATTACTTCCCCTCTGGAATAAAAACACTTCAGTAGTCAGGCAGCAAGCAGTTATAAATACCAGCGATACAAAAAAGGGGCAGTCTTTGCCCCCAGGAGGAGCTCACATTTAGAGCCAACGAATTTGAAGGGTACAGAGTATGACAGTAGCACCTATGTTCACATACATGTAAGCTAAGTGAAAGAAGAGATTGCATTTTTAACATTATTCCAGCAGCCACAATATAATGAGTTGTTAAAAATGCTCTTCTCATATCTATGCAGATGTGCTTTTGTTTAGAGCAGTACCATACCTGACTTAGGAACAAACAGAATGCACATTCCCTTTGGATAGCTACCATATGCTGAAGGCACAAATCAACACTAAATATAGGACAACGTGCGTTTTTCTGTATAAAAATTCAGGCTTTAACCTATAGTCCTATTTCTAAAAGGAGGTAAATGGCTAACAAAGCTTCCTTGCTCTTCTTAAGTAAGTACTAATAAATGACAAGTGAAGTTCTTGTCCTTTCTCCCTCCCCCAATGGCTGAATATAAAAAGTCAACTCCAATTAGTTAGTTGTTTTAGTAGGGTCCAATTCCCTCAGGACCCCATTTGGGGTTTTCTTGATAAAGATTCTGACACAATTTGCCATTTCCTTCTCCAGTTCATTTTACAGATGAGAAAACTGAAGTAAACTGGGTGAAGTGATTTGCCCAGTCACAAAGCTAGGAAGAATTTGGGGATAAATTTGAACTCGGGTCTTCTTGACCCCAGGGCTAGTGTCTTCTCCATTGTGCCACCTGACTACCCTATTCAACCCCAAATAGAATATATTTGGGGGGAAAGCATTTAGATAAAGGGCAATTTATATATATGCTGTAACATGGAACATGTTAGTAATATGCTCCAATTTTCACATCTCCTTGGAAAAGCAAAGTTAATAACTAAATAAATCTCTCATCTTCCTCTCTAATTTATTCCTCAAAAATGAAAATTACTTTGGTATTAAAGTTAAAAACCTGAGTTTGAAACCATCCTCCGACACTTACTAGCTGTGTAATCCTGTGCAAATCACCTAACCTCTGTTTGACTTAATCCATGGAAGAAGGAAATGGCAAACCACTCCAGTATCTTTGCCAAGGAAACCCCATGGACAGTAAGGGTTCATAGCATCATGAGTCAGAAATGACTTAACAACTAAAACTAAAACCAAAAATATGATGAAAAAACATAAGAAAGCTTCAGTGTTTGTGTTGAATGCTATATTTACTTGGTACACTATTCTGATCCTCTGCCAACATAATAATCGTAAAGTGACATGAATCATATTTCACCAAGATCTCAAATATTTGATATTACTTGACACCTGATAGAGGCAGCTTGGTGTGAGATAATCCTGGACCTGGAGTCAGGAAGACCCAACTTCAAACCCATGTCAAATACTGGCTGTATGACCCTGAACAAATCACTTAACCTCCCTAAGCCTCAGTTTCCTCATCCATAAAATGTGCCTTCCTTCCAGGGTTGATGTTTGTAAAATATTTTGCAAACCTTAAAGTGCCAGCTCTCATGATAATGATGAGAATGATATTGACATTTTAGAAATTTAGAAACCAAACCTCACTGCTAATTGCCACTAGGTATTTTATTTATTGAATTTCAAGTTTGTGATCAATTCTATCTTTTAAAAGGAAAGTTGGGAAATTTGTATTTTATTTCAAAGTTTAGGGTAGTTACAGGTGAAAAATGTATAATCTGAGTAGTCTTTTCAAACTAAAAGTTCTCCATTAATCTAGGTTGGCTGAATATCATTTTACTGTTACTTCTTTCAAATGTTGCTATATCAATCACGTTGGCCCTATACTAATCTAATAATGATAATAATAGCTAGGATTTACATAACACTTTTAGGCTTACAAAGTGCTTTAAATTCTTATTTGAGCTTCATGGCAGTCCTATAAGGTAAATGCTAGTATTTGTCCCATTTTAAAGATGAGGAAACTGAGGCTAAGGAAGGGGAAACTGAGGCTAAGGAAGGTTAAGTGATTTGCGCAGGATCATACAGCTAGTAAATGCCTAAAGTAGGATTCAAACACAATTCTTCCCAATTCCCAAGCTAACACTTTATCCTCTGTGTCACACATATGTCAAACATTTTATGAAATAATTTTACTCATTTTAAAACTATTTCTTAAATAACCAAGGGACCATAGGTCCAAAAGACTTGTGTTTCTAAGTAACAGAGTCATCACCACAAATCATGTAGTACCAATAATTCACTGTCAAGTTTGAATCCATGTTATAGGTAGAATGCCTAGAAACATTCAGTCTGGAAATAAGTAGATATAGGAGAACAGAAGAAATCTTTAGGAAACCAGACAAACTTCAGTTCTAAGTGGAACTCTTTCTGGAGCTCTAGCTCCACTGAAGGAATTCAAGGAAATCACTTCATCACTGAGGACTGGACTAGATTTTTATCTAAAAATCAATACAAGTCTTAAGTTGTATAATTTTCATATCCATTCTTTCAAGTGAAACATTGATGCTAATAGCAGCAGCTTTTCCTATTCCAACAGAATGCTGTTTCATTTTTATTTCTGAATCCTCTGAACCTAGAACAATGCCTGGCTGAGCAGATACCCAAGAAATGCGTCTCTTTAAGAGAAAATCAGTAGCAGAGGTGTGTACAATTTAATTGAAAATAGCTTTCAGTTGGTCTAGAGGCAAAACAACATTAAAATCACAAGTCTTACTTGAGACTGCTATCCTATTTTTAAACTAGTCTTTGGTCACAAATATTTAGGTTTTTGTACTTGCTTGTAGCTTTCCCTCATGTTAAGTTTATCATGTATGAGGCAGCATGACAGGATTTTGGTCAATGTGCTGTACAGTAGAATACCTTTATAAAATTGCAGAAGGTATAGCACATGGAGTTGAAAAAAAAGAAACATAATCCTTTAAAATATAGAGACAACTGGCATGAATTTTATCATGAACATAAATATTTATGAAAATACAGAATTGTTATATTAGTAACAAATGTTTTAGCTAAATTTTCTCGACTATTTTGTTAAAAACAAAAATGTTAATTCTTGACAAATATGCAATTTTACATTAACAAATTTTTATTTAGCTTAATCTACAGAAGATGAATATAGCTTGGTTTTTTTTTAAATGCCAATACTGGGGGGGGCAGGAGGGGGGAACTCTACATAAGAATTCAAAATATCATAAACTCAGCAACATTGGAAGATGAGGAAAAAATATGGGAGAACACCACAGTACAGTAGGGAATAAATGGTGGTGGTCACAGTAGCATTTATTTAGCACTATAAGGTTTTTAAAGCTTTTTACATAATTAACTTACTTGTAGTCTCAGGAACTGGGTTCATATCCTGGCTTTGCAAAATGCTACCCATGTCACCCTAGATAAGTGAGATTCTCCCCCCTAAATCTCAGTTTCCTCATCTGCAAAAATGAGGGCATTACTGAAGATGAAGTATCAAAAGTGTAAATGGGAAAAAAACATTTGCTGCAAGTCTCATAGCTAAGAGATATAAGAAACTAATTCAAAGATATATGAATAAGAGCTATTCCCCAATAGATAGTCAAAGTTTTTAAAAGAACAGGTTTTCAAAGAAAAAAATTAAAATCATCAACAATCATAAGAAATGTTCTAAATTACTAATAATTAAAGGAATACAAATAAAGTAACTTTAAGGTTTTACCTTATACATGCAAGATTGAAAAAAAGGAAAAATAACAAAAGGCACACTAATGCACTCTAGTGGAACTGTGAATTAGTCTAGCTCTTCTGGAAAGCAATTAGGAACCATAACCAGAAAGTGATCTGAAGATATATCTTTTAACCTAGTTATACCACCTATACCACCTTCCCTCAAAAAAGGAAAAGGATCTATATGTGCAGAAACATTTATAGCAGCTCTTTTAATAATAGCCAAAAACCAGAAATCAAAAGTATCCTTCTGTTGGGGAATAGCAAAATAAACTGTGATATTAATGTAATGAAATGTTATTGTGCCATAAGAAATAAATTGCTAATTTCAGAGGATACTAGGGTAAGACTTAGAAGAGCTGATGCAGATTAAAGAGAGTAGAAACAGAACAATTCATACAATGATAATGATGTAGAGAAAAACAACTTTGAAAGACTTCATACCTCTAATCAAAGCAGTAACAAAACCACAAATCCAAAAGAATGAAGATGAAACAAGCTACCAACAGGTGATGAATTCTGGACATGGCTAATGTGGACATTGAGTTTTGTAGCCTATGTAGCTAGGTATAAAGGATTTTCTGCATCTCTCCCACCTACCAAATGCAGAGGTGGGAAGGGGAGACTAATTTTCAAAAATCTTTGCTGACTTAAAAAAAAAAAGGAAACACAGCTCTTTAGCAGTGAAAACAAAATAAAAGACCTTTTTAAAAAGAGTTTTTTGGGATAGTAAGAGATTAAGTAACTCTTGCCAATGGTCACACAAAGATTTAAGTTAAAGGCTAGACACTAAAGCTAGAGACTTCTACTGTATCACACTGCCTTTCCTTAGCCTATCTTTTAGGAAAAAGAAATAGAAAGAAACCTTCCATTTCTCATAGAATCATAGGATTTGAAGCTGGAAGGGACCTTAGAGAAAATCTAAACCACTCCATCATTTAATGATAAGGACACCAAAGCCCAGACTGCCTTCCTCAAGTTTCTTGTCAACTATTTACCAAATGATCCCAATACTAGAAAACAAAACAAAAATAAAACAAACAAAAACAACCCCCAACTCCCAACCCCCCACCTCCATGTAGCTACCAACACTGAACAGAAACTTTCCCCTCTTGACCAATTTTCATGAATAATGTGAGCAATTTCCACCACTGGAGTAAGCCTCTCTAAATGTTCTTAGGACTGTTCTTCTGCAACAGACAATCTATTATCAGAACCCAGTTTAAGACTATCTAGTTTGGTAGGAATAGTCAGCACTTTACTAACATTAAGCTTAGGAACTTTCATGCCACAAGAATAATACTGTATGGTCATAAACTCTATGGAATCATAAAGTCTCATTAGAGATAATCTTGTCCAATCTCTTCATTTCACAAATCAGGAAACTGAAGCACCAAGGGTTTGCATTACTCGAATGACATACAGGATTTAAAACAGAAAAAAAAAATCCAAACCATTAGCAAAACATAGGAAAATTTCTAGGGATACCAAACTCAGGTAAGTATGGATGCTACTCACGTGGGATATATGCACTGTACATCGGACTAGACAAGAGTCAAATTCTTAGAATTTCTTAAACCTGTCAGTGAATTCTCAGATAAACTAAAATATTTAGGGAATTCAGAAGAATATAAGGAGGGGCCCTGGCATCATAAAATATTTCTGATAGACTTCTAAAGATTAATCATTTAAAACCTATTCCACTCTTCCTAGGTTTTGTTTCTTAAACACTTCAGGAAGAAATGGCATCAAAAGTACAAATTTGTCTCCACATGTAAATTTTAAAAACTTATCCCAAACATATTTTTACATTATTCCCTTTTCCATTGCAACTTAACCAAACCCCAGGAAATAGAACCAAATATAAGCACAGTATTTACTCGGACCTGTTGAGTAGTTGAGCTCAGTGAGTAGGGGGACCTAATTATTTTAGACTTTGAAAAATGCAGCTTATTTTCAATGACTATAGATGTTACTCAAGCTTTTAAAAAAGACAAACTTCATATAAATGTAGCTTTAAATGGATCCTATAACTCGGTTAAGAAAAACTACTTTAAAAAACCCCAAACACCTTTACTAGGTGTGGAAGAGAATGGGTCAATTCTAGAATCAATTCCCTATGTTCTAAAAGTGTACAAAAGGAATGATATTATTTAATAATGAACTTTTCTCTAGTAAAGTGACATTAAAGAAGGAATTTGTAGTATTTTTACCAATAGTTTATACTACTCAATCCCATATTTCTCCACTTAAGGAAACAAAGCACACATGTTACTTAGATGAAAAAAAAAATTAAATATAGTTTGGAATGACCCTATTTTAAAATTATGTACCCTGAAGACAACATTTATACATAAGGATTCCAGGCTAATTTAATACAAAAATATCTAAATAAAAACAAGTGGTTCATTCAAGTTTCAAAGGTTATTATTAAGCAGCCTTAGCAGAATCTTCTACACTAGCTAAAGCCAAATTCAGATTAGGCTTTTTAATAATATAAGTAGAAACAGAAATTGAGATTACTTCAATTCCTTATAGAATCATAGGATTTGGAGCTAGAGAAGACCTTAGAGAAAACTTAATCTAGCCCCTCATTTAATGATAAGGACCCCGAAGGCCAGAGAGGTGTAGATAGTTGCCAAAAGACCATTCAAGGTAAGATAGAACAGAACTAGGATTCAAATCTAAGTTTCTGTGAAAGACAATCTCATTTAAGTTCTTCACTTACAGAGGAGTAAACTAAAGCCCAGAGCCATTGGCTAACATGCCCAAGGCCACATGTAAACTGAGGGACAAAGGAGCTGGATCCATAGAGAAAATTATCTTCAAAAAAATGTCATGGAGTATTAGGCACTGGTGTGCTACATTCAGGGACTCTGGCCAAGTAAAAGAGAACTATATGGTACAGGGTCAGCCAATGGGTTCTCAAAACCTAAATTAGTGAGGGGGAGAAAACCCTTTAGTCTTCCACCTAAGTTGGGCAATAAACTGGCACATGTTTACTATGATAAGAACTCATTTACGGTAACACCCGGGAGTTTTTTTTACAGCGCTTTAAAGTCTGCAAAGTGCTTTACAAATATCTCATTTTATTTTCACCAACAACCTTCAGGATAAAAGCTATTATTATCCTCATTATAATGTAGCAGACAAAGGTTAATTGACTTGACCAGATCACACAGCTAGAAAGTATCCAGGTCCAAATCGGATTTAAAGCCTAACTCCAGGTCCAGCATGCCATGCCTGGCTTCCTAGGAGAAAAAGTTGCCCTACATAACTTCACTTTCCAAAGAAATAAAACTTACTTCTAAGCACCAAAATATTTTAAAGGCCTATTTTAATGGAAGTCTCTCTAAAACGTGTTATATCCTTCCTTTCCTTCTTAATTTAAATTCTAAACAATAATAAATAGCAGACTTCCCTCCAAAGAAGAGATATGGAATAACATCTCTCTTCTTTGCAAGGGAGAGGAAAACCTGGGTGAGTATGTCAGATTCTCTTAATATCAATCAATATACATTTGGGCCAGACTGGGGATACAAAGAAAAATAAAAATAGCACTTGCTCACCCAAGGAGAGGACATTCTATTGAGAGTTAAAATAAGTAAATTAAAAAAAAAGGGGGGGGGCCAAAGTAATTGGAGAAAGCACTCTAGGAGTATCAGGAAATACCTCATATGAAGGAGGTGGAATTTGAGTTGAGCTTCTTTGGAAGCTAAGAGAATCTGGGAAATCAGATAACCAAGCCTTATTAAATGCCTGTTGTGTTAGAGGAATGCTGTGTCAGGTGCTAGGTCTACAGGACAATTTTGAAATCACTGCCCTCAAGGAGCTTATCTTCTACCAAATAAAATAAATTTATAAGAAAAGTAAACAGGTTCTGGGTAAGGGCAGTGGGATTTCACTATGAATCAGACATGAAAACTCCAGTGTAGGGCCCTACTGACTGATCTATGTGAAAGATGAACTAGAGTTTAATTTTCAAAAATCACTGGTTTTTAATTTATTAAAGATTCAACTTAAAAATAATTTCACAGTTAGGTGGATGTCTATCCACTCTGACCGAGACTGTATCCTCCACATTGGGGGAGATACAAGGACAAATAACTTTCACAATTCAGCTGCATACAAATAGGCATTATTAATTTAAAAATAAATTATAGCTACTCAAATAGACTACAGGAAAAATCAAAGTTTGTAACATTCATGAAAAATGTCAATGGCTTTACCATATAAAGAGAAAGGAGTCTTACTAACAAAATAAAAAGTAACTATGGGATGTCCAGCTTTTAAATAACATTCTGAAACAATAACCAATTTAAAATTATATTCTGATAGTTTTAGATTTCCTTCTGGTAATATGATCACATCTGAACCATATAAGCTGCTTCCTTTACTCCTTTTAGAAGCCTCAAATTTAGAATTAAGACACTCAAACAGAAGCTCTTCCCTCTCCTAACTTATGAACAGTGGTGACACACTGTACATTTCCTATTCCCTTGAGCCAATCACTTCTCAAGATACATCGACCCACAGACTTAAAAAACATTTTCACCAATAGCATTATGACTGGAGGTGGGACTTCCGCTATCATTTTAGCCTGAACTCTCCTTACATTTTATAGAAGCAGTTATTCTTGGTGAAAAATTCCTAAAACTTGAAGTTCAATTTCATGCAGAAATAAAAGAATGGCGACAATGGGGGGAGGGGGGATGAATGAACCAGAATCTGGCTTCAGAAGAACTCCCCAAATAAAACAAGATGATGGAGTTTATCTCTACTAAAAATTAAAAAAAAAAACCCTTAAAAAAGGAAAGAAAACTTTTAAGTTATCCGTTTATGCATCATTCTAGCAAACGCTGCTTCTGGTCCTCCTGGGTAGGAGTGGAGGGTTAGTGTGCCAGAGACAGCAGCAAGCCCGATCCCGGTAAGCTCTGATTACTTACTGATCAGTGCACAACTCTGAAGGTCACTGACTATTTACTGAGCAAGACAAAGATAAGATTTTGCACATTCGTACGCACTTTTCATACTTTCAAAGCTTCCTCGGAATTACACATCTTAGCTTCACAGAGTCCTTTGAAATCAAGCATATAAAATATACTGTATATTCTCCTGCAAGCTATTACTTACGTCACAAACTAACAAAAATAATTTAAAAGATTATCAAATGATCCACTTTTTAAAATTCGACAAAATAAGCCATAACTTCAAAACTAATATACAAAAGTTAAACTATCAACAAGGTTCTGGGATTTGAAGTAACGAAGTTCTACAATTAACTTTTTCTGTCTCCACGGATAGTTACTTTTCCTGATCAAAGCCTTTTAACATTATTTAATCTAATCTTAGCTTTTATACTTTGGCTTTGGGAAGCTATACCTAAATTAGCTTTACTCTCCAACAGAGAACCTGTTGCTGTTAAGAGAAAGTCACTACTAGAGAATTCGACCCCGGTGATAAAAGGTTCAACCCCAGGGGGGAAAAAGGGCCGTGGGGGAGGGCGAGAAGAGATATATTACAAATGATGACACCATAACGCATTCAGTTTCAATCTGAAGCTATTTTACCAAACTCCTGCAATCCTCCCAAAAAATCTGCATACAAGAGCCTGGGTAAAAGTTCAGTATCTCATCACCAAGAGAAAACAAAAAAATTAGAGGGAGAAAACTCTTTTTTACAAGGCAAAGTTAAAAAAAAAAAAGTCCCCGAAGAAGGAGGCGGCCCTGGAGGCCCGAGCGCTCCAGGACTCTCTCCAGTAGGCACTCTCCCGTCTGGCCCACTCCACCCCGGGTTCCCACTTCCCGGGGGCCCCGGCTCTAGGGCCGCTCCCGAGGCCCAGAGCGGCAAACTTTCGGTCGAATTGCTTGTCTCCTGGGCACGGTCTCTTCTCCCTCTCCCCGCCCCCAGCACAGCCAATTTTGGACGACATTTTGCAGATCCGGGAAGAAGGAAAGGGGAACGATTTCTACCCCGAGCCCTTCCAGCTCCGCTCCAGGGCGCCGAGGAGACCAACACTGATACCCCTCCACTCCCCCGCTCCGGGCACTTGGGACAATTAAATCCACCCCTCGTTTGGGAGACCGGGGGGGGGGGGTGTTCTCTCTCGGACTGGACTGGGGGAGGGGGGTTGGACGTTGCCACTGAGCCAACCTCGATAGCATGGCCGGGGCTGGGGGTCGATGCCAGGGGAGATGAGAGGGGGCGCTCGGATGCCAAGGAACAAGGGGTAGCTTGGCAAGAGGCGAAGCGAGCCAATGGTGCACCGATGACCAGGGAGAGGAGGGGGCGCTGTGATGCCAGGGGAGCGAGGCGGGGTGGGGGTGCCCGGAGCCTAGCCGGAGGGGGCGCTGGAGCCAGGCGTGGGGGAGGGGCGGGGAACAGGGAAGGGGCCCCCCCAGGGCGGGGGGCCCTTACCTTGATGTGGAAGCGGATGAGGGCCAGTCGGATGCAGTGGGCCATGCAGACGGGCGGCAGGAACCAGACCTTGGGCGGCGGGGTCCCCTTGTTCTGGACGTGGCTGACGATCTGCTGGGCCGTCTGGCGCTCATTGCCCTGGCGCTTCACCCACTCGTGCAGCCGGGCCTTCTCCAGGGCCCCGTTGAAGAAGACGAAGAGCTCGATGTTGCCGTTGAAGCAGGCCTTGGCCAGGGCCGCCAGGTAGCCCAGCATGTGGTTCCACTGGCCGCCGCTCACCCAGTCCGTGTAGAAGCCTCCGTAGAGGCGGTGCAGGCAGTTGTCCGCGTCGATGAGGAGGCGCAGCGGGGTCTGGGGGGGCCGCTGGCGGCCGCCGCCCACCAGGCTGCCCCGGGCCAGCTTCTGCAGCTCCACCGGGACCACGGCGCTCGGGCAGTGTTTCTCGATGTAATCCTGGAAGCCTTGGACTCCCATGGCGGCGGCGGCGGCGGCGCGGGAGGAGGAGCGGGAGCGGGAGCAGGAGAGGCGGCGGCGGCGGCGGCGGCAGCTATGAGGTGAAGTGGGAAGGCCGGCCGGCGGCGGCGGCGGTGGCGGCAGCGGCAGCGGCGGCGGCAGCAGGCGGCGGTCCCTGGCGGAGGCTGCCCTTCCCCCTCCCCTCGCCCGCTCCTCTCCCTCAGCCCGGCGGGCGGCAGTGGCAGCGGCGGCGGCGGCGGCGGCTGGGCTGGCGGGCGGGTTGGTGTCCGTCCCCTTCCTTCCCTCCCTCCCTCCCTCCCCGGGAGCTCCCCCCTTCGGTCTCCGGTGGTGGCGGCGGCGGCGGCGGCGGCGGCTGGTGGTGGTGAATGGGGCGGGGGAGGATGAGTGAGGAGCCGGAGGTTTCCTTGGTGGCGACGGCAGTAGTGGTGGTGGTGGTGGTGGTGGTGGTGGTGGCGGCGGCGGCGGCGGCGGCGGCTGGAGGCGGTTGGCTGGTGGGCGGGCGGGCTGGGCTGGGTGGATGGCTGGAGGGTCGTAGGGGGCTGAGCCGGGCAGACGGCTGTGTCTAGGGGGGAGTAGTATGAGTTGGGGGGATGCTCATGGCTGCTGCGGCCGCCATGTGCTGCTGCCTCACAGGGCCATGGCTGGGGAGGGATCTGCCGCCGCCGCCGCTGCCGCTGTTGCTGCTGTTGCTGCTGCTGCTGCTGCTGGTGATGGTGGTGGTGGTGGTGGTGGTGGTGCTGCTGCTGCTGCTGCTACTACTGCTGCTGCTGCTGCTGTTGCTGCTGCCGCGGCTGCTGCTCCTCCCGCTGCTGCTGCTGCCTGAGGGAGGGAGGGAGGGGGCGAGGGCGGCGGAGGAGGAGGAGGAGGAGGAGGAGGAGGAGGAGGAGGTGTGTGGCGGGCGAGCAGGGGAGCGCTGACGTACAGCCCGCCGCCACACGGGAAGGAGACCCTGCAGGGGCCGGCGGAAGAGGCGGTGCCTGGGCCGGAGTAGGAACGAGGCTGAGGGGGGAGGGAGCATGGGATGACTGGCCCCGAGCTGGGCCCAAGGAAGCCCGACTAGGCCCGCTCCCCAGCCCTAGTCAGAGCCGACAGACCGGCAGTTCTCCCCGCCACAGTCCCACCCCACTCCCAGTTTCTAGTGGATGGATGGACGGGGGGAGGGAGGGAGATACGCGGGGCTGAGATTCCCAAGCGAACTGTCCCCTCCCACAGCCGCCGTTAGCTGGCCACCAGGAGGCCGTAAGGCCTGAGGCCTGGGATGCTGGGTTCGGTTGCATCATGGCGCATGCGCTGAGGGCGGAGGGAAGGGGAGGGGCTGTTAAAGGGCGGGGGTGGGGGGGGAGGATGGGGAAATAGCACAGGCCGAAAGCCTGGGTCAAGGGTGAAGGGGAAGGGCGAAGTGGGGGAGGGGGCGTGCGTCAGTGCGAGATGCGTGGAAGAAAGGGCGGGAGGGCCTGTAGGAGCTTGGAGAACTGCTCTGTAGAGGGGCGCCCTGGAAGACTGAAGAGGACCTGCAGGGAATGAGACGTGTACTTAGGGTTCCTTCTTGAGGGAGCTTATCCATATCTAGAGAGAGGACTGTGGGTGTAGAAATGCAGAAGAAAAACACATGATTTATCACTTGTTTATATGGGTATATGATTTGGGGGGTTGGTTTTAAAAGATTACTCTTTTACAAAAATGAGTAATATGGAAATTGGTTTTGAGTGATAATACATGTATAATCCAATGGAATTGTGTCAGCTGGGTGAGGGGGAAGAGCGGAGGGAGAGAACATTAATCACGTAACCATGGAAAAATATTTTAAAAATAAAATATTTTAAAGAAGTGGGATGTTGTTCCTTTTAATGATCCTTTCAGCCCTGTGGATTACCAAAGTCCACTTGGGATGCAAATCCCTTTGGGGCAGCACCAAGACTTCAATCTGCCTGCCTCTGGCTCACCCTACACCACTGGCTTCCTGACACTTTTTTTCTTCCAAAAATGGAGATCCATTCCTCACCTTAGACAGGGGTTGGGGGGTGGGGGGGTGGGTACGGGTGTTACACGCGGAGCTGTAGTATAATGACATAAAACTGCTGACTAGGTGAAATTTACTGCACTTTGGAGGAGTAACCAATGCATTGGCCAATGGGATCAGTGGAAAGCAAACTGTCAGCCTGTTAAGCTTGAATACTCAGCTCAAGACACATTCGCAATCTTCCTTGGCCAGGTACTCTAGAGACCTCGGAACTGATTATACTTGAAGTCATCCCAGGAAAACGTGTCAGATGTAAGTGAAAGACATCTAATTCGAATTCCCACTTTTTTTTTTTTTGCAAAAATTGTGAGGTGTTGCATCTTTCACCTACTAACAACCAAAAATGATGTTCCAAAGCCCATTGCCTTATTTTGTCAACATGTTAAAGACTATATTTCACTAGCATTAAAACTGTTAGAAAGTAGGCAAAGGTAGTGTTATCATTTGAAAACAGCTCTAGATTATTATATAACTTCCTGGAAAATACTGTTACTGTAAAACTGGGAAATTGGATATGTTAAATGTAGAACTATTGCAGGCCCTCAGACTTTTCTATCACACCTGTCCAGGTAGTTCATAATCACTTTAGACATTGTATGGGAAACAGTAAGCCAGCCACCTAACTATATAGATGTGAACACTGGAGTAATAACACATTGCTATTGTACCTACAAATTTAGAAAATACTTTATATACAACAAGCCTTTGAGTTAGACAGTGCAGATATCCCCATTTTTGAGTGGCAATACTTCCTTATGCTAAACATATATATATATATATATATATATATATATATATATATATATATATATATATATATATAGTAAACAGTAGGGTTGGAATCAAAACCCAAGTATCCTGATAAATCTAGCAATCTTTCCCTCAGACCATATTCTTTCTACCAGAAAAGTATTAATACTTTTATACTACTAAATGTTTTTTGAAGTCCTTTTACCCTTTACCTACATTGACTTTACAAGAGAACTGTAAGGTAGGCAAGAGAGGCATATAACAGAGAATGCAACTTAAAGTCTAGGAGGTATAAGGGAACTGTATTGTCACACAGTCAGAAAATGGCAGGGTCAGAACTCAGGCACTCATTCATTCATTAAAGTGTCAACTGCCCAAAGAGTAATTGTAGCTTTTAGGGAAGATTAAAAAAAAGAAAAACACAGGTAAGATAGTTCCTGCTCTCATGGAATGTAATTGTGGGACACACATAATATTACATAATGTAATTGTGCATTCTGTATTAGAAACCTGTAAAACACTGATAGATATGTGTGCAGATAGATTAGATAGCCAAATGGATGGATGGATGGATGGATGGATGGATGGATGGATGGATGGATGGATGGATGGATGAATGGATAGATGGATGGATGGATGGATGAATGGATAGATGGATGGATGGATGGATGGATAGACGGACAGACAGACAGACAGACAGACAGATAGATAGATAGATAGATAGATAAGCAAGGTAACCTGAAAGAGTGTAGGTGATAAGTCAATGCCACCATTTCAATGACCAGTTAAGATATCCCTCAAATACCAATTAAGATAGCCCAGGACCAAGATCCTAAAAGCACTGGGATTAACAATGTCTCTCAGATCCCCTGAGAGGCTTCTACCCAGGTCTCCTAAGTCATTATCAAAAGGAGTAGCTCCTTCAGAGAAGGAACCATCATCTATTCCATCACCAATGCCAACTGCTACTGATGAACACTGGTTAGTCCAAGAGCCCTGGGAATTGTAGCTCTCCTCCCCCCAATCCTGCTTCAAACATAGCCTTGCAACTGTCATCCAGGAAAGCAACGCCTGTAGAGAGGGGGCCAGCCATCATCACCAACTGCCACCAACAGGCTAGGAATCCCAGTTTAGCTGAAGTAGGAAGGCATCTTGAAGGAGAAACAGGAGAAGTATGTTGCCAAAAAAAAAAAATCAAATCATTGCTATCACCTCAGCTAATGACTCTCCTCAGGGCCTAATAGAGAAAGCCCAGAGTTGTGAACCCAAATAATACTGGCAACTCCCTCCACCTATTCAGACCCCCAGCCATGCTTCTAGCCTAATCTCCCATAATTATCAGCAAGGGGAATAGCCTTACTATTGCCAACAAGAGCAGGTAAGCCCAATAGCCTTAAGGATACCTGTGCCCCCTTGGTAGAGATGTGACCTGGCAACTGCTCCTAGAGGTTCTTCATCCCGTCTCCTTAGCAAACACAGCAAATGAAGACTCAGAAAAGAATATTCTCTCCACCAAAGTCCTTTAGTGCTGCCAAATGGTCCAACAACAAGCCTAGAGATGATTTTATCAGTAGGCATGACATTAAAGAAGAATTATTACCATCAGCTTTACTATCCTGACCTAAAGGTCATAGAATTTTTCCATGGTTATGCAATTGAAATTTCCTATACATGTGGCCTCCAATTAAAAATGCACTCCTTGAAAGAAGGGTCTGCCTTACATTTTTTATTTGTAGTCTCAGCTCTTAGCAGATTAAAAAAAAAAAGCCTCTTAACACAGGCTTTTTTATCCACACAGAAATTTGTATACTTTGCCCTTATCTAGTTTGCCAATGCCCTTCATATAATATGGCATTAAAAACTGAACACAATACTTAAAGTAGGTTCTGGTCTGAACAGAATACTTTTATTTTCCATAATTGGCATACTGTGCTACTATTAACTTTCCTTAACATTGTTAGCTTTTTTAGCAGCAAAGTCACATATGACAAGCATAGCTAAAGTGTGACAGGACTCCATTTCCCAGGATGCCTGCTCCCTAAGCATGAATGCTTCTTAGAGGAGAATAAGAACTCCATTTCCCACAAGGCATAAATGACCATGGACAGAAGATAGACGACAAAGTCTTCTGGGGAGATGGAAAAGTAATGGAGTTTGCTGTCTGGTTTGTGACCATGCAGAGCAATGCAATTTTCTTAAAATAAATAACAATAGTAATGACTTTTTATTATTGGACACTAAATATTAAGTCCTTCATGGAGCAGAACAAGGAGATGAGATATTCTAGCCAACAGTGGCCAAGAAGTGATGAGTAATAAATACCCAATATGAGTCAAAACAAGAGCTTCGTAGAGATAGTGTGACTGAGAACCACTTAAAAAGAAACAGGTTTTTGAACAGTTAGGTGGCTCAGTGGATTGAGAGCCAGGCCTGGAAAATGGGAAGTTCTGGGTTCAAATGTGACCTTAAATACTTTCTAGCCTTGTGACCCTGGGCAAGTCTTTTAATCCCCCATTGCCTAGACCTCACCACCCTTCTGCCTTGAAACCAATGCACAATATTGATTCTAAGAAAATAAGGGTTAAAAAAGAAAAAGACAGATTGCAAATCGTGCATGTGGGGATGTTTAGGGGACCAAACAACTAGCTAGAGATAAACTTAATCATCCCCTAAAGTCAAGCCAAGCCAGGGACCCATCCATCTAGGAGTACATTCAAGCTGCTAAGACTTTGCCCATGCTTTTCCTAAAGGAATGATGAGCTTGAATTCCAAAAATGGGTCCAATTCTCAAAGGAAAGAGAATAAAACTACCCATTCAGAAATGTAGCTGATTATTTTACTTTACTATAAATTTCTATCCCAAATTAAGTGTTCTATTTGTTCAGTGATGTTCTTTGCTTGGGTCTGTTAGTATGTTGAGCAGCTGATTAGTTAGACTGGTAAGCTAAGTGATGAAGTTTCCAGGTTCTAACTGAATGGAGACAAAATTTAGGCATGTAGTGATTTACTATCAAATTGTGAATCCTCAACAATTTGAACTCAAGCCTATGAGCAACAAGAGCTATTTTGACCCAAGATTTCCTACATAGCTGATTTTTATTGAGTTTCCAGTTATGGAAAACTTCTAGTTCTCACTCTTGGGGGTATACATTTTCATAGGCACACTATGCTCCTCAACCACATCAGAAATTGTGAATCTGGCAGTTCTGGATTCTTTTGTCTCCATTCAAGTTATTGAGAAAATTGCTGAATGATGTAGGTCTGAAGATAGAGCCTTGAGGAACAGTGATAGAAACAATTCCAAATTGCCATTAGTCCATTGATCAACACTTTCTTAGCTTTATAACCAACTCAGAATGCACTTAGCTGTACTGTAATCCAGATGATATTAATCCATCTTGTTCATGAGAATATAATGAGAGACTTCACTGATTTCTAGAAAATTCTAGAGGAACTAAATATATCAGTGAAATGTAATATGAATATCAATAAAGTGATTTGGCTTTAATAAAAGGTATTGAAGAGCTGGTTACTAGTATAGCTATTGTGCCAATAACAGAATGGGATCTCCTTGTTATGGTCTTTAGTGAATCCTTATAGAGTATATACCCCATGAGAACAAGATAGATTAGTGATAAATTCCTGGATTTAGGGTCAGGATGGCCTGAGTTTGATTATTGCATAGTCACTAACTGTTGATCTCTCTTGCCCTTAATTTCCTCATCTGTCAAAATATAGATAATAATAATAACAACCCAAATTTGTTGTGAAGATCAAATTATATAATGTTATGGCACCTGCAAGCTTAAAATGCTCTGTGCTATACTGCTGACATATAGAGCTTTTAGAGTATACTGAAGAGGAGAAGGTAGAGTTCATAATGACTGGACTTTTTTCTCAATGAGTTGATGTCCTCTTTTGATAGAGAAGAGGAGGAGTGGTCTGAGGAAGCTGAGGCAAGAAGATTAAGTCTGTAATAGCTGCTGCAGAGAGTGTTAGTGAAGGGAAGGATTCCTGCATGCCAGTGAGGACCCTTTTGAAAGAAAGTAATATGAATTTATGGAGGACCCAGTCAGAATGATGACTTTCTCCTTTAGTGTTCAGTAGCATTTGAGTAACAGTAGAGAATATCAATAGAGTGCTTTAACATCAGGTTGGGAGGGGGGGATGGCATAAGTAGTGATGGGACAAGAGTGCAAGAGATTTGGTAGTAGAGGATCTGAGATGTCCAACCTTAGAATCAAGCCTCGCACACAGGTGTGTGAGATTTAAAATGGTTGAGGTCTTAAAATGTAGTGAGTTAAAATAGTGGAAGATATAAATTGTGATAGATATAAGAGAGTGTGAGTAAATTTGACCGCAGAAATATGTTTCACTACAGTGTCTTGGGTTTTAAAATCAAATATAAGGTGGTCGCCAGGGAAATATTCCCAATTATTCAAATACCCAAGTCAATTGGGTTTTATAGAGATTTTAATTAACAATACAATGAGTAATCAAAGAAAGAGAGAGAGAGAGTAAGAAAGGAATAAGTATGAAGGGCCTCAAGCCAATATGGCCTAGACCTGAGTCTTAAAAGAGAAATCAGTCAGTTTTTTAACACTCACCACAAGGTCTGACTAAACAAGGAATCTAGTGACACCAGGCCAGCGTCCTTCCTCAAACAGTCTTCCAGCCAGAGATTGTTTCAAAGGGCCTCTCTCAAGAGCCTCCAGAGCTCCTACCCCAGAGGGAAAGAGCCCCTCAGAGGAGCTCCTCAAGGAGCTCTTCTTCAGAATGAGATTTCCTCCAAGAGCACTTCTCCTCAAAGAGATCTATCTCCAAGGAAAGAGCCCTCAAGCATCAGTCCTTAAGGAAATGAGTCTCTCAGAATGAGATCCTCCAGAATGAGAATCAGAAATCAAGATCCCTGAATGAGATCCAAGCTCTTATTTTTAAGGGCAAAATTTCCTCTGTCACCTCCCCTAAGTCCTTACATCTACCAATCACTGAAGATGTTTCTAAAGGACCGCCCATTTTGAATTCACAGTGGAGTAGTTTTAATCTCTTTAGTAAGTCAGAAAAAAAATGCTGCTGTGTTGACAAATTTCATTAAGAAAAAACCTCTGAATAAGTTATCACCCTTTTAGGTTTAAGTAGTTTACAAGTTGCCCCACCTATATGGGTACCTAGCATCCCATTGTATCAATTTCAAAAACAGGCATGACTCAAAGAACTTCCTGTCCTTTCCATAAGCATGGGTCAAAGCACTTTCATTGTTCGGCAAGGAGTTTTCTGTCCTAAAGCAGTCTTAAGTAGGGTGGAGTAGGGATATTCCCAAGGCAAGGAGTTTTCACATTCAAGTAGAATTCTCACTATCTGCTAGGGAATTTTTTTAAGTAGAAGATTCCCCAATGGGGAAATTTCCAACATTCATAAGTCTGAGAAATTTTAAGGTTTACAGGTGACACTTAAAATGCTGGAGGTCACACCAGGGATTTTGGACTGAGAAAAGAGAAAAAGGTGAAAGGTCTCAACCTCATGGTGAGGACAAAAAAATGGTTTAGGAGAGCATAGAAGGTTATAATCAAAACGAAGTCTCAAAGTTCAGGACCATGGAGATAGCCTGGTTAAAGGTGTAGTTGAGATCTTAAATGTGACCAAGTGGGTGAAGTAGCCTAAAAATAAAGATAATGGGAATTAAAGAAGTTGATGACCTGAGAAGCCATGGTGTTTGAGAAGAGATCAACATGCATATTGAATGCCTTAAGTATGAAAGCAGGACTCATTGGTTCATAAATTTCCACCTGGAAGCTCTACTACCTAATTTTATAGATGAGGAAACTGAGATGCAAAGAAACTAAATGTTTAGTCTAAGATCACATAGAGAATGGCAGAAACCAGGTGGCACAGCTTATTGGATAGAGTGAAGCCTGGAGACATGAAGTCCTAGGTTCAAATCTGGCCTCAGATACCTCCTAACTGTGTGACCTTGGGCTAGTCACTTTAACTCCAATTGCCTATCCCTGCTTACTTTTCTACCTTGGAACTGATACTTAGTATAGATTCTAAGATAGAAAGAAAGGGTTTAAAAAAAATTCAAACCAGGGCCCTCTAGTTATAAATTTAGCATTTTTCCTCTCTTTCATAATTTGAAAGAGCCAAGTATTAGGGTGAAGATTATAAGCCAGATACTAAACGCTTTGACTCATTGACTTTGTGATTCATTTTATGAGGCAAATAAGTTTTTAATCTGAAAATCTGACAAACCAAACACCAAGAAGTAAAATTATAAGCCAGTGCATTTTTAATCATAAATGCTGAACTTTCACAAGTAAAATGTTAATAAACAGTATATGCCACCAAAATAAAACTGTGATTAAATAGTTTATACATATAATGTTCGACTAGTGTACCACAAGGAAGTTTTCTATTTAAAATTCTCTTAATCATGTCAATGAATTTATTGCCAAGGCTAGGCACATTCTTCCTTGTCTTCATGGAGAGCTCTATGTCTCTTACCAGGAGCACATTTCCTGTTGATTTCATTTGATGATAATTGGACACTTTCAACACCATCTTCCTTATATCATACCTTTCATACTTGACAGTATCTAGATAATTGCTTTGGGCATTTTCCTCTCCTTCCAAATTTTATTTTTAAATTTTTACTCATACTTTTTACTTTTATACTATATCCATTCAATTTCAAGAAGAAAGCAGGAAGGAAGTAAGGAGGGAGGGGAAGGAAGGAAGGAGGGAGGGAAGGAAGGAAGGAAAGAAGGAAGGAAGGAGGAAAAAAGGAGGGAAAAAAGGAAGGAAGGAGGGAAAGAAGGAAGGAAAGAAGAAAGGAAGGAAGGATGGAAGAAAGGAAAGCAGGAAAGAAGGAAAGCAGGAAGGAAGGAGAGAAAGAAAGAAGAAAGGAAGGAAGGAAGGAAGGAAGGAAGGAAGGAAGGAAGGAAGGAAGGAAGGAAGGAAGGAAGGAAGGAAAGAAGGAAAATGTATTAAGTATCTATCATATCCCAGATACTGTGCTAAACACTTTACAAACAGTATCTCATTTGATACACACAATAGCCCTGAGAATAGACAAAATTATCCTCATTTCACAGTTGAGGAAACTGAGGCTACCTAATTCCCCTATGCAGTAATCATAACAAAGATCCTTTTTTAAAAAATGACTTCAGCAAAACCTAATCAACAAACTAATGTGCTTGATAGCATATGTAATATTTTTCACTCCTGGTCTCATCTTCAGTGAAAAGATGGTGTGCCACATTTTAGTTTTAAAGCAATTATTTTTATCATATTTCTGAGTCTTCTGTAAAACACATTCTTCACAATTTTCATAGGACATGCTCTTTCCTTTGTTAGGAGCCCATCATTTTGATATCATAAACTAATTCCAGAAATCAAATCCATACTTGGACCTCCACAAAGAAGCTAGCTATCAACTTTTTATATCTTCTTTTCTAAGGTCATCGCCTTCATCTGGAAGAGATAAAAACACTTTCTAACCCCTAAAGTCATTAGAGATAGGTATCAAGTTTCTTCTAATTGCAATCTTTCCCCCTACATGAATCAGCAGAAATTGGGATCAGTTGGTGGCTTTTATGAGTCTCCAGCAGGATCTCCATTATATCTTGGCTATGTGTTCCATCAAAACAGCACACCTTCAGATCGGCCACGGCTGATCTACAGATGGTCATCTTGGTATCTCTCATCAGGGAGTCACCTATAAGTATGATGTATCATCTCTCCCTTTTGGAACTGAGAGCAGGATTCTTGGAACCAGTTTGTGCCTGTATTTTCTCAGTGTTTCATGCATACAAAATTCCAAGAATCCAAACAGGGGACCAGAGTAACCTGGGTCAGGGACTACACAGAAGCCTGGATTGCCAAGGTTAAAGAGTTGGAATAATATCAGAAGTAATCCAATGTTGAATGAGTTACTAAGGTGAGACTCCTTATATCCTTCTCCTGACCTCTATTAAAACTCATGGTATACAGTGGCCTTGGTCGTTCAGATTGGGGTTAAATACAACCTCATCTTCTGGTTTAAAGACACTAAGGATACAGTTCACCAAGAACATTCAAAAGGATGAATGAAAAAAGAAAATGAGAGCCTAGAGGTTTTCTCTTGACCTGGACTTGATTAAGTTTCAAAGAAGAGGGGAATGGAGTCAGATGTGGCAGAGAAATTATTAAAAACAAATATTGAGAAAAATACTTTTGAATTGGGTTAGAATAAGATCATTGATGACATTTGACAGAGTAGTTTCAGTCTAGTGGTGAGAAGAAAAGAGATTGACTGACCATGGTTGATCCTTTTGACTTTCACACACTGCTCAGTCAGGTTTCTATTGAGCTCTCTCTCCTTTTCTCTCTGAGTCTTATCTTTTCTTTAAATTCTTCCTTATATTTCATCTTTTCTCTGCAAAATCTTCCCTGACCACTCTTGACCACTGCAGTTTCATCCTCTGGGTCTCCTGTTGCATTGATTATCTGTGTGTCCCACTTATTTGACATTAAGCCTCAGGCTTATATAAATATAAATATATTGTTAATATCTTTTAATGTTGAAATCCATGGTCCCAAGGGAGCAATATATGGATAAAGGGCTGGTCTTGGAGTCCAGAAAACCTGAGTTACCTTCTCTTGACATGTTTAATGTGTCACCATCCAGAAAAAAACCTCCGTATTCTGGGTAACTCTCTAAGTTATGTTATAGGATATAAAGGATAACACATATAACTCTATATGTTATAGGATAATTGTTGGTCAGCTTCAGTAGACGTCACCTAATATAGGATAATTAGTTGGTTTGCATGTCTACACTGGCAGTTCCCCATAAAGATAAAATCACAGGTCTGCATCCATGATTACAGAAGAATTAAAACTGCTGGCGACTCAGAGAAGGAAAAAAAAAAGATACTGGATGGGTACCAGCAATCTGCAGTGTTGTATCCTGACTTGTTCATTATAAGTGGCACAAGGTACCGCAGCATCAAGGATATTCTGCCAAGGTCTGGTTGGAAAATGAGGCAGACTGGTCATGTAGAGAAAGTGAGGACTTTCCTGATTGCACATTCACCAGTATCCATCATAATAGCAGATTTATAGCACACTTGAAGGCTTACAAAGGACTTTACAAAAGTTAATCTCATTTGATCCTAACAACCCTATGAGGAAGACATTATTATAATTTTCCCTTTATATTTGAGGACATTGAGGCAAAGACCGGTTAAGTGACTTGCTCAAGGTTACATGGTTAATAAATAAATTAATTTTAAAATATATATATATATATATATATTTAGAACTCTTACCTTCTGTCCTAGAACTAGGTATTGGTTCCAAGGCAGAAGAGCAGTAAGGGCTAGGCAATGGGGGTTAAGTGACTTGCTCAGGGTCACACACCTAGATGCATCTGAGGCTAGATTTGAACCCAGGTTCTCCCAAATCCAGGCTTAGCATCCTATCCACTGTGTTACCTAGCTGTCCTGCTAATTAATACCTAAGGCAGGATGCAAATCAGAGCCTTCTTAACTCCAAGTCCCATACTCTACCTGCTGTTATCATCGAGCTGTCATTGAGTTCTGTCTCCAAATGATGATATGTATTCATCTAGACATGCACATGTCTATATGCAGTATAAAAGCAATTTAGGTTTGTTATATATGGAGTTTGCTAAACTGGTTAGGATCAGGAAAAAGAACCTTAAATGAAACCCACTAAACCAGTTGAGTACATAGGAACTTCCTGGTATAGGTGAGTCAATCATCAATCAAACATAAGGTCACAAACATGCAAATGTTTACTTTTTTCCAACTTGTTATATACTCTGGGGTAAGTTCCTTGAGGGTAGAGACTATCTAATTATTAAACTTGTACCTCCAGCCTAGCACAGTACAGGCATATAAGTGGTGCTTAATAAATGCTTATTGATTCATTGAGAAGTTCCCTTAATCAATGAAGTCTCTACAATAGTCACTGTCCAACTCTGAAAGAGCCAGGCCCACTACATCGGCAATCTGGGATCCAAGGTATTCAATGGGATTTGTGGGATATCTTTTCTCTACTCCTATTAGCTAGAGCCCCCTTCCACTGGATTCCTCTTCCTCCATCTGTTTGGGAACCTTTGACTAGGGCTCCAGTTTCATTTAACTACTTAACATCAAATAGCTTTTACAAAGGGATTTTGACTTTACCGAAAGAGTCAAAGCAAAATACAAGTATTACTGAGACGCCCATCCCACTACCACCAATACCCGAGGGCTCTACTATACCACCTCCAACTCTAGGGAGAAAAGACTGCATCGAGGTGTATTCTTCCATAGTAGCATTCCCACCAAATTCACGTCCAGTCAACAGACCTTGTCTCAGCTCCTGCTAGGCTCCCATCACTCCTCCCGGAGACACCAGGGCTTCAGTGGCTTCATACCAGTACTCTGGGACTCCAGGATGCCACGGAGGCTCCTCTCCTTTCACACCTCCAGGAAATGGATGTTGCCCATTCTGTAAATCTGAACGCTGGAATGATGGGCATTCTGGACCTTTCGCTTCCTTCCCTGGTTGCTATGCTCCCTCGAGAGCAGCATTAAAGCTGTCAGGCCTTTTGGAACCACTCTGTAGCCAATTCAAGGGCCTCCTCTAGATCATAAGGTTATCTGAATGGAACCAGGACAGAATGTCTCTGCTGGTGCCAGCCTCCCCAAGGACCCAAGTTCAAATGTAGCCTCCAACGCTCACTAGCTGTGGGACCCTAAGCAAAGCATTTAACTTCTGTCTGCCTTAATCCACTGGAAACGAAAATGGCAAACCACTCTGGTATCTTTGTCAAGAAAAACCCATGGACAGTATTGGTGTACAATTAGATGGTTCATGGCACCATGAAGAGTACGACATGACGGAACAGCATTCCTTCTTGGCTCCTCACAATGGCATTTAAAAGATTGTAAAGTACATTCCTTACCATAACCCTTTGAGGTACAAGTAGCATTATCATTTTAGGATGCAGAAACTGAGGTTTAAAAGAGAATAATTTACCCAAGTAGGAAGAAAGATGAGATTCAAACTTGGAGCCTCTGATTCCCAAGTCTAACCCTCTATCCTCTGAAGCAGCATTGCCTCTGCACAGTAGACCCCCTACCCCAACAACATCCACCCCTGTTTTTTCATTGAGAGAGAAAGCAGGAAGTTACCACCTCTTTTGGCTTAAAAATTGTCTTAAAAAATGAGATAATAAATGTAAAGCCCTTAGCACTGTGTCTGGAATGTAGTAAATGCTACATAAATGTTGGCTATTAGGATGATGCTGAAAAATATCTCATAATTCCCTTATTTGCAAGATGTTTTAAAAGACGAAATTTAAAATCTAATGTAATTTTAATCAACTTTCATCTGTCCTTGTTTAAGTAACATGGTTAGTGTCCCAAGTGTTCTTATGAAAGAACATGAGATTAAAGTCTGACTTCTAAATTAGGTGAACACAGAATAGTATACATGTCAGATCTTTGGGAAAGGAAAGATTTTAAGACCAAGCAAGAGTTAGAAAAAAATAAAAAAATGTAAAATAAATAATTTTGATTACATTAGATTAAAATTTTTTTGTACAAACAAAACCAATGCAACCAAAATTAGAAGGGAAGCAACAAATTGAGAAAAAAATCTTCATAACAAAAACCTCTGACAAAGGTCTAATTACTCAAATTTACAAAGAGCTAAATCAATTGTACAAAAAATCAAGCCATTCCCCAACTGATAAATGAGCAAGGGATATGAATAGGCAATTTTCAGATAAAGAAATCAAAATTATCAATAAGCACATGAAAAAGTGTTCTAAATCTCTTATAATCAAAGAGATGCAAATCAAAACAACTCTAAGCTATCACCTCACACCCAACAGATTGACTAACATGACAGCAAAGGAAAGTAATAAATGTTGGAGGGGATGTAGCAAAGTTGGGACATTAATGCATTGCTGGTGGAGTTGTGAATTGGTCCAACCATTCTGGGGGCAATTTGGAACTATGCCCAAAGGACACTAAAAGACTGTCTGCCCTTTGATCCAGCCATAGCACTGCTGGGTTTGTACCCCAAAGAGATAATAAGGAAAAAGACCTGTACAAGAATATTGATACTGCACTCTTTGTGGTGGCAAAAAACTGGAAAATGAGGGGATGCCCTTTAATTGAGGAATGGCTAAACAAATTGTGGTATCTGTTGGTGATGGAATACTATTGTGCTCAAAGGAATAATAAACTGGAGGAATTCCATATGAACTGGACCGACCTCCAGGGATTGATGCAGAGTGAGAGGAGCAGAACCAAGAGAACATTGTACATAGAGACTGATACACTGTGGTACAATCAAATGTAATGGACTTCTCCATTAGTGGCAATGCAGTGATCCTGATCAACTCAGAGGGATTTACAAGAAAGAACACTATCCACATTCAGAGGAAAAATTGTGGGAGCAAAAACACAGAAGAAAAACAACTACTTAATTACATGAGTTGATGGGGATATGATTGGGAATGTAGACTCCAAATGATCATCCTAGTGTAAATATCAACAACATGAAAAAAACTTTTTTGGCCAAAGACACATGTAAAACGCAGTGGAATTGTGAGTCAGTTATGGGAAGGGGTGGGGTGAGGGGAGGGAAAGAATATGATTCTTGTAACCAAGGAATAATGCTCTAAATTGACCAATTAAATAAAACTAAACTAAATAAAATAATAAAGTCTGACTTCTAATTTGAAGATCATAATTTACACTTCTATAGCACTTTAAAATGTACAAAGTGCTATACTTTCATGGTTTATTTTAACTTTATAACATTCCTGTGAGGTAGGCACTGCAGATTATTTTTATGCCAATTTTACAGATGAAAAAATCAAATCTTGCAGAGATCAAATGGTTTACTAACCAAAACTATTAAATAGAGTTAAAGTTTAAGTCTGATTCTTACTTACTCCAAACCCAACCTGTTATTCTCTGTGCCACACTAACTCTGTGGTACTTTGTATTATATTTCCTTTTTGCAGATGAAAAAAACAAACTTTAGAGAAGCTTCAACTTATCTAGAGTCACCTAGCTAGTAAACATTGCTGATATTTATCAGTCTTATTTTTATTTTTTTAATTGAAAAATGTTATTTACTTAATTAATTTAGAATATTTTTCCATGGTTACATGATTTATGTTCTTTCCCTCTCCCCCATAGCTGATGCACAATTCTACTGGGTTTCACTTGTGTCATTGATCAAGACCTATTTCCATATTATTGATAATTGCAACAGTCATTTTAAAAATAAATTTTGCTGATTTCTTTTGCTTTTATATCACTTTCATTTTCTACTGTATCCTGCCCCCAACCCCTGACATCTCCTGGAGAATAATCCCCTTCTAATAAGGAAGAAAAGGAGGAAGAAAAGAAGCTTGGCAACCTATTGGCAATGTATGACATTATATGTGATATTTCATAATTGTAATTCCCCAACTTCTGTAAAGAAGTAGAGGGAAATGGATTCTCCTTTCTCTTCTTTCAGGCCAGCCTTGGTCATTCTAACTGCAGCATTCAGTTCTGATTGTTTTTCTATTGTTCTTCCCATTGATAAGGTAGATAGTTGCTGAATATGTCATTTTCTAAATTCTATTTACTTTACTTTGCAACATTTCACTTAAGTCATCTTGTGCTTCATCACATTCACTGATTCTTGGAGCACAGTAATATTCCATTTCATTCATGTACCGTAATTTGTGATGGGCATATACTTTATTATTTTTTCCTTGCTACCATCAAAAAAAGTGCTGCTACAAATATTTTCCTGTATATGGTGCCATTCTTTTTGTCACTGACCTCCTTAGGGTATAGGCTGTGCAGTGGAAGATCTAGGTCAGGGAGAATGGACATTTTAGTCAATCTCTTCACAATACCAAATTGCTTTCCAGAATGGTTGGACCAATTCACAGCTCTGCCAACAATATATTAATGTTCCTCTCTTTCCAGATTCTTCCAACACTGATAATTCCCATCCTTCTGAAATCTTTGTCAATCTTTAGGACTGATTTGTTTTTGTCTTATTATTGGATACTATACATAGTCGTTAACAGACCCAATTCTTTTGAGAATTGTTTGTTCAGGTCCTTGTGAGCACTTATTTGTTTTGGAATGGCTTTTGGTTTGATATATGTCTGTTAGTTTACTTAATCTCTTGGCTATCACACCTTTATCAGAGATATGTGATGCAAAGATTTGTTTCTCCAGTCAAGTACTTCTCTTTTTTGTTAGCTGCATGAGTTTTGTTCAAGTAGAAGCTTATCAATTTCATGTCATCAAAGTTATCTATTTTTTTAATCTGCCCTTTCATTTATTTATGTAATAATTCACCCCTCCAGCCAGAGCTATAAAAGATATAGTATTCATCTACTGGTTTTTGATTTTGATTGTAGGATCTTTAATATTCAGGCCACATGTCTATTTTGAATTTATAGTGGCATTTAATATAAGATGGGGTCTTACTTTTAAATGGCTATCATTTTTAAAAATTCTTACTTTTCTGTCTTAGTAACAACTTTAAGACACAGGGCCAAGCAAGGGCTAGGCAAATGGGACTAAATAACGTGCCCAGGTCTGAGGCCAAATTTGAACCTAGATCTTTCTTCATTACAGGCCTCCTACTCTATCCATTGTGCCACTTAGATGCCCTATGACTATTTCTTCTTCTTCTTCTTCTTTAAAACACTTATCTTCCATCTTTGAATCAATGTGTCAACTGGTTCCAAGGTAGACGAGCAGTAAGGGCTAGGCAACTGGAGTCAAGTGACCTGCATAGGTCATATAGCTAGGAAGTGTCTGAAGTAAAATTCAAACCCAGGACCTTTCATCTGGAGGCCTGCCACTCAATCCACTGAGCCACCTACCTGCCCCCAGGACTATTTATTCTTTTTTTTTTTTAAACCCTTACCTTCCATCTCGGAATCAATACTGTGTTTTGGTTCTAAGGCAGAAGAGTGGTTAAGGGCTAGGCAATGGGGGTCAAGTGACTTGCCCAGGGTCACACAGCTGGGAAGTGGCTGAGGCCAGATTTGAACCTAGGACCTCCCATCTCTAGGCCTGGCTCTCAATTCACTGAGCTACCCAGCTGCCCCCAGGACTATTTATTCTTACAGTAAATATTTGTTTCCACATGTAGGCAATTTTGAGTCATTTAATCTTTAAAACAGAAATCCTGAAAGTTAGAAGGAACTTGAGAGATCATTCAGTTTAAATTCCTTGCTCTATAGATTAAAAAAACAAGTTCCAGAGAAATGAACGGATCAATCCAAGTTTAATATGTATGCCCTCTCTCTCTTTTTGAAGTCTAAGCAGGCCACACTTTCTCTCCCTGAGTGATGGGAGTATTTTACTTCCCTACTGCTAGCAACACTTACTGGTTGAGTGACCCTAATCACTTGGGCCTGTTTGCCTCAGTTTCCTCATCTATAAAATGAGCTGAAGTAGGAAATGACAAACCATTCCAGGATCTTTGCTGAGAAGCCCCCAGATGAAGGTCAGAAGAGTCAGACAGACTGAAAAGGGACTGAACAAAAATGATCAGCAGGAACCCCGACTAGCTGTAATTCCTCCGTTCCTGGTTATCTTTAACCACTTAACATTGAATGGCTCTTACAGAAAGATGTTTACCTTTTAAATATAAATTTTAAATATAACAAGAAAAAATAGAGGAACATTTTCTTTTATATTTCTGGAACGTGTGGTTTTATTTGGTTACCTTTTTATTCCTTTAGTGCTAGTGATTATTGATAAATCTTATAAAATATAATATTTGAAGTTATTGTACATTAATTTTAATTTTTACAGGGGCCTGCTCTGCTCTATGCCACATTGGTCTTTGGAGGAGAAAAACTTAGCTCAGAACCCAGCAAGTTCATGTGGACATGCAACCTAACAGTCGGATCGTTTCCTTGGACTGAGGTCCCAAATATCATTCTTATGCATCACTGCCTGCCCCTTGAGGTCTTCATCTGGCTCTAGCTACAATGCCTAGCCTGGATTCCAGCCCTCCCACTCCTGCGGGCTGCAGTGCAGGGTCTCTCAGAACCACGAGAGAGCCACCAAGTTCTCCCAGACAAGGAGGAGGTAAAACGGCAAGTACAGCCCGCTAGGCTTTTCTGGAGCTGTCAAAAGCTCTTCGACCCACTGGAAAAAGCTCCTTCCAACCTAGGATATGGATAAGGGCGTGCTGTATGGAATCAGAAGCACTTCAACCTGGCCTAGTCAAATAGGCTGTTAATGCTGAAAAATAAGAATTAAAAACAAAAACGAACCATACTGATTTTTCACCATTTCCTGTAAAAATGAACTGATTTTTAAAAATCCCTACAGGTGGGAGGTCAAAAAGGGACTCAAACTGTTTTAACCAGGAAATATTTTTGTCAATGAGAGTGAGGAAGGGAGGGGGGAGGGAGGAAGGGAGAGAGAAAGAGAGAGAGAGACAGACAGACAGAGAGACAGAGACAGAGAGACAGAGAAAGAGAGAGACAGAGACAGAGAGACAGAGACAGACAGATAGAGAGAGAGAAAGAGAGAGGCAGAGAGACAGAGAGGGACAGAGACAGAGAGAGACAGAGAGGCAGAGAGAGACAGAGAAACAGAGACAGAGAGAGAAAGAGAGAGACAGAGACAGAGAGTCAGAGAGAGACAGAGACAGAGAGAGAGAGAGACAGAGAGAGACAGAGACAAAGAGAGAAAGAGAGACAGAGACAGAGAGACAGAGACAGAGAGAGACAGAGACAGAGAGAGAAAGAGAGACAGAGACAGAGAGACAGAGACAGAGAGACAGAGACAGAGAGACAGAGACAGAGAGACAGAGACAGAGAGAGAAAGAGAGACAGAGAGACAGAGACAGAGAGAGACAGGGATAGAGACAGACAGAGAAAGAGAGAAAGACAGAGAGGGAGAGAAACAGAGACAGAAAGAGAGAGACAGAGACAGAGACAGAGACAGAGACAGAGACAGAGACAGAGAAAGGAGGGAGGGAGAGATACAGAGACAGAATCAGAGAGAGAATGGTCAAGGTGGACCCTAGTTTAGAAGTTCCTTAGGGAGAAAGACAGTAGAAGATTGCAAACAACACCATGTAATAAAATAGTGAAAAGCAGTAAAGGTAAAAAGCTGTCTACTGAAAGCTTAGCTTAAGACCCAGACAATGGGGCAGCTAGGTGGCACAGTGGATAGAGAGCCAGGCTTGGAGTTGGTAGGACCTGGATTCAGATCTGGCCTCAGACACTTCCAAGCTGTGTGATCCTGGGCAAGTCACTTAACCCTATTTACCTAACCCTTGTTATTCTGACTTAGACTTGTTACTAAGACAAAAAGTAAGGGTTGACTTTTTTAAATGATCCAGTCAAGTCTGAAAAGAGGACAGCAAATCTAGAGAAAACAGAATAAAGGTCTGTCAGGGTTTCTGTGATGGTCTGATTTTGTTAATAGTTAATCTAACTCCAAACCCCAGCCTCTAATAGACTATGTTAGGAAATCAAAGTGGCCCTTAAAAATGAAGGTAGGAAGCACAGCAGCATCCCCCCAAATACTTGGCAAGGAAATGAACCATAGTGGCCCAAATCTGAAAGTGAAGTATCCTATATGGTTTCTTATACAAGGTATCTCAGGGAGGGGAAGATTGAAAAGAATGGAAAGAATCATGGATGATACTTCCATCAAAAAAAGGTGGCTTTCAGGGCATCAATCACTTTTTTTTTTCATCAATAACAATTAACTCACCTGTCCATCCTCTCTTTATGAGAAGAGTTTTCCCATATATTGAGAATATTCTTTTTTATTTTATTTTAATTTTATTTTTATTGAGAATATTCTTGATGAAAATATGAGAAGAGAACAAGCAGGCACTCACAAATAATTTTCTGTGTCAGACCCAATCTTTGAAGTTGCGCAATGGAAGGAAAAACACCAAGAAGACAAGATTGCTGTTTGTGAAATACCAGAAATCTGACCTCAGCTACTTCCTACCTGTGTGACTCTGGGCAAGTCACTTAAATCTGTTTGCCTAGCCCTTGCTCTTCTGTCTTAGAATTGTCACTAAGACATAAAGTAAAAGTTAAAAAAAAAGAAATATAATATGAGGTAGCTGGAAGATTGGTCTTGAAGAAAGATGAGAGTGTAAAACCTGTCTCAAACATTTACTGGCTGTGTGATGTTGCCTTTCTCAGCCACAATTTCCTCATCAGTAAAATGGGCATAATAACAGCATCCTCTTCATGGAGTTGTGAGGACCAAATGAGATAAAATATGTGAAGCTTTTTTTAAACCTTAAAATGTCACATAAATATTAGCTGTCATTGATTGTTCTTTGCCAAAAATCATTTGTTCCATTAGAGTCAAATGCGGCTTTAAAAGTGATTTGGGGGGTGGGGGGCAGCTAGGTGGTTTAGTGGATAAAGTGGTCCGAGATTGGATTTGGGAGGACCTGGAACATTTACTAGATGTGTGATCCTGGGCAAGTTGCTTAACCCTATTGCCTCAGTTTCCTCATCTGTAAAAATGAACTGGAGAAGGAGATAGAAAACCACTGCGATATCTTTGTCAAGAAAACCTTGAATAGGGTCAAGAAGTCAGAGTGAAAAATGACTAAACAACAATAATAAACAAAAATGTCCTATAAGTTATATTTCATAGACCTATCACCCACTTCTAGATTTAAAAGGGGTCCCCACCATATAAAATAGCATCATTTCTCTGTGCCAAATAATGAGCTAATTGCAAGATGTCTTCTTTAAAGGGCATGGTGGTGTTTTAAATCAGATGACATTACCTATACAAACCTAAAAAAGGCTGATAAATGCTAGCTAGCTATTAAGTCTCTTGGACTGGCACATTAAGTGAGGGGGAAAGTTATATTTGCCTTGTTTAGTGGCTCACTGAGACAGAATGAAGGGAGAAACTCAAAGCTAGTTCTGGTCCTCAACCAAACTCAGCACAGCAAAGTGTTCCAAAACTGTGTACATTTTAAGAACTTTGTTGATTTTTAGCAATACAAGAGCTCCACACCCCCCTCCACCCCCAAGAGGCTCCAGAATTCTTTTTAATCTTTTCCTAGCAACAGGAGTTTTTTCAGGACAGAGGGTAATTTGGCAGGTGATGAATTTTTAATGTTATGATGCTGTATCACTGAGGCCTCTCTTTGAAAATAAACTGTCTGAACTTTACCCATTTCCCAGTTAAGGAAGATGTCATTTTCAGCATTTTAAGTTTTGCAGAGAGGATGATGGTCTGCGTTGGTTGAATCCCACACGGAAAGTTTCTTATGCCAATGAAATCATGCATCTTAAAAAAAGTGTGTGTGTGTGTGTGTGTGTGTGTGTGTGTGTGTGTGTGTGTGTGTGAATGTTTCCCATTCCCCATGGTCTTCAGGGCTTCTGAATTTCGAATTACCACTGCAGACCAACAGAAATTCTCAGAGCATTTATACCTCTTCTAAAACACCGAAGAAGGCTACTATCTGATAGCTATTTAAAGTTGTTAGATAAGCTAGGTTGGAAAAGTCCTTATAGTGAGCATAAGAGTAAATTTATACATATATATGTATATATATAAACTATAAATAATATATTTATTTATTATTATAATAATATATTATATATTATTATTATAAATTATATATAAAATATAAACTATAAATAATATATTTATTTATTATTATAATAATATATTATATATTATTATTATAAATTATATATAAAATATAAACTATAAATAAACATATATATGTTTATATGTACAGATGTTTAACAGTCTCATTTTTATTACAATGTGAACTTACAGTAAACAGATTTTCCTCATTTGATTTTTATTCCTGTATTTTCTTTTCCCCCAATTATACTTTATTAGATTTTTTGAAAGAGTCCTGTTCAGCTTAGTTCTCAAAGCAGACAATTGAAATTAGGAAAAGTTCCTATAGGATGAAGTATAGTAAGAAATGACAAGATAAAACTGTTGGTGGATTTCAAGAACTTTTTAATAAAATCCCCAGTGATTTTTATCTCCCTGGTGTTGGGAGGACCCATGACAGATTTTATCGCCCTGTAAGTAATACAGAACAAGAGGCTGTCTCCTCATATTCATTTAGTAAATAAGTCAGAGTATGTGGGGGCTTTGATCTGCCATTCGGTGGTGAACTAGAGAAAGGAAAAGCCCGAGAGCCTGTTGCCAGGCAACAGGGAGCTGCAGAGCGGAACTTGAAGCAAGCAAGGAGAGGGTCGGGGTCTGAATGGTCCAGATTTACAAAAGGAAAAGAGAAGGAGCAGTGTACAGATGAATAGAGATCCGGGAAACTATCTTTTGAAAACTAAGCAAAAGAAATTCAAGTAAGGATTCGAGGAATAGGCCACAGGCCCAATGCTGAAGTTCTTGCACGGACATAACACTCATTAAACTCTAAGGAGTTCTGCATGTATTCAGGCTCCAAAATGAACCCCCAAAGAGTCTAATTGGGCTAAGGAGAAGAAAACAACATGGGATTTTTGTGTATCTGTAGGAATACACGTAGACCTATGCCCGTACGTATGTTCGCTCCCTTCATTTAATATAAATATAGCGAAAGTGGCATTTTAAATATTACTTCTAAAAAACCCCAAGAAGGGAATCTCATTAAGTTTCCAATTCTAAACACACTGAAATCAACAAACTTAAGGAAAAGGCTTGCCATGGTTACTCAGAGGCCAATCGCTTTTCTCCTTGAAAAAAAATTCAGCCTGATGCCCACCTCTGAATATGGAGAAGGAGGATAAATCTTTGGGATCTGATTATCTAAAGCATTCTACTTCTTACTCAAACTGCTAAAAGATTCTTGTTCTCACTCTCTTTAGAAGTACCTAGATTTAGAGACAAAAGTGTTTCTTAGAGACCTTCCTTAAACCACAAACAACTTGAATTAGAAAGTTCAAAGGAAGTGGGTGGGGGGAATAAAGAACAGATTATTGTGGGTATCAACTCACTCCAAAAGCCTCCTCTACTTGTGTTTGTGCTAAAATATTCTGTCATGAGAAGTTGATTGGGTATTCCTTAGCATAAATCAGATTTAAGAATTTCTAAATATTTTCAAAAGGCAACAAATTCTTTATCTAGATGGGCCACACATAAAATCCAAGTTTGATGTTAGGTAAGAGCATCTTCTCCCCAAAGGCACAGCCACCACCACCCCTTTCCAATTGCTCTACTGAAAATGAGCATCTTAAATTCTATTTGCCTAGTGGCAAATTGAATTGGTAACTATGTAGAAAACTTAATTATACAAATTATACACAATATATTAGGCCTGTATTTTAACAAAAAATCAAAACCTGACTTCTCCTAAATACTATATAATCACAGTGACCAATTTTGCCCCTGGAAAAAAGATGAGAAAATGTACCTTTTACTTTTCATTATAGAGTTAAGATGCTGTGGTTGTAGAATATTGCACATGCAGTCAAGCAAATGGGATTCCTGTTGGATTGGTTTTATTTAAGTGGGGTTTTTTGACTTTTTACAAAGGCAGAATCCATGTGGGTGCAGCAAAAAATGTTATCAAATAATGATTGTGATGTCAAAAAGCATAATGAAATGTTTTTAAGAAATGTTTAAAAATTATTTTTACATGTAATTGGGAAAATAGGATACTACTTTTCAAAAAGAAATGTTTTTTGTTTTGTTTCATTTAATAATGAAGCCTCTGTTAAAAAAAAAAAAAGATGGGGGCAGCTAGGTGGCTTGGTGGATTGAGAGCCTGGTCCATATACAAGAGATCCTGGGTTCAGATACTTCCTAGTTGGGGGATCCTGGACAAGTCACATAACCTCCATTGCCTTGCCCTTACTACTCTTCTGCCTTGGAACCAATACATGGTATTTATTCTAAGATGGAAGAAAAGAGTTTTAAAAAGAGATAGACTCATAAAGCCCTCAGTTAGATCTCAATTCTAATACTTAACAACCACATAATTGTGGGAAAGTCACTCTCTGAACCTTGGTGTCCTCATCTATACCTAGAGAGAGAGAGAGAGAGAAAGAGAGAGAGAGAGAGAGAGAGAGAGAGAGAGAGAGAGAGAGAGAGAGAGAGAGAGAGAGAGAGAGAGAGAGATTAGAAATGTAACAAATATGGATTATGGCTATTCATTTAACAAATATTTGCTGACCATCTAATATTTGCATGGCCCTGGCCCTGTGTAAGGTACAAAGCAGAATGAATCATTTTCACAAATAGAAATAATTCGACAAGTTTGAAAGTAGAAGCTGTGTAAAAGGTCAACCAATCATTAAACATTTATTAAGCGCCTACTATGTGCCAATCACTGTACTAAGCCTGGAGATACAAAAAGAGACAAAAAATAGTCCCTGTTTTCAAGGAGCTCATAATTGAAATGGGGGAGACAATACAAATTAATTACTATAAAGAAAAATAGTAAACATTTTAGACAGAAAAAGCACCAGAATTCAGAGGGATTGGTTTAGTTAGACTTGAAGGAAGCTGGTAGGCAGAGGTGGATGAGGAAGGATAGTATTCCAGGAATGAGAGAAAGACCAAAAAAGTGCTCCGAATGTCTAGTTGGTGGAACAGCCAAGAGGCCAGTGGCACTGAATCAATCAATAGGGCAGTGATGTGGTTGGATAAGAGCTTTAGGAGAATCTCTGTGGTGGCTGAATGGAGGATGGATTGGAGTCAGAAGAGACTTGAGGTAGGTGGACCCACCAACAGCTATAGCGATAGTCAAGGTGGGAGATGATTTCAGGGTCTGCTCTAGGGTGGTGGCAGTAACAGGGCAGGGAAGGAGGGGAATCTGAAAGATACCGCAAAGGTAAACTCGACAGGTCTTGGCCGCAGAGCGGTTATGGGAGGTGAGACATAGTGAGAAGTCCAGGATGACTCCTGGGTCTCAAACTCGGGGGACTGGGTGGATGATGTTGTCTTCTACAGTAACAAGGAAGGTAGAAGGGATGCTGGGTTGGGGAGGGGTGAGTTTAGAGGAAAAGATGGGCTCAGTTTGGGACATGTTGAGTTTAAGATATTGACTGGACTTCTAGATGTCTGAAAGGCAGGTAGAGATGCAAGATTAGAGATCAGCAGAGAGACTAGGACAGGAAAATTAGATCTGAGGATTATCAGTTCAGTAAAGATGGTAACTAAATCCAAGAGAGCTGGTGACATACAAATAATACTACATGTATAGACTCCAATTAAAAACAACCAATGGAATTAAAATACTGTACTCATCAAAAGGGACATATACATATATTAAGTTCTTACTAGAGCAGTCACTGGCTTCACTGTAAAAACTACATCTGTTTAGCCATTAAAGGAAAAGAAAAATAAATGAAGATTTACTTTTCAATCCTAGGTTCAAATCCTGCCTCTGGCACTGTGACCTTTGACAAATTTCTTCATCTCCTAGGGCCTCACTTTCCTTTGTGAAGTGGTGAAGGAGTAAACTGGATGACCTCTGAGGTCCCTTAAAGTTCTAAACGATGGATTCTAGGACCCTAAATAAGGATATCAGAGAGGAACTCTAAGGATTAGTGAAGGAAACTTGGACTCGAAGCCAGCAGAGCTGAGTTCTTTCCTTCCTCTAGAAATGACTTTTGATAAGTTATTTTCATCTCTTTATGCATATCTTTATCTAAAAATAAGGGGGTGAAGGGAAGACCAAATAAAAGATAGAGATCATTATAAGATGTAAAATGAATATTTTTATTATATAAAATTACAAAGCTTTTGTACAAACAAAACCAAGGTCACCAAGATTAGAAGAGAAACAACAGAGAAAATTTTATAACAAATTTCTCTGATTAAGGTCTCATTTCTCAAACATATAGAGAACTAAGTCAAATTTATAAGAATACAAGTCATTCCTCAATTGATAAATGGTCAAAGGATATGAACAAACAGTTTTCAAATAAAGAACTCAAAGTTATCAATTTGAAAAATGTTCTAAATCACTCTTGATTAGAGAAATGCTAATTAAAATACCTCTCCTGTACCACCTCACACCTATCAGACTGTTCAATATGACAGTAAAGAAAAGTGATAAATGTTGGAGGGGATGTGGCAAAATTGAGACACAGCTACATTGTTGGTGGATTTGTGAATTGATCCAACCATTCCAGAGGACAATTTGGAAATATATCCAAAGGGCTATAAAACTGTACATATCCTTTGATCCAGTAATGTCACTACTAGGTCTGTATCCCAAAGAGTTTTTTTAAGGGGGAAATGACCTACTTGTACAAAAATTATTATATTTTTGTGGTGGCAAAGAATTGAAGAATGGGAGGGATGTCCATCAGTTGGGGAATAGCCAAACAAATTGTGGTACATGTTGGTGATGGAATGCTATTGTGCTATAAGAAATAAAGCAGGATGATTTCAGAAACAGCTGGAAAGATCTACATGAACTGATGCAGAGTGAAATAATCAGAATTGGGAGAACAAGTGAATATAGTAACAGCAATATTGTGGAAGCATTGACTATGAAAGACAGCTACTCTCTGCATTACAATGATCTGGGACAATTCTGAAGGACTTATTTATTACAAAGAATGCTATCCAACTCCAGAGAAATAACTGCTGGAGTCAGATGAGGATCAAAGCTATCTTCCAAATTAGTTTGTTTATGGTTTTATTTAGAGATTTTGGTTTTATATGAGTGTTCCCTTACAACAATGACCAGTATGGAAATATGTTTTGCATGATAATACATATATAACCCAGATCAAAATGCTTCTCCAGGAGAGGGGAGGGAAGGAAGGAAGGGAGATAATTTGGATTTTATATTTCTGAAAATATTTGTTGAAAATTGCTATTACATATAATTGGGAAAATAAAATATTAATGACAGAAATAAAAAATAAAATAAATTCCTCCTGTATCCATAATTTTTTAAAATGAGAGGTTATTTCTAGCTCTGTGGTTCTACACACACACACACACACACACACACACACACACACACACACACACACACCCCTTTGTAATAGAGGTACATCTAAGGGGGGGAAACAGAAAAAAAATTCACTGTCAAAACTGAGACTCAGACATGAGAGTCATGCCAGACCAATAATGGCTGAACGCTAGATACTATACCATTCAGTGCCTAGGTCAGGAAAGATCCAAATATTTGCAGGTTTTGGCAATTGGGCAAAGCATGGCATCACCCAAGACTGGTGCCAGGTAGTGGGAAGAAACCCATGTAAATAGGCAGTGTTGGAAATATCCAGTAACAGCAGATGCTTACTCATGAGGACCAAAGTCCAAGAATAAGACTATAATCTCTGGAAGGTCTAGGGACTAAGGTGTGACATTAAGAGCCAGGGATCTGTCTGTGGTGTGTACAGATAATGGAGGGTGGTTATAGAGTCCAAAAGCTTATTACACTAGGGACTCTCTGGAGAAGGAATTACATCTTGAGTTAAGAGAGCTAGAAACAGTGGACTTGTCTTCCTCTCTGAACTAGAAGGATACCTCCTTTTGCAGAGCAGGCAACTTAGGCAACCTCATCTATTAGCTGCACGTGGCTAGTTGACCCAGTTAGGCATCATTAAGAAAGAAGGCTATGGAGACCAGAAACTACAGAAATTGTTATATTTGCACCTTTCATAGTTCACAAAAGTACATCAAGAAAAAAATTAAAATATTGGCAAATGTAATAGAATGATGTGTGTGTGTTGGTTGTCTCTTGAACCGAGGATGACGATTGTCTTTGTGCGTTTTTGTGCACAAAGACACTTGTGCATGAAGATTTAAGTGGAAAAGTCGATGCACAGAGACAGTCCCACTCTCTCGGTGTTGGAAGCCTGGGTCCAGTGGCACGAAAAGTCGTTACACCTGAAGACTTCCTCAGCTGCATTGGATGGCCATGTTGTCTTTTGTGCTCCATCACGCCCTCAGCACTCCACAGTGCTTTGCTGCGTCGCCATCTCAGCCGTTGAACCTTCTTGTTGGTTTCTTCTGTCTGTTCCGCCGAAGCAGTCTTCACATGCTGGGTGAGCAAAGCCCTGGTTCACCAGGGGTCGACGTCGACCCGATGGCTACCCTCACAAGGTTTAGCCCGCCTGTCGAAGCCGTTGCCCGGGGTGTGGCCGCTGCCGCATGCTAGCAGCTACTGGGAGCCACAAGTGAGAGCTGGGTGTCAGGTGAGGGTCAGAGGCTGGAGAGCTGCCCTAGGAGTGCACGACAAGCCCTCCATACCAGAGATATTACCCCTCACTGAGCACCCCATACACCCCTAGAATGATGACTCAAATGTTAATTTCCCAGTTGCCCCCTCTTCCCAAATTAAGATAAACTAAGTATGGTATAATATATTCATAGTATAATTATATATAAAAATATATATAACATATATAATAATTCATAGTAAAATAACACTTTTGTATTAGATTTGAAAGTTTACAAAGATGCTTTAGATAGATGAATGTGACAAAGACTTGAGTACCTACTATGATTATCATTGTGGTAAGCATTAGACGGTTTAGAAAAAGCAAACATAAGACCTTATCCTTGCCCTCAAGGAAATTACAACCTCATAGGAGACAATAAAAATGTCTGGCATATATCTGCATTTATAGCTTTAAATTGCACTAAGATTTGGGGAACATTCTGTGTGTGTATATATATATGTGTGTGTGTGTATATATATGTATGAAAATCTGTACATATATGTTATATATTTGGATGTTTCTTAGAGAACACATGTGTGAATAGGTTGCCAAAATGAGTGGTACAAATAATAAATTTTATAGGTCTTCAGAGAAGAATGACAGCGATATGGACCAGAAGAGTTTGGAGAAATATTCAGAAGAGATAGGACTTGAACTGGGATTTAATGAGTGGACAGAAAATTGGATAAATGAAAAGATAAATAAGACCCCAAGAATGGGGGTCATAACAACATGAACAAAGGTGGGAAGGTGGGAGTGAGCAAGATGAATTTAAAAGAAATAAACTAGTTTGGTTAGGATAAGAAGTTTGCATTAAAGGATAAATGAACTAAATGGAAAGTCAAAAGAGATCACTAGAAGGAACAGATAGTCACTCCTGCAGTACTATTTGAGTATATAAAAGGTCACCAAAACACAAAATATCTTCCCCACTAGACAGCTATGATATTTAAATTCCCACATTGGTTCTCATTGTTTTAGGGCAAAGAACTGGTCTATTAAATGCAAATGGTTCTGGGAATCAGTAACACATTAAACAATCATATTTTACTATGACTTTAGTAGAAATTAGTCATCAGATTCTCTAGCTAGTAACCTATCAAGGCGTCAGGAATGGCGTCCAAGATCAGTAGGTGTGGAGGGAGGAAAGATTAGGATCATAAAAAACCGAGGTGACCAGAAAAATGCCAGGGAAGGAATACTTGAGCATTCAGTGGGTGGCATGAGGACATAAGAGGAGAGATGGTTAAAATGGAGAAGTGAGTTTCAGATAGGATGGAGGGGGCACTGGAAAAAAAAACAAACAACTTTAGTTGTCTAAAGGCAAGTCCTATATGTTAATATTCTCAATATTCTCCATGAATCATGTTTATAGCACAAACAGAAGTCTCATTATGGCCTGGAATTCAATATAACATGGCAAATTGAACTTGGACTCTGTCCAAGCAAGAAGACAGTTATCTGAAGTACCTCATTATAATGTAGTTCAGTTGCACTGACTCTTAGGGCTACATTATTGTAAGATTCCAGTGGAACAAAGTATTATTAGCTAATTCAGGGTCATAGTTGTGTGTGTGTGTGTGTGTGTGTGTGTGTGTGTGTTGGGGTGACAAGATACATAGAAATAGCCATTTCTCCTCAAAATTGTTTTCATAGTACATTTCTCCTTTGATACCTAAGAGGCATAGTTAAAGGACAAATATGGAGTTCAAAAGTTACAAGAATGTCTTTGACAAACTTAATTATGAAAACTTTAAATTAAAGTAAAAAGCTTTGTCTAGGGTTAATAGAATGTAGAGAATTACCTCCGACACATAATACTTTCCAAATCTGAAGAGCTTTTGATAGAATCAAATCTGGGAGAAATTCCTGTTCAACAGGAAATTCTGACTTCCAATTATAGGTACTAAAATGTTCTTCCATATTTAATTTTGTTATATAATTGTAATTTGCATGTAGGGGTCTCTTGAGTTAATTTGGACATTAGTAAAGACCCTAATCTATTTGTGCCTTCTTATTTTGTGTGATTCTTGCCAGTTTTTCCCTAGAGAGTTCTACTAGATACTTTGGAGATCTACGAGTGCCACCCTTGGGCTATCTATGCCATCTTCATACCCATGACCAGCCCACTCCCTTTTCTAGTTATATATTTCTTACATGATAACTTGATATTGATAACTTGATATTGACAATCCATTTTCTGTCCCTTCGCTACCCATTAGACAAACCACAATTTCGATTCTTTGGCACTGGGGCAGTCTATGTTTTTTAATTGTCTCTAAGAGAAGATCTTATTATAGGAGGTTAACCTCTAGGTGGTAGATTCATTGCCCAGGATAACTTGTTGAAAAACATTTTTCTTTCAAACTATATACTCCAATAATAGAGCTTGTGTTCATTCATTTCAGTTCAGTAAATATTCTTGAAACATGCCAATTACTTTGCTAGGCTTTGGGGTTACGAAAGTAAAACTGAAACAGCAAGAGGCTTCACTAAACTCACAGGTATCTTATATAAAGATCATCTGGGGGAAGCTAGGTGGTTCCATGGATCAAGAACCAGGTCTAGAGCTGGAAGTCTTGGGTTCGGATTTGGCCCCAGACTCTTCCTCTGTGACCCTGGGCAAGTCACTTAATCCCCATTGCCTAGCCCTTACTTCTCTTCTGCCTTGGAACACAATATTGATTCTAAGAGGGAAAGTAAGGGTTAAAAGAAAAGATCATCTCCCTGTGAGTATATGTTCTGGATAGAAGAGATCACATCATAAACAAACCAGAGAAACATGGAAAAATTGCCAATCATATTTGTGGACAGGAGAAAAGTTTGTAATCAAACAAGGGGCAGAGAGAACCACAGGAGGTAAAATGGATATTTTTAAATTATATAAAATAAAAAGGGTTTGCACAAAGAAATCCATTTCTGGGAAATGGAAGGAGTGACCATTAACAGGGATGGTCAGAAAAGGCATTGTATTGAAGGAACATGGGCTGAGCCTTGGAACCAGAAAGGTGGAGAATATTTGTGATTGAGAGGGGGAACAACTGATGCAGTCATGAAGGCAGGACATGGATTGTAGAATTCAGGGAACAGAGAACAATCCAGTTAGAGTGGAACTCAGAGAAGGTGAGAGGGCTGAGTTTTATGCATAAAAGTACATCCAATTTCTTTTTTATGGCTTATTATTTTTAACTTATTTCTTTAAATATTTTCCAATTACATTAAAATTTTTTAACATAAAATTTTATTTCTGAATTCTTTCCCACCTTCCTCTACCCATTGTGAAGGCAAGAAATGTGATATCAATCATGTGAAATCATAAATATTAAATCATACAAAACATATTTAGACATTGGCTATATTGCACCCCAAAAAACAATAAAAATAGAGTGAAGAAATGATGCTTCAATTTACACTTGGACTTCATCAGTTCTTTCTCTGGAGGTGGAGAGAATTTTTCATTTTAATGTTTGGGATCATTGTATTGATCAGAGTAGCTAAACTGTTCATAGCTGATCATCATATAATATTGTTCTTACTTTATATAATGTTCTGGTTCTTCTCACTTCACTTTACATTACTTCATATAGATCTTACTAGGTTTTTTGGAACCATCTTGCTCATCATTTCATATAGCACAACAGTATTCCATCACAATCATATACTACTTGTCCAGCCATTCCCCAAATGATGGGCATCCCTTCAGGTTCCAATTTTTTGCCCCCACCAAAAGAGCTGCTATAAATATTTTTTGCATGTGTAAGTCCTTTTCCTTTTTCTTTGATCTCTTTGGTACATATACTGAGTAGTGGTATTACTGGGTTTCCCAGGGTATGCATAATTTTATAGCCTTTTGAGCATAATTTGTTTAATTTGAGCATAAACCATTCACCAGAATGATTGGATTAGTTCACAATTCTACCAACAGTGCAACAGTGTCCGGTTTTTCTACCTCCCTTCTGATATTTCTCATTTTCCTTTTCTGCCATTTTAGCTAATCTGAAAGGTGTAAGATGATATCTCAGAGTTGTTTTAATTTGCACTTCTCCAATCAATGATTTAGAGCATTTTTATATAAATATAGCTTTGATTTCTTCTTCTGAAAACTGTCCATCCCTATCTTTTGTCCATCTCTCCTTTTCTCTCTCTCCGTCTCTCTCATATATGTGTGTAGTATATATATATATATATATATATATATGTATACATACATATGCATATATACATATTTGAGAAATGAGGCCTTTATCAAAGAAATTTGCTATAAATTTTCCCCTCCAGTTTTCTGCTTTCCTTATGATTTTGGTTGCAATGGTTTTGTTTGTGTAAAATCTTTTTAATTTAATGTAATCAAAATAATCCATTTTACATCCTGTGATCCTCTCTAGCTCTTGTTTGGTCATAAATTCTTCCTTTATTCATAAATGTGACAGGTAAAATTTTCCATACTCTGCTAATTTGCTTAGGATATCTCCCTTTAGGTCTAAATCATGTACCCATTTTGACTTTTTTTCTTGGTATATGGTATGAGATGTTGATTTGTGCCTACCTTCTGAAAAACTGCTTTCTAGGTTTCTGGAAATTTTTGCCAAATAGTGAGTTCTTGTACCTAAAGCTTAGACCTTTAGGTTTATCAAATACTAGATTACTATGGTAATTTATGACTGTGTATTGTGTACCTAATCTATTCCACTGATTCCCCACTTATTTCTTTGCCAGTGTCAGATTGTTTTGATGCTTGCCACTCAAAATACAGTTTGAAATATAGTATTGCTAGGCTACATTCATATTTTTTTAATTGGTTTCCTTGATATGCTTGACTTACCGTTCTTCCAGATAAATTTTGTTCTTTTTTAGCTCTCTAAAATAATATTTTAGTAGTTTGATTGGTATGGCACTGAATAAAAAATTAATTCATGTAGGATTGTCTTTTTATTACTTTGGATTGCTCTATCCATGAGCAATTAATATTTCTCCAGCTATTTATATTTATTTATGGGGAAAGTGTTTTGTAATTGTATTCACATAGTTCCTGAGTTTGTCCTGGCAGGTTGACTTACAAGTATTTCATATTGTCTCCAGTTATTTTAAATAGAATTTATCTTTTTATTTCTTTCTGCTGGACTTGGTTGGTAATATTAAAAAATGCTGATGATTTACACAGATTTATTTTATGTCCTTCAAGTTTGCTAAAATTGTTTATTGATTCAACTAGTTTTCAACTTAGATACTGTAGGATTGTCTAAATGTATTTTCATATAGTTTGTAAAGTGATAGTTTTATTTCCTCATTATCTATTTTAACTCCTTCAACTTCTTTTTCTTGTTGTATTGTTATAGTTAATATGTCTGGAACAATATTGAATAATAATAGTAATAATGAATATCCTTCTTCACCCATGAACTTATTTGTAAAGCTTTTTTTTTTAAACCTTTACCTCTGTCTTAAAATCAATACTGTGTATTGGTTCTAAGGCAGAAGAGTGGTAAGGGCTAGTCAATGGAGATTAAGTGACTTGCCCAGAGTCACACAGCTAAGAAGTGTCTGAGGCCAGATTTGAACCCAGGACCTCCCATTTCTGGGCCTGACTCTCAATACACTGAGCTACCCAGCTGCTCCTGGGAACTCTTTTTCTAGTTTATTCCCTTTATAGATATACTTCCTGCCAATAAACATTTATTAAGTGGTCATTAAATGCCAGGCATTGTACTAAACACTAGTGACAAAAGGATGGCCAAAGATAAGCCCTGCCTCACAATCTAATGGGCAAAGATCACAGGTAAAAAGAAGTTGAAAATTAGGGAGATGATGAATGGACCAGAGGGTACTTGGTTTAGGGGCATGAGGAAATCCAAAGAGGGTACAGCCAAGTTGCAAATGCAGAGCAGGTGGTCCTGGCACCGTCTTTAGAAGGAGCATTTTGGAGGAGCTCTCCAAGGTCACTATAAATTCTGCATCTCAGGTAAATTCTAGGAAAGGTCAATTGCCAAATGTTATGAAGGGAAATTATCTAGGAAAGCTATTCACTAACAGCCCTATATGGATTTAAGAAAGAAGAAAAAAAAAAGAAAGAAGATTGGTTTACTTTAATATTACAAAGGAAGAAAAATGAAGATTTTCTTAAAAGGTTGGAAAATACTCCTTTGAAAGTTAAGATGAAGTCTCTTCATGACTCTGACCAATCTGGGAGCATCAGTTTTCTCCTCTCTACAATAGTGAATAATAATTCCTATAGGACCTACTTTGCAAGGTTGTTATAAAGGCAAAGTGAGATAATGCATGTCAGCAATTATAAATAATAGTTTTACAGGTTTTTAGGTTAGGAAGAGGGTAAAGGAAATAGAGGGTATGATTAGAGGAAGAAAGGAAGAAAGACTAGCCAAGAACTCCTTGAGTATCTCAAATTTAGGAAGATCAGAATTGCCCAGCTGGATGCCAGGTTGATCAGGGCACCATATGCCTGCTTGTGGAGGATGAGTAAAAAGGGACATGAAAGTGACAAAAGTTGAAAAGTCAGCTAAAATGATACAAGTATGCATCTCCTGAGTTCCATTTGTTTGAAGAGTTGCTTTAAATAATTATTGCTTAGCCAGCTGGCTAGATGATTTTGCTCTCATATCTATCCCTTCCCCTTGGAATACCCTAAATCACTAATTCTTCTCCCTCTGCTTTTAAGCACACAAATATTATAGCCATTTGGGGGAAAAAAAATCTTTCACTTGACGCAACTGTTCTCCTTTCTCTACAATTTTTGTCTCTCTTTCCTTAATTTTATTACCATTCATTCTCTTTGTACTTTGGTAGTCTGGGTTCTGTCTCCTTACCTCCCTGCCCACTCCCATCCCCTGTTATTTCACTTATGAAATTGCATTCTGGAAACTATCTAATGATCTTTCCAAATTCAAAGACTTTTCTTCAATCTTCATTCTCTTTGGCTTTTTGTGGCACTTGACACTGTTGAAACTCCCTGTTTTGGTGGCTTCTTAGAAGTCATCAATCTTCCTGCAAAATCAACTAACCTATGCACTTTGCTGGTTGTTTTCCTACTTATCTGACACACAGCCAGCTCTCAATCTCTCCTTTCCTAAACTCTTCCTCCTGCCATTCCCTAGGTGTTTTAGTCCTTGACCTTCTGTTCTTTCTTCCATCAACTTAAATCCATCTGTGGCCTACGCCATTCATCAAACTCTAGACCTATACTTCTGCCTAGAAGACAGGTCCATTAGAAAGAATATCCAACTATCTTCTTAAACTCAACTTGTTGAGGACAACTCCTTAACTGCCCTCATAGGTCATATCCCTTCTTATATTGTTTAGAGCTCTAAATTCTTTTAAACATTCAAACTCAAAACATTGAGTCAAAATAGTAACATTTATATAACATTAAAAATTTTCTAAAACATTTTGTATATATTATTTCATGATAATCATGATTTTATGGCCATTTTATGTTTTCCTTCTTCACTGCTCATTTCTATTCTGTAACCAAGTATGACCAATTCCTTTTTCTCAGCATCTCATTGGTGGATCTCTTCCTTTAAATTATTATTGCCATTCTCCTTCACAACTCCTTCCCAAATACTAGGGGACTTCAACATACATATTGACTCTCCCTCAAACATCCTAACCACTTACTTTGCATCAACTCCTCCTCTTCCCCACCTCAGCCACACACAGAGATGTTTTTGTCCTTGATCTTCCCATTACCCACAAATGCATCACCTCTGTGATCTAGAATTCTGAAATCTACAACTGCAGATTTAATATTTGAAGAAGAACGTGTAAGTCTTCACCTTCAGAGAATGAAATGAGAAATGGAAAGCCAGAAGAAATAATCTATATATTTTGCCAGATAATGCCTCTTTTGTGGGGAGAAGAGATAGGGACTGAATAAAAATAAATAAGTATTTTGAAAAAAAGAATTTTCAAAGAACTTTTAAAAAAGAATTCTGAAATTGCCTTATCTAACCATATTCTTTTGGCTTTTCACCTCTCTTTCTCTTTTCCCTTACAAAACCTTACTTTTCATCCACACTGTGACCTCTATTCCCTTGACCTCTTAATTTTCTCCTCTGCCATCTCCCCTACACTAGCTATTTTCTCTCCTCTTTTCTCCATCTTGACCTTTTGACCAGTTCAACTCTACACTATCTTCCTCTCTTAAATCCCTGCCCTTCCTTATCATATTGCTGATTATGCCCAAACAAGCCTCAGGCTTGGATCATTCCCATCATTTGCTGCCTTCACTCCTACACACATAATGCTGAATGAATATGGAGAAAACCATGCCACTATCACCTTAACCAGGCTCCCTTTGCCTAGACAATCCCATCATACCTTGCAAAACAACTCACTGTCCCACTCTCCACAGCAGCTCTTCTAAACGTTTTCATCCTTCCTCAAATCAGCCATGGTTCTCTCTCCCCCATTCTCTCAGCTGAGAACTTTGTCTCATATTTTATAGAAAAAACGAAGCCATTTCCCGTGGACTCTCTCCTTTCCCCTTTCTCATCTCCTGTGAGCCTTCTGCCCTTCTCCTCCTTCATGGCTACCTCATATGATGAAATGTCCTTACTTCTCACCAGTGCTAACCCCCCTTTTGTTAAAGTGATCCCTTTCTATCCTGCCTCCTCCAACAGATTGACCCTTCTGCAAGTCCCACTTTTACTTATTTTTAATATCTCCCTGTCAACCAGCTCTTTTCCTGCTGTCTACAAACATGTCCTTGTTTCCCCCATCCTGAACAAAAAACAAAACAAAACAAAAAAAAAACCCTCATTGATCCTTTCATTCTTCTAACTATTGTTCTGCATTTCTTCTACCCTTTGGTGTTAAACTTCTTGAAAAAGCCCTCTATAATAGATGCCTCCACTTCTTCTCCTCTGCTCTTCTTGACCTTCTTTATGATTCAGTTTCTAACCTTATCATTCCATCAGAACTGCTCTCAACAAACTTACTAATGCTCTCTTGGTTGCCAAACTTGGTTTCTGTCTTCATTCTCTTTGATGTCTCTGCAGCCTTTCAGATTATTGATCACTCTCTCCCTTCTTGATATTCTCTAGGTTTTCAAGGCTTCACTCTCACCTGGCTTTCATTCTACCATCTCCTTTGCTGGATCTTCTTTCAGGTAACTCTTCTAAGTGTAGGTGTCCCTCAGGGTTCAATCCTAGGCCTTCTTCTCTTCTCTCTGTACTACTTCACTTGGTGATCTCATCAGTTCCCATGAAATCAATTTCAATATCTATACCAATGACTCTCAAATTTACCTATCCTGTCTCCAAATCTCTGATGATCCCCAATCTTGCATCTCCAACTGCCTTTCAGACATCTCAAACTGGATGTCCAGTAGACCTCTTAACTTAAATATGCCCAAACCAGACATCATTATCTTTCCTCTTAAACACTCTTCCCTCTGCTGCTTTGTCTGGTTCTGGCTTCCTCTCTGTTTCTATCATCTCTAAGTTGATCCACCATAGACCTACTATGACAAAAATTAAGAGAACTGGACAAGGGAAGCCATTGGCTTCCCTTGTCCAGTTCTCTTAATTCTCGCCAGCCGTGCTAGTGACCACGTATTCTGACAGGGTCTTTCTGCTGGAGAGGTTTGAATGCAGGAATGGACCCTCTGTTGTTATCAACCTCGTGAAGTTCAGAGTCCATTATGCGGCAATCAGCCACAGGCTGATGAATTTGAAGGTGCCAGAAACTCACTCAGTGAAAGGATGATTTGAGATCCGTATCCGTGGGAGAAGTAGACACTCCAGTGGAACCACAGGGAGCATTTACTATCGCTATAGAATGGATCGTTAGAATTTTGAACCCTTGGACTTCATCCCCCAGAAGTCCTTCAGGATTTCCCAGAATTCCTCTCCCCTCTCCACCACGTTGCGTGGTTACGTGATGGTATTTAAGTTCGCTGTAACTCCTCCCTCTTGTACTGTCTCTCTACTTTAACTTTATTTGACATGCTCTATGTCACATATCACAGAAGTTTTAAAGTTAGTTCCCAGTGTCATAAAATGTCCTGGTCGGCTTTTCCTTTGATCCGAGGACAATTATATTGTGTTTGTTCAATAAATGCTGAACGCTTTTAGATGTGTTTCTTGGGACTCCTTATCGGTGTCCATAAGAAACCAGAGTGGTTTGTAGGCAGGCTAAATGCCCATCAACAAAAATACTAAAGGAACTGACAACTTAGAATCTCACTCTAGAGAGGTAGGATGGATAGAATGGCTTTGGAATAAGACGATCTGGCTTCATTCCTCAATTTAACCACTCATTGCCCTAGAGCACCTTTCTCTTGTTCAGTTCTCTCAGTCACATCTTACTTTTCATGACCCTATTTGGGGTTTTTTGGGCAAAGACACAGGAGTGGCTTGCCTGTTCCTTCTCCAGCTCATTTTATAGATGAGGAAACTGAGGCAAATGAGGTTAAATGACTTGTCCAGGATCACACAGCTAGTATATATCTGAGGCCAGATTTTAACTGGGTCTTCCTGACTCCTGGTAGGGTGCTCTGTCCCCTCACCACTTAGCTGTCCTATGACCTTAGGTAAATTGTTTTATCCCTCCCCTCTTCTGTGGGCCTCGATTTTCTCATCTGTAAAATGGATCGATTAGATGGCCTTTAAAGGACCTTCTACCTTTACATCCTATGAAAAGAACAACAGTTTCTGAGTAAGACCAGGCACATCTAGCAGGAATAATTAATTCTCTCTAGACCCATTTTCCTTATCTGTAAAATCAGGGCATTGAACTAGAAGACCCAGAAGGTTTCTTTTAGCTCTAGCATCCTCTCTACATTCTAGAATGTTAAGAGCTAGGGGGTCATACCATTTTGGGTCACCTGGAACAGTCAAAGAAATAGGGAAATGGCCACTTTTCCCAGTTTGTTTGCCTTCCTAGTTCACAGGAGTAGAGAAGAAGCACCCTTTATCTCCAGAGTAAATGAGAATTGCCCAATTTTTAAAAGTACTAAAGAGCTAGTGAATCAATTGGACTGAAGTCAGATCTGCCTTGGGGTCTCCAGACTCCAGGCATGTGCCTTGAAGCAGTAAGCCGTAGGAGTTCTATTACTTAACAGCTGCATAGAGATGCCTTCAGAGCTGGAAGGAGACAGCCAGAGGGACTCTCTGAAATCCTAACCCACATACCCTGGTATCTATAAATCATAATATTCTTCTGGATAAACATTAAGGAATTTAGAAGGTGAGTTGAGAGAGTAAAGCTCCTGAGCTGTTTGCCTTTCTGAAATGTCGTCCCCTGAATAATGACGTATTATCGTGACTGTTAATTTTTAAAAAATTAACCAGTTAAAGAATTATCCTCTAATTCTGAATAGATGTTCCTGAACCAGTCCTTCGCACCCATTTGCCAAAGGGAACAAGGCTTCCCAACCATAAGCTACCAAGGATGAGTGCCATCTAGCGGCTAATCTAATCTAATAAAGGCTAATGGTCTGAGCTTAATGGAATGAGTCATAAAGGATGTGCCTGTCATGGATGTGTGTCTGCCAAGTGATAGCAACACTCCCCATTTGGACTTCAGAACATCTGGCTTCCTTTTCCTGGAAGGGCACGAAGCCAAACTTCTCCTGTAGACCAGGTCTGAAGCCAGGCTCTCTCTTTCTGAGCCTGGTTTCCCTTGGGCTACTCTTCTTATCACTGACGCTGGTGATGACATCACTTTGTCCATGTCAAATTCAATCTTTCCGGTTGAAAGTGGGTGAATGACTTAGCAAATTATTTTTTGAAGACTCTGGGCTTATTTTGAGACAGAGACTGGATCTGAGGTTTCCTTGGCATAGGGAGCTGTAGGGAAAGGAAATTCCTGCCAGTACTAGTTATTGCCATCTATATTTAGGGTGGCCTAGAGCAATGAAAAGGTAAATGATTTGCCCAGGGGTCAGTCACCTAGCTGGCATGAAGCAGAAATTGAATCCGGGTCTCCTGGGCTTCATGGCTACACAGAACCAGAACTTGTTATCTATAAAATCAACCCCTTAATGATTATAAGCAAAGAATAGTAGATACAAGGCATCATCAACAACAAAATTGTGAAAAGAATATATATATATATATGCATATATATATATATCCCCCCCCCCTCCCCACCTTCAGGTAAAGAGAGCTTCTTAAAATTTTTCCTGTGCTGACAGGCACACAATTCATTATCTAACAGCTTAGGGCACATGGGTAGCATCAGATAATCTGTATCAGGGAGAGGTCAGATGAGGAAACCAAGCTGCCTGAACATTAAGTCAAATTACCAGGATACGACAAACTATTCCATGATACTGGAAGAACTGGTTGATGGAACTACTCTGCTATCAGTGATTTTTGCGAAACCATTGAAATGCCCTAAATAAAAAAAAATTTTTTTAATTAAAAAAAAAAAGGATAGCTAGATTTTACAGTGGATAGAGGGTCAGGTCTGGAGTCAGGAAGATCTGAGTTCAAATCCAGCCTCAGATACTTACTAGCTATAAGACCCTGGGGAAATCACTTAACCCTGTTTGCCTCAATTTTCTCATCTGCAAAATGAATTAAAGAAGGAAATTACAAATCACTCTAATATCTCAGCCAAGGAAACCTAAAATGGGGTCACAAAGAGTTAGATACAACTGAAATGACCAAACAACAACAATTAAAAAAATTTTTTTTAATTTAAAATATTTTCTTATGGTTATAAGATTCATGATTTCCCCCTCCCCCACTCTTTCCTCCCTCCTCCTAAAGCTGACAAGCAGTTCTACTGGGTTATACATGTATCATTGAACAATTAAAAAAATATTTAGAATATTTTTCTATGGTTACATGATTCATGATTTTTCCCATCACTCTTCCCTCCCCCCTCTTGGGACTGACAAGCAGTTCCACTGGATTATACATGTATCATTGTTCAAAACTTATTTCCATGTTAATCATATTTGCAACAGAGTGATCTTTTAACATCAAAACCCTAATCATATCCCTATCAAACTATGTGATGGATCCTATATTTTTCTTCTGTGTTTCTACTCCCACAGTTCTTTCTCATAAGTTCCTCTGGGTTGTCCTGGATCATTTCATTGTTGCTAGTAGAGAAGCCCATTACATTCGACTGTGCCACCATTTTTTTAAAGGTAAGAAAGTAGAGTCTTGCCACTCTAGACCTGGAACCTTAACCTTGATTCCTGTCAAAAATTGAGAAGAAATTTAAAAAGAAATTCTTTACCAGCATTCAAAAAAGAAGCCATGATCAATCACTAAGGGCTGGCATGTCATCATTAAAGGCACATCATGCCAAACTGGCTCCATTTCTTTTGCTAGTCAGGCTGCTAGACTATATAGGAGAAGGCTACGGACATAACAAACCTGAATTTCAGCATTGCATTGGCAATTCCCCTCATGCAATCCTTGGAGACAAGATTGGGAGATAGGGACTCGATAACTGTAGACCTGCATAGATTTGGAACTGGTTGAGAAACCAGTGTGGCCAAAAGGGTAGTCATCTTTACTCGAACATAGGTCACTAGTGGAGTGCTTGGAGATCTGTTAGGAGCTCTGTACTGTTTGATATTCTTACTATTGACTCAGATGAGTCAGTGGTATACTTGTGTTGTTTCCAAATGACACAAATATGAATGGTATAACTAATAAGTTGGAAGAGAAAGTCAGGACCCAAAAAGATTTCAATAGCTTCGACCAATGAAGTGGATCAAAGAGGAATAAATGAAAAGCTTGGTATTTGAGATTAAAAAAAAAACTGAATAAGTATATAAGAGGCAATGGAGATGAACAAGATTTCTTATGAAATGGGTTTTTTTAATGTGTTGAAAACTGAACATGTCAGTAGAATGGACAAGAAAACCCCAAAAGGTAATGCCAGCTCCGGCTGCTTTGAGAGGCGTATCCTGCAGAGCAAGGGAGAGGGGAGTCTGACCGAGCTCTGCCCCAGACAGACTGCAGCTGGAGAAGGATTGCACTCATTTCTCAGAGTCTTACAAAGAGCTTTGATAAATTAGGCAGCATTAAGAGGGCCTGATTTCTTTGAATAAGCATCACCTGAAAGAACCAAGGTCATGCAACCTGCCAAAGAGAAGACTTGAAGGAAGCATGGGGTGATCTTCAAATATTCAAAGGAAGAGGGTTTAGATTTGGCTGCCTGGCCTGTAGAGAACAGAATGTGAAGCAATTCAGGAGACTGAACAACTTAGAAGCAAAAGACCATGGGCAGGAATGAGATTTCCAGTTCATTCCAGTCTCCAACTATTGCTTTACTTGATTTCAGCTCCACAGAACAAGATGTCCCAATGCATTGTTCCCCATGTGTTGACCCTTGTCCCCACCCCACCTTCCAGCTTCCTTTTGTATATTGTCTTCCCCCTTTAAATGATAAATTCCTCAGGGGCAGGGATTGTCTTTTTGTCTGATTTTCATTCCCAGAGCTTAACACAATACCTGGCACATATATAATTGAAAATCTGTTACCTTAAAAAAGAACTACATTTCCTGGGAGCCCACTGACTTCCTGTTGTTATGTACTTCCTGTAGACAAAAGATATTAGCAAGTGGGTGGTCCCCTTGGGCCTCTTTCTTGGGCTGGCAGCCAACATGGTGGCAGTGGTAAACTAAGTGCAGGGATTTTGAAATGGCTAATCAGCCATGGGCATGGGTCTTTATTTTGTATCCTCTTTATTCCTTGATTTATAATGATCATTAATAAATCTCTTAAAATATAATATTTTTGTTATTGAGATTAATTTTAATTCTTACAGTAGGTACTTTAAAATATTTGTTGAATTGAATGATTAAATTAGTTGAGAAATATTTAACAAAATGAATAAAAATACAATAATGCATAGATAGCCTATTTTTAAACTAAGTTAATATGTAGCTGGCTGCAATCTCTCTGTATGGATTATTGGTATCTGTGGATATCTTTCAGTGTTTTTCAGTTGTGTCAGAATCTTTCTGATGCCATTTTAAGTTTTTTTCTTTTCTTTCTTTTTAATCCCCTTACTTTCTGTCTTGGAATGGATATTAAATATTAGTTCCAAGGCAGAAGAGTGGTAAAGGCTCCTGGGCAATTGGGGTTAAGTGACTTGCCCAAGGTCACATAGCTAGGAAGTGTCTGAGACTGGATAAGAACTTGTCTCAGTATTCATTGAGCTACTTAGCTGCCCCAATTTGGGCTTTTCTTGACAAAGAAACTGGAGTGGTTTGCCAATTTCTTCTCCAGCTCATTTTACAGATGAAGAAAGTGAAATAGAGTGAAGTGACTTGCCCAGGGTCAGACAGCTAGTAAGTGTCTTAAGGCCAGATTTGAACTCTGGAAAATAAGTCTTTTTGCCTCCAGATCCAGCACTTTATCCCTTGCATCACCCAGATGCCTTATATACAGATTAGTGGCCTCATTATTATTTGACTAACTCATTTAAGATAAGAGGAAAAGGAATAATTGTAGAAGGAGAATTATTATTATGGATAATAATAATAATAATAATAATAAACAGGCATTAATATAGTGTCTATGATGTGCCAGGTTTTGTGCTAAGTACTTTACAAATATGATCTCATTTGATCTTCACAAAAACCCTGTGAGGTTAAGGAAACGGAAACAAACAGGACAAATTGCTTGCCCAAGATGACACATCTAGTAAATGGCTGAGGCTGTTTTTAAATTCAGGTCTTCCTAACTCCAGGCTCAGTACTCTTTCACCCACCTAGCCACCATGTATTAGTAGTATTAGTAGTACTTAGCATTCTCACAATGGACCACAGATGTGAAATAATTCCCCTGAGGTCATGGAAACTGAGTCAAGGCAGAGTAGTTCATACAAAGATAGCCCAAGTTAGTGGATGAGCTGGAAGGAGACCCTTAAAAATATTCATCCTCTTTCTGGCTATCATAGAGCTTAATATTTGGAGTTAGGAAAATCTGGGTTTAAATCCTGTCTCATATACTTCCTTGATGGGTAACTTTGGGCCAGCCATTTAGCCTTTCTATTTCCCCTTGGTAAAATGAGGTCTTGCCCAACTTTAAATAGACAATTCTCTGATTTGTTTTTTCAAGGAATCACAGTCCATTCTTAATAACTGTATATGCCCAAGATCTCAGACTCTTCTTTAGAAGTCCTGAAGTCAGCGTGAGCACCATCTATAGCCCTCTTCTGGGGCTTTTTGAGGATGAAGGGCGCCATCTGATGTGGCTCAAGTGGGACTTTTGTTGGAGGTTGAATGTCACATGAGGGTCAGGAGAGGAGCCTAAACATATTTCTGTCAACTGACAATGAAAGTGAAGGTTTATTTTAACCCTGTTTCAATTCACTGCGTCCTATCAATTCTTCCAGCAGGATGTGATGAACTAGAGAGGGGACCATTCTTATTCTTACTTCCAATTTGATCTTTGCTTTGATCTTCATTCTTTTTTTATTGTCTAAAGTGATTTTATTTTTTAATTGAAAATTGTTATTTAATTAATTAATTTAGAATATTTTCCCATGGTTACACGATTCATGTTCTTTCCCTCCCCTCCTTCCTAGCCAACTCACAATTCCACTGGGTTTTACTTGTGTCATTGATCAAGATCTATTTCCACATTATTAATATTTGTACTAGGGTGATTGTTTAGAGCCAATATCCCTATCAAATCATGTGATCAAGCCATTGTTTTTCTTCTGTGTTTCTATCCCCACATTTCTTCCTTTGAATGTGGATAACGTTCTTTCTCATAAGTCCCTCAGAATTGTTCTGGATTTGATCTTCATTCTGACTAGTCAAGAATTAATGGATTAATTGGATTAAATGGAAGCAGACAATTCCAGGCAACACAGAAGCATAGTAGGGCTGGAAGAGAAGGGTCATTAAATCCTAGGACCTGGAATTATTTGGGAACCTGTAAGAAGTATTCATTAAAAACCATTTGTCAGTGCTTAAAAAATGGGAAAATCTATCAGTGGAACAGATTAGGTATGCTGCATGCATAAACAAAAGAGTAGCAAAGATTTCAATAGACCCCAAAATCTAAACTATTGGGATAAGGACTTACTATATGACAAAAACTTGTGGGGAAAACTGGATAACAATCTGGCAGAAATTTGCTTTAGGCCAGTGTCTCATACCATACATCAAGATAAGTACTAAATGGACAATGACTTAAATATATCACCTCATAAACTATGACTAGGGGAATTCTTTGTGACTAAACGAAGTATAAAGAGGATGATAAAAGATAAAAAGGACAGTCTTGATTATGTAAAATTTAAAAGAATTTTGTGCTAACAAATCCAATTTATAATTGAAAGGGAAAAAGGTATTTGGAAAAAATCTTTGTAGCAAGTTTCTTTGATATCCTATACACACATACACACACACACACACACACACACACAATCCAAGATATATATACTAATTCAAATCTATGACAAGAGTTATCCTGTAATAGCTAGTCAAAATAAATGAAAAAGGTAGTTGTTAAATCAAGAAATCAAATTATAAAGAGCTATATGAAAAAGGATTTTTCAAGTCACTAACAATTTAAGAAATGAAAATTAAAACAACCCTGTGTTCCCACTTCATGCCCATGAGCTGGCAAAGACAACAACAAAAAAAAAAAAAGAGAGAGAGAAAACAGGCCTCCCTAATATACTGTTTTTGGTCTAGTTATTCTAGAAAGCAACTTGAAACTAAGCTATAAAAATCACTTAACTGTGAATACCTTTTAACACAGAGATACCTACTTTTAGGGCCTTATATCCCAAATAGATCAAAGAAAGAAAGAAAAAAGGTCCCACTTGTACACAATATTTATAGTAGCTCTATTTTGCTAAAGAAAAAAAAAATTGGAAACAGAGAGAGAGGATAGTGTTCATTAGTTGGGGACTGGCTGAACAAATTGAGGTATGTTAATATAGTGGAATATTATAGTGCTATAAAAAATGATGAAAGGCACATGGTCAGATAAATGTGGTAAGACTTGTAGAAACTGATTTAGAGTGAAGTGAACCCAAACAAGAGAACAATTTGTACAGTAACTACAGCTTTATAAAGAGAAACATCTTTGAAGGATTTAAGAACTAAGATCACTGTAATAATCAACCACAATTTTAGACAATCAGTAATGAAGAATGCTACCCATTTCTTGATAGGGAGATGCAGGATGAGACATATTCTCAGACATAATCAGGAGGAGGATTTGTTTTGCTTGACTAAGTGTATTTTGTTTTGTTTTTCTTTTTTCTAATAGTGGGGAGAAATAGGAGGGAGTATGCCATGCTGCTAGCAATAGGGTTTTCAAAAATAGGAAGATATGCCATGTTTCCAATGATTCCAAGCTGCCCCCTGCAGCAAAAAAGTCTATCTCATTACCATCAATATTCTTCCAGTCAAGCCATATGGCTGAGGATCAGAAAACCCTGTGATCTCTGAAGAATTAAAATGACAAATCACCCAAAGGGCTTGGAAAAGGCATTAGTGGGCATAAGTAGGCTTCAGCATATTACCAAAGAAGACCCACATTGAAGGAGGGGCATAAAAAGAAGTTCCTGAGGGTTCTTTGATTGGGGAAGGGCTAAACGAATCATAGCACCTACATATGCAATAGAATATTATTGTGCTATAACAAACAATGAACATGTTGAATACAGAAAATCATGGGAAAATGTATATAAGCTGATGCAAAGTAGAGGAAGCAAACCTATAAATACTGTACGATATATGCAATACTATAGCAATATAGATGAAAAAAAACAGCAAAATTGAAACCAAATACTTTGAAATTATGATAATCAAACAGTGAAAAAAGAGATATAAGAATGAATTCCCTTTCTTCTTTACATAAGTGGAGAACTATGCATATGGAATACTATAAATAATTTTAGACTTGATTGATGATTCAGTTAGATTTGTTGAAATATTTTTTATTTTTTATTCTTAGTTATAAGGAATGGCTCTGGGAGGGGGAAGGGAAATTATATATTGGGAAATAAAGATAATGTCAGAATGAAAGTTAGTAATGAAATTTAAATGTAAAAAAAAGATATTTCTAAAAGGATCAGAAAAGGAAGTGAGGAGTACAGATTGAATCAGATAGCAAGAATGATTAACAATAGAATGTCAGTCTGTTTGGTACATTACTGCCCTTAATATAAAAACAACAGTAATGGGTAGCATTTATAGAGCATTTCAGAGTACCTTGAATAGGGTATTTCATTTGATCAAAAAGGAAAAGATTACTGCCTTCAGTATTCACCTATTGTACAGATGACCGTCTCTCTGAAGGTAATGCTAGAGATACCAGTGGGTATCTCCAGTGGATAATTGATGGACCTTATTTGAGGAAAACTGGATAGTCTGACTAACCTCTCACACAAATGGGCCTCCTAGAATTAGGTGTTTTGTGAAGTTGGGGAACTTCTCATTCTCTTAGGATCAGAACCCCTTTCTGACCCAAATCCATCTCTTTTCCAGTCCCTCTAATGTTATGACTTCTAATGCTAGCATAGGCTACAACTTGAGGCCATCCTACTTGCCTTGGTCCCTTTGCTTAGCAACCTGTATCTCTGGTAATCCATGCCTGGCTTGAAGGAAAAAGGTTTAAAAAATTCTATTGGGGATTACCAAATTCTAATCAAGAGAAAGAGCAAGATGTTGGTGATTGATAGAAGTGGAGATTCCTTCAACAAAAATAAAAGTCTTATTGAGAGGATATGATGTATACATTTGGCATGTTGGGCTGGAAACAGACTTGGAATCCTGACTTGGCCACTGTAGGACTTTGTTAATTCGTTTCTTTGAGATTCTAGTTCCTCTTCAGTAAAATGAAGTCAGACTGGGTCATCTCTAAGGTCACTTCCTACTCTAAATCCATGATCCTATTAAATTAGAATATGCTAAATGCCATGGTCCTTCAGTTGTAGAAAGACTACTTCCAATGGAGGAAGGAGACAAAGGGAAAGTTCAAAGAGAAGGAAGCATTATTAGATGGTCTTTGTGAGGTGGGTGAGATTTCAAGAGGCAAAGAGAGAGAGAAACAGTGTTCCAGGCAGAGGATAGGAAAGCCATGGAGGCTGGACAATGAAGACCACATGTAGAAACAAAGATGTCTATTTTGGTGAAAATGCAAATTATCTGATGGGGCAATAGTATGAGAGAAAGCTATAAATGTAAGGTTAAAGTCAGGTTATCAAGGGCCTTGAATGTTAGACAGATTTTATCCTGTTGATCAGGGGGAGTCATTGACAACTTATCAACAAGAAAATGGCAAGATCAGGGTTGTGATCATGCTAGCACAAAATTAATCTGGTATTGACTTATAGGACGAATTTGATGAGGGCAGAGAGACCCTTTAGGATACTAGTTCTTGTTCTAGTATCAAGAGAATACGTATGCATTGACCACTTCAAAACTCTGAGCTCAATTTTAGACAAAAGGATCTAGTGATGCAGTGATCTGATTACTTCTTTTATGAAATGAACTCTGAAATGTCACCTATTTTTACACTCAGAAACCCAGGCAGCTTTGTTCTGTTTATATTTTTATTACTGGCTTTAAAGATCACAATGTACCCACTCATTGCTCCATAGGTCAAGCCATTCAACCTTTGATACAAACCAACATAATTCTGACTTTCGAAAGCTCTTAAACAGAACAAAGTGATGAAACTAGGTTTTATCTTCATTGTTACTATCAGAATCATTGTCACTATGAGCAACAAGCTTTTTGGAACAATAACAGACATATAGTTAGTGCTTTAAAGTCCCCCTCGAAATATTTTACAAATAAAAACCTAATTTTAGACTCACAATTACCCCATGAAGCAGGCACAAGTATTATGATCTTTATTTTACAGATGAAAAAACTTGAGCCTCAGAGAGGGTTTGTGTCTTGCCTCGTGTCAAACAGCTAGAATATGTCAGAGAAAAGTGTTGAATTCAGATCTATATGATGCCAAGTCCAGGATTCTTTCTATTATACCATGCTACTTCTCTCTTTGCTGTGTACCTGCTGCATACAAGGCACCATCTTGGTAAAGGTGGTGATGATAAGATGTTAAAACACAGTGGGACAGTGTAGGTGTCTTGGGCTTCCTCTAGGTCTCATACTAAAACTTATTAACCTGAATCTGCAAGCCGACCTTGCTCCATCTTGAGTTTTTATTCAATCCAATCAGTAAGTATATATTAAACACTTACTATATTGTAGGCACTGGACACAGAAAGGGAAAACAAAACAATTGCTCATTGCTCTCTGTATTGCCACAGCCTTCAGCCAGAGCCAATATCATTCTGAATCTGGAATGCTCTTGAAGAAGAAAGTTAGGTTTTACAAAGTAGGGGAAACAGAAAGGCTCATCCATGAATTCATAGACTGGGTGGCTCAGTGTTCTGATTCTGGCTTCCTTCCTTTCTTCCTTTCTTCCTTTCTTCCTTTCTTCCTTTCTTCCTTTCTTTCTTTCTTTCTTTCTTTCTTTCTTTCTTTCTTTCTTTCTTTCTTTCTTTCTTTCTTTCTTTCTTTCTTTCTTTCTTTCTTTCTTTCTTTCTTTCTTTCTTTCTTTCTTTCTTTCTTTCTTTCTTTCTTTCTTTCTTTCTTTCTTTCTTTCTTTCTTTCTTTCTTTCTTTCTTTTCTTTCTCCCTGACCATCTATCTTAGAATCAATACTGTGTATTGGTTCCAAAGCAGCAGAGTGGTAAGAGCTAGGCAATGGGGGTTAAGTGGTTTGCTTGAAACCAGATTTGAACTAGGACCTCCCATCTCCAAGGCGATTCAGCCCACTGAGCCACCTAGCTGCACCCCTGTCTCTAACCTCCAGCTTTGTTTCCAGTGACAAAGTTCTTTCCTGGTACTTCAGTTTTGGGAGCTACATTCTTGCACCAAAGTCATTACCTTTGTGTCCTATTCAGTATCTCAGTTCCACAGAATTGCAGACTCGGAGCTAGGAAGGGAACCATACCTGAGCATGAATCTATGCTTAATCATTGTTGACAATCCTTCATTCATAGTTAAGCAGATGCTTTGGAAGGTATTAAGATTAAAGGTAGGGATTAAGGAATAAATAAACAAACTGTGATATATCAATATAAAGGGATATTATTACGCTGTAAGATACAAGGACTATGATGACTACAAAGAAACATGGGAAGAATTATATGAACTTAAGCAAAGAGAAATAAGTGGAACCTAAAAAACAGCACACACACACACACACAGAAGACTAATGTAAATGGAAAAAGAGCAACAAGAAAAGTCAAAAGCAAATATGAAATTATGACAACCAGGAAAAATGATTCTTTATACAACTTAATATCTATATATCTTTGTATATAATAATCATCAAAAACATTTGGTACTGATTAAAGAATAGAAAAAGATGAATAGAGTAGACTAGAGAAGGAAGAATCAGAAATCATTGAAGTCACTAACCTAACTGCCCATCTGATAATAGTTTGATATACCAAAGATATAGATAATGAATAGAAATACATCAAAACAAAAGTCATTTCACTTAGACAAGTTGCCAAAGGATGGGAACAAAACGTTCTCATAAGAATTGCAAAATATTACCAATTGTATAAGAGACTATTCTAAGTCACTACTAATAACTCCTTAGAAAACTGGAAAGTAGACTAGCAGAAATTAGGCAGAGATCAACAACATTCAGAAGTGATTCATGACCTCAATATTTAAGATTGCATAATTTAAAAAATATTAGAAAAGAAAGCTTTAAAGAGATTACCTGGGGAATTACCTGGGGAAAGTAAGGTGACTCAGTGGATTGAGAGTGAGGCCTGGAGATGGGAGTTCATGGATTCAAATCTGACCTTAGAAACTTTCTAGCTGTGTGATCCTGGGCATTCCACTTAGCCCTCATTGACTAGTCTGAATTGTTCTTTTGCCTTGGAACCAATACACAGTATTGATTCTACGATAAAAGGTAAGAGTTTTAAAAAATAAATAAAAAGAATATCTGTAACAGCTTTGGATATGGGATCTGTTCTTAACTAAATAAAGGATATGGGCAATTATGAAAGATGAAATAGATCATTTTGATTACATAAAATTGAAAACCTTTTTGCACAAAAAAATTTAATGCATCCAGGATAAGAATGGAATACGTCACCTAATACTTCTGGAAATGGTTTGATATCTAAAAGACAGAAATGATTAAGAGAGATACATAAAACCAAAAGCTATTCCCCAATAGTTGTCAAAGGATAGAAACAAAAAGGTCTCAAAAAACCTGCAAAGCATTAACAACTATATTAAAGAATGCTCCAAGTAACTACTAAAAAGAGAGATTCAAATCAAGACAGTTCAGAGGTTTCATCTCACACCCAAAAGATTGGCAAAAACAACAAAAGATGGGCATGGCCATTGTTGCAGTTGTTGTGAAATTCACTCATTGATGCAGGAGATCTGGATTGGTCCAACCATTCTAGAAAAAAAAAAAAGGGAATTATGCAAATAGATGAAACTATTTAACCTCTTATCTCCCATCTTAGAATCAACACTGTGTACTGGTTCCAAGGCAAGAATGGTAAGGGCTAGGCAGTGGGGTTGAATGATTTGCACAAGGTTACAAAGCTAGGAAATATCTGAGGTCAAATTTGAACCCAGGGCCTTCTGTCTTCAAGTCTGGCTCTCAATCCACTGAGTCACCTAGCTGTTCCCTAGCTATACAATTTGACCCAGAGATTCTGTATAGGCATATACCCCAAGGATAACAATGATAAAAAAAACAAAAAAAGATTCTATATATGCCAAAGTATTTGTATCAGCAAATTTTGTGGTAGCAAAGAATTATTTTTTAAAAAACACAGCAAATTATGATGAGCAAACCTGACCCTAAAGAAGAGAAATGAGAATAAACCTCTTTCTTTTCTTTGAAAAGGTGGAAGACTAGGATATTATATCAGAGTGGATTAATGTAATAGTTTTGCTGAACTTTTTTTTTTCTCATTTTTACTATAATGGATGGCTCTCTGGGAGTGGAAGAATAATACTTATATTGGGAAATAGTGAAATAGAAACAAAAGATATCTTCTTCTAAAGAAAACTGATATTAGGGAGACCAGTTAGGAGATATAGTTATAGACCAGCAATGATGTCGCAGGATTATAGACTTACATCTGGAGAATATTTTTAAATTTAAAAAAATTATCTTTTCAGATTAATTTATTCTATATTATTTTATTAAATCCCAAAGAATATGTTATTTTTTTAAAATAGAATCTTTTTAAAAATTGCATGGAGAAACAATTTTTTAAATATATTTTATTTGATCATTTCTAAGCATTATTCGTTAAAGACATAGATCATTTTCTTTTCTGGAGAAACAATTTTTAAAAATTATTTTCTGACATTATGTGATTTAGATTCTCTCCCTCACTCCCTCCACCCACTTCCCCAAGGCAGTAAATGGTCTGTTATGGTTATGCTAGTGCTGTCTTGCAATATATATTTCCACGTTCCCCATGGCACAACAGAAGACACATATCACACATACAATAAAAAAAAAAAACTCATGAAGAAAATCAAAGTTAAAGATGGCATGTTTGATCTGCAGTCTCCAACAGTTCCTTCTTTGGCTTTGAGTAGAATTTTTTAAACCATGAGTCCTTTGGGCTTATCTTGGGACCTGTTTTGCTGATAATAGTTCAGCTAATCATTGTGCAATATCTCTGTTACTACATACACTGTTCTCCTGGTTCTCCTCACTTCACTTTGCATCAGGTCACAGAAGTCGTTCCAAGTTTTTCTGAACTCATCCCGTTTGTCATTTCTTCTGGCACGATAGTATTCCATTATAACCATATACCACAACTTGTTTATCCATTCCCCAATTTATGGGGAAGTTTCAGTTTCTGAGTTGGAGAATATTTCAGGAGACACGTAGACCAGTTCCTCATATTATAGATAAGATAATGAAGGCTTGGGAGGTTCAGGGACTTGCCCAAAGTCACACAGGTAGCCAAAATCAGAAAAAGGATTCAAATTGGACTTTCTCTGACTCCAGAGGTTTACTTGACTCAAGAGTGTGCTGATAAATATTTAACAACAGACTCTCTGAAAAAATGTATTTCCAACGCATTTTTAAGTTTAACATACACTGCCAACATTTTTCTCCATTACTTTAAGTCTGGACAACCAACAAAACAGTAAAGCAAGCTCTAATTTGTAGTGTTTGCCTATTTCCAAGCTGTGAGTACTCACAACTAAGAATTTAAGAATAAGAGGTTGTCAGTTAGAACTGTCCTCGGCTCATCCCTGCCTGGATTACATCAGCACTAAAGTGAGTAGAGAGAAATCATGGGAATGAAGAAAACACTCTCAGTGAGTGACTGCATTGAATCAGAGATATGAATCAGAGAGAGATTTTTAGAGAAATGTGAGGAAGACCTTCCTAACACCGAGACAACTCTGTTGTCCTACAACAGAATGGACCAAGGGATGGGAAGAATAATAAACAAAAGTGGAGGTGTTTAGAGCAGAAGCAGATTTGGGGGTGGGTGGGATGAAGGGCTCCATTTTCAGGCATTTGTGAACCATCCAGTGGGAGATGCTCCATCTGTGGTTGGGTACTTAAAAATGAAAACTGAGGGGGCAGCTGGGTGGCTCAGTGGATTGAGAACCAAGCCTAGAGACGGGAGGTCCTAGGTTCAAATCTGACCTTAGACACTTCTCAGCTGTGTGACCCAGGGCAAGTCACTTGACCCCATTGCCTAGCCCTTACCACTCTTCTGCCTTGGAGCCAATACACAGTATTGATTGCAAGACAGAAGGTCAGGGTTTAAAAAAAAAGACTTCATGACACTTAGGAAAAAGGTGTGTTTTTTTAGCATGTAATGAAAATTTCTTATTTCATACATTTTTCTTTATTTATTTTTTAATTACCAGTTGCAGAGACTTGAATTTGATTGAATTTGGATAAAACAAAGTTGTCCTACAATTCTTTTTCCCCTGTTGTTTGAAGGGGAAAGGGGAACTATTAATATGCTATCTTAGTATTACTGGGCAGCAGGTATCCGTTGCACCTCAACTTTTTAGCGTGTTTAGTCACCATTCCTATTGACTATGGAGACCCCACAGAAGTTTGGGCAGCTTCCCCATGCTTTTCTCCAAACATTTCAAAGCTGGAAAGAAAGAGGAGTCTTACGAGGTCAGTCAACCCCATTAGTATATCCTTGACGTTATCAGCAGGACTCAACTCAGAAAAGAAAAGCATGGGGGAAATATAAGAAGACTTATTTCCCACTTGATCCCATGCAGCTGGCGGTACGTGTCCTAGGGAGATGAGCCTGTGCCTGCAATGGGGCTGCCTCTCTTTTCTTGTACTTCCCTCTCCAACCAGGTGACTAAGTTGAAATCTCAAGATGGATGAGACCTGGAGAATATGAAAGGTGATGAGGTCCTGGTAGACCAGCTAGGCAACAGCTGTGCTATCCTGTGGAGTGGTTTGTTGTGGCCATTATAGCAGCAGCAGGCAAAGCCTGGCCACTGAAACCTTCTGCCTCCCCTCCCATTTAGTGTCCCAGGATCACAGATTTAGAGTTAGGAAGGTCTTAACCCCCATTGCCTAGCTCTTACCACTCTGCTGCTTTGGAACCAATACACAGTATTGATTCTAAGATAGATGGTCAGGGAGAAAGAAAAGAAAGAAAGAAAGAAAGAAAGAAAGAAAGAAAGAAAGAAAGAAAGAAAGAAAGAAAGAAAGAAAGAAAGAAAGAAAGAAAGAAAGAAAGAAAGAAAGAAAAGAAAGAAAGGAAGGAAGGAAGGAAGGAAGGAAGGAAGGAAGGAAGGAAGGAAGGAAGGAAGGAAGGAAGGAAGGAAGGAAGGAAGGAAGGAAGGAAGGAAGGAAGGAAGGAAGGAAGGAAGGAAGGAAGGAAGGAAGGAAGGAAGGAAGGAAGGAAGGAAGGAAGGAAGGAAGGAAGGAAGGAAGGAAGGAAGGAAGGAAGGAAGGAAGGAAGGAAGGAAGGAAGGAAGGAGAAAAAGAAAGGAAGAGAGAAAGACAAAAACTAGGGCAAAGGAGGTTTAAGTGACTTGCCCAGAGAAACACAGCTGAGATCAGATTTGAACCTAGGTCCTCCTGACTCTAGGCCTGGAACTCTATCCACTGTACTACCTAGTTGCCCCATAACTTTCTTGTTTTATAGATAAGGGAACTGAGACCCAGAAAATCAAAGTCAGTTACCCTAAGTCATTTGCAGAATTTAGTGTCAAAGCCAGGATCTGAACTGAAATGAGGTGACATCAAGCTAAGCCCTCTTTCCATTATACCCACTCCCTCTCAAAGGCACCAAGTATTTGCTGTAACATAAGCTATTTGGCTTGTTATAAGATAAATGTTTCTATTCCACTGCTAATAGACTTTGTTGACATTAAACATGTACATTAAATTTAAAAAGTTATACAGCATTGAAAAGTTGCTCTTTAGGGAGCTATCTGCTTAGCCTTCCCCAACCTTGGCCCTATAAACAGATGTGTAGAAAAAAGATCAGAGGAATTCAGTACAGAATGCAAATTTCACCTGGGGTAAATTCATTTGGAACATTCGGGGAAGGCAGAGGAATGGCCACAGAAGATGGGATAGGGAGAATCTGGAAGCAGAGAAGACAGTCCCATTGGGGACACCATTGGGCTGGGAAGGGAGACCTTCCAGAAAGGCCCTGGTTGGATGCAGGATGGACACAGAAGATTTGGGAGGCTGCTATGCACCACGGGGAGGAAGAAAAGTGGTTTGCCTTCCTCATCCTCTTGTAAAGTCTTCTGGGCCAAAACCCATTTTGCCTAGTTCAGGAGAAAAAGCAAAACAATCTTAGTTTAGTTTTAAGCTTTAATTGAAAAACTTGAATATAGTTTTAATAACCTGAATAACTAATGAATCCATTAGTAAATAACCTTAATAAATTAAAATGAAGATTTTTGTGATACCTTGTTTAATAAAAATTCCTAACAAACTCCATACTGGTTTCTTTATCTAATATTTGTAGACTTCCTTCTTCTTTAATATATCCCATTAACTATGGTCCAGCTTCTTTGCCCTGAAAACTTCCCTTCTTCAGATCTATTCTCTCGGGACCTGGCTCTCTACTAAAGCTAGTGGTATAAGGAAACATGAGCTAAAGGCCAATGGCTGAGGATGCCCACCTCCTAGGAAATATATTAAACATAGTTGTATTGTTGCTGAAGATTTTGCTGCCTTACCCCAAAGGCAGCATTTCATCATGATGTCCAGAAGCCCTTTACGTCATACCAAAGAAGCTCTCTCTGCTTGTCTATAAGACCAAACCTGGATTACAGCCAGGACATTCAAGGTCTCCTAAAATGTTATAATAGTATAGAGGTTTCTCATCTCCAAGCCTTTGGACAGGTTGGGATGCATGTCCTCTTCAACTCTGCCTCTTAGAATCACTAGTTTCCTTTAAAGCTCAGCTCAAACACACTCTCTTACTTGTAGTTTGTTTGTTTTTTTACTTTTATCTTCCATCTTGGAATCAATATTGTGTATGGGTCCCAAGACAGGAGAGTGGTAAGGGCTAGGCAATGGGGGTTAAGTGACTGATCCAGGGTCACACAGTTAGGAAGTCCTACATTCAGCCTTTTGTGATTCTCTACCAGCTATTGAATGTTTTCTTCTAAAATTATCTTATATAATCTTTTTGGTATATAATTATGTGTGTATATGTTGTTTCCACCTATAGAATGTAAACTCCTTGAGAGTTTCATTTTTGTCTTTGTATTGCTGGTGTCTGAAAGCGTCTGGCTCATGCTCAGAAACTCACATGGATCTGGAATCTCATCTATCTCCAAGTCCCTCAAATGCAGCAGATGGTAAACCTGCTGAAGATAATGCCTTCTAATCTGATGAGACTTTTGTCTATACCCTTCCAAAAATTTAATGCTATGGACCTACACAATGGGCTGGAGGACTTTGCTGCTTTTTTCTGACATTGTGATGAGTACAATGGAGTGTTATATAATTGGCTCATCTTCTCTTCTTTTACAGTTGTATGGATGACATCTTTTATTCCTTTTCTTCAAAATTCCTTAGTGATTGCATGTTTTAGCCTACTCATACCCATCATGTGCTTTCCCATTGTCGTCTGATACTCATTTTTAATTCTTCCAACACTGCTACATTCCATATTTCAATGTCCTAAAACAACCCTTAGAATGTTTGTCCTAAAAAAGATAGTCCTTTATTTCCATGGAAAATTGACAAATATTAAAGAAGCTTTGCAATTTTCTTTTTTTTTTCTGATATTTATTTATTTATTTATTTAAATTTTATTTAGTCAATTTAGAACATGATTCCTTGGTTACAAGAATCATATTCTTTTCCTCACTTCCCCCTGCCTTTCCCTTAGCTGAACACAATTCTACTGGGTAATACATGTGTCCTTGATCACAACCTATTTCCAAGTTGTTGATGTTTGCACTAAGATGTTCATTTAAAGCTTTGCAATTTTCTTGTTTTTTCCTGACATTTATTTATTTATTTAAATTTTATTTAGTCAATTTAGAACATGATTCCTTGGTTACAAGAATCATATTCTTTTCCTCACTTCCCCCTGCCTTTCCTGTAGCTGAACACAATTCTACTGGGTAATACATGTGTCCTTGATCACAACCTATTTTCAAGTTGTTGATGTTTGCACTAGGATGTTCATTTAAAGCTTTGCAATTTTCTTGTTTTTTCCTGACATTTATTTATTTATTTAAATTTTATTTAGTCAATTTAGAACATTATTCCTTGGTTACAAGAATGATATTCTTTTCCTCATCTCCCCCACCCTTTCCCATAGCCATGCACAATTCCTTTGGGTTTTATATGTGTCCTTGATCAGATCCCATTTCCAAGTTAATAATGTTTGCACTAGGATGTTCATTTAAAGTGTTGCAATTTTCTGAAGTCAATCTCTCTTCTTCTTTCCTCCTCTTGTTCAACTCTGCATCTAACACGTTGTCCATCTCTACTGTCTGTCTTAGATATACATGCTGCTGAACAACTTCTTTAGGTTGTCCATCCAAATGCATGTGGCAATCTAGGCAATAGACATTCTTCAAATACTTGGGCTTTCCTGTGTTGATAGTCATACCAAACTCCTTTGACTGATTATAGGTCTCTCCCATAAGGCTTGGTAATGTTTTAGGGGTTAATGCAAATGGCACAATGTAATTCACAAAGAGGAATATCTGGAGGACCTCATTATTCACAACGAGTACTTTTTAACTTGGATTCTGCACTAGATCTCCTCCATCATGGTGGCAAAAGCCTTTACTGAGTGTCTGTGTCCCTAATGGATGCCTAGCCAGATGTTTGTGATCAGGGGATCATGGATCAGGGTTATTTATGTTGCTCTATGTTTCAAGGAATCTTGAATGAGTTTGATATGTGGAGGGGAGAACCTGGTGGAAAAATAGCCTGGCAGGTGGCATTTGTTCCACCAAATCAAATGCTTGTTCATAATAAAAAAACAACAAATAGTGGGATCTTAAGCTCTCTTTTCTTAAACCCTTACCTTCTATTTTAGGTCTGATATTAATCATCAGTTTCATGGCAAAAAAAAAAAGAGTGACAAGGGCTACGCAATTGGGGTTAAATGATTTGCCCTGAATCACAATTGTCCACCTACATGCCCCAGGATCATATATTTTTTATGTCTCTCAATCAATCAAGAAAGGAAAAAAACTGTAGTCCATCACTGATCATTACTCATGATCATTACTCTCTTGATATCTTCATTAAAAATGTCCTAAGTTCAAAAGACTGACTAGATGGGAGAATAGGCATCTAGGTTAATAGCTACTGATATTCACAATCATCTTTTTCAGCATTAATAAGTGCCAAATTTTTTTTTCCACATCAACTCCTATTACTCCAAGAAGCCAGATGAATTCAAGGTGGTCAGCACAAGAGTTATGGCAGTCAGAGTCTAACCAGACTTACAGACAGACCTGATGATATAACTATCTCCGATTATTAGTGAATGTTAACAACGTCTACCATTGTTGCTAGTCTGTTTTTCTTTTTTTAAATATTAAATGGAATTTAGAATGTAAATGTAAGAAAACTCTAGGAAATACATGAAGAAATTGAGAGAGAGAGAGAGAGAGAGAGAGAGAGAGAGAGAGAGAGAGAGAGAGAGAGAGAGAGAGAGAGAGAGAGAAATAGCCAAGGAAAGCTGTGGAAAATAGCTCCAAGTCAATGGAAAAAAAGAGTAAGGGAAAGAAACTCTAAGATTGCAAAAACTGTCTCATTGTCTCTTAAGCTTAGCTTTTTTAAGCTCTTAGAGTGAGAGGCCAATTTGTTTACTCAGTCCAATGACTAGGCTTCCTTTCACTTCAACCTTGTAGATTTACACTGAGAACTTAGCCTAAAGATAAATCAACATCTACAAATATTGATTGATTCCTCTCACTTTCTACTTTTTTGGCTAATCTTTGAGTTTCTTAATTGCCTTCAACCTTTGAATGAGCAGGAACATACCTCCAGTGAACATCTGTGTCCTGAGTTAATTGTCTATACATACAAGTACCTCTGTGTGGACAGCTGCTTCTAATTCTGCTCTTTGGTTAATCTGTTGCCCAGAATGTATACAACTAATATTTAGAGTATGATCTAATTCTCAATAGGTACTCATACCTTCTTGTGCTTTTTTTCCTCCATTATTTCTACAGGCATGTTTTATATATAAACAATGTCGGAGTCGGATTCCTGGTCTCACCTTGCAAAGTCCTGTGTCTTTTAGTCATTAGAGTAGCCTCTGAAGTCCTAATTATCGTTTTCCCAACTAATTTCCAGCCTTCCTAAAAGTTTGGTAGGCAAAAGAGTGATTCCAACCTTCAGAGAATGTGGACCCACATTTTCTTTAAATTGGTTTTTAGCCTCCACTGATTCTCTCTGCTTTATGAGATAATACACTCATAATTATCCATCATCCTTCTTTGCAATATTTATAAAGAAGTCTATATTTTAACCTGATATTGCCTTTGGCAGTCATCTCTCTTCATTTGGCAAGTAGAGGCTTGCTGGCTAAGATTCTTTCTGGGCTCCCTTTAGTCTCCTTGTAGCAGTTTAATTTACATTAGTTAAACTTCTGTATAAACTTATTATAGTCTGTGCTGATGTCATTTCTGCTATCTGTTTTCCATTTTAGATGGCCAATTGATTATTTAAATAATTCGGGAAAATAGTATGGGAAAAATTAGGTTTAGATCAATATCTTATACCCTATACCAAAATAAATTTAAATTGGGTAAATGACTTAAAGATAAATTAGGTGAACATAGAATAGTATATCTGTCTGATCTGTGGGAAAGGAGGGAATTTAAGACCAAGAAAGAGATAGAGAACATTACAAAATGTAAAATGAATAATTTTGATTATATTAAATTTAAAAGTTTTTGTACAAACAAAATCAATGCAACAAAAATTAGAAGGGAAGCAACAAATTGGGAAAATTTATTCAAAATTCTAAGAGAGATATCTAATTTCCCAAGTATATAAGGAACTAAGTCAAATGTACAAGAAATCAAGCCATTCTTCAATTGACAAAGGGTCAAAAGATATGAATAGACAGTTTTCAGATGAAGAAATAAAAACTGTCAATAATCACATGAAACAGTGTTCTAAATCCCTCCTGATTAGAGAAATGCAAATCAAAACAACTCTGAGGTACCACCTCACACCTAGCAGATTGGTCAACATGACAGTAAAGGAAAGTAATAAATGTTGGAGGGGATGTGGCAAAATTGGGACACTAATACACTACTGGTAGAGTTGTGAATTGATCCAACCATTCTGGAAGGCAATAATTATACCCAAAGAACTTTAAAAAGAATGAATGCCCTTTGATCAAGCAATACCATTACTAGGTTTGTACCCCAAATAGATAATAAAAAAGGGTTGTATGAAAATATCCATAACCACACTCTTTGTGGTGGCAAAAAATTGGAAAATGAGGGGATGTTCTTCGATTGGGGAATGGCTGAACAAATTGTGGTATCTGTTGGTGATGGAATACTATTGTGTTGTAAGGAATGATGAAATGGAGGATTTCTATATGAACTGCAAGAACCTCTATGAACTGATGCAGAGTGAAATGAGCAGAACCAAGAGAACATTGTACACAGAAAGTGAAACATTATGGAACAATCAAATTTAATGGACTTTGCTACTAGTAGCAATATAATGATCCAGGACAATTCCCAGGGACTTATGAGAAAGAATCTCTACATCAAGAGAATGAATTATGGGAGTAGAAACGCAGAAGAAAAACATATGATGTATCATTTGATTTTGATTTCAAAAGATTACTTTATTGCAAAAATGAATACTATAGAAATGGGTATCAAGTTATAACATTTGTATAACCCAGTGGAATTGCTTGTTAGCTCTGAAGGGTGGGGGGTAAGGAAAATGTATCATATAAACATAGAAAAATATTTTAAAAAATTAAAATGCAAAATTGTTCAAGGCCCGAATTTTCTAAATTATATACCACATCTTTATCATTATTTTCTCTTTTATTTTTACTAATTCTGATATTAGCTCCAACAAATTGATTTCTGACTACATATAGATAGCTGATTCAGGGATAACTCCCATGATATTAATGAGATTTTTTTTGTTTGTTTAAGTATCATCTACTTACAGTTTTATAATCTGGAAAGGGATCAACAAACTATAGCCCAAAGGGCCAAATCTAACCTTTTACTTGTTTTTGGAAGATAAGAACAGTTTTTATAAAAATAGGTAGTGGACCAAAGTTTACCAGTCTCTGGCCTAGAGCATAATAGGTGCTTCTGTAGAACCCTACACAGGGTACTCTCCCTACTTCCCCTTGTTTTCAGAGGGCAGCCACTACTCTCAGTTTCTATTATTGATGGAATTGCTTTCCCAATATGTAGCTCATGAACCCCCACCAGTATGCTTACCATTAATAGTCAGGCGATAGATACAATTAGCTCTTGGCAAAGACATTTATTAAGATGGCATAATAAGAACAGTGCCACACAATGTTGCATGCTCACAAACCTGAAATACATTTCCCCAAAAACAATGTCTGTAGGAGAAATGGGCACAAAGTTGGAGTACAATGGCATGGAGGCACACATATAGAGAATACATCTGAACAAGACTATGAATTCCTTTAGAACTTCTGGTTCTCAAAGTCCTTCCCTAGACAGGTTAGATGACACAATGGATAGAGTGCTGGGTCTGGAGACAAGACAGACCTGAGTTCAAATCTAGCATTAAAAAAAAAAAACACTTACCATCTGTGTGAATCACTTGATTTCTATTTGACTTAGTTACCTCAACTGTAAAATGGGGATAATATGAATTCCTGCTTTCCAGGGTTGTTGTGAGAATCAGAGACAGTGCTTGGCACTATATAAATGCTTACTTTCTCCTCTTACTCCCTTTCCTTCAGAATCCTCACAGAGCTCCCCACCATGCAGAACATCTCTGCTGAGTTATTGCTAATCTGGACTTCTCTCTAGAGTCTGAATTTAGAGACTCAATGGTGGGTTCTCTTCCTTGTTGGATGACTAGGGGGCTATTTATGCTTCTTGAAACTGCCTCCTATCTACTGTGACTCTCCCTGCATCATCCCTGTCACTCACTCAGCTGTGCCTCAAACTCTTTTTTTTTTTTTAACCCTTACCTTCCATCTTGGAGTCAATACTGTGTATTGGCTCCAAGGCTGAAGAGTGGTAAGGGCTAGGCAATGGGGGTCAAGTGACTTGCCCAGGGTTACACAGCTGGGAAGTGGCTGAGGCCAGATTTGAACCTAGGACCTCCCGTCTCTAGGACTGGCTCTCAATCCACTGAGCTACCCAGCTGCCCCCTGCCTCAAACTCTTTTAAATTGCTTCTCTAACCACCAAAAGGCTTATTTCCCTCCAGGACTATAGTTTCACTTAATGGATGTGGTGTGGACACCATGAATGATGGGGTGCAAAAAGAAAATTCCTTCCTCTCCTACTTAAGACACGAAAATCTGGATTCTTCTGTGATTGTTGACTCTTAACCTCTTGCCTCCAGCCCTTGAATTGCATAAACTCTCTCACTGTCACCCAGGCTTCCTTTGTTGAAGCTCTCAGTGGAGAGAGGCCAGTTTGTTTACTCAATCCAATAACCAGGCTCCTTTTCATTTCATCAGAGAAAGTTATTCATAAAGAAATCACTAGGTGTTAGCACCTTGTTAACATCACATTAACCTGATTATATACTGTGACTAAGGAGAAAGGGACTATCAGATCCTGGATCCTGTACTTAACAAATGCTGGTTGGTCTATTCATTGATTGAGCCATCTAGTGACTCAACCTGTTTTGTAAAGAAAGGAACAGAAATATCTGTTTCCAATTAACTGTAAATTTGCCTTTCCATGGACCCTTGTTAATTATATTTTTTGTTGAATTATGATCTGAAAAAGTGGCATTCATTATTTCTGCTTTTCTGCATTCGTTTGCAATATTTCTATGCCCTAGTACATAGTTAATCTTTGTATATGTACTATGCACTGCTGAGAAGGTATGTGCCTTTTTATCCCTGTTCAGTTTTCTCCAGATATCTATGAACTCTAATTTTTCTAGTATTTCACTTACTTTCCTTACTTCTTTCTTATTTATTTTTTGGTTCGATTTATCTAGTTCTGAAAGGGGAAGGTTGAGACCCCCCTACTAGTATGGCCTTACTATTTCCCCCTTGAAGGAACAGAAATATTTGGAAAAAGCAAACCATCTCTTCTTTGAACACACACAGACACACACATACACCCTTCATATTCACTAGGTTCAAGAGAACCCTGAATGGTGAACCTTTTCCCCCTTCTAAATCTATTTATCAGAGGGTATAATGTTTAGCTTTCCTCAGAAAGATTGTAGTTTTACATTTAAATAGTTTCAGTCAAAGGATCCTTGAACCACATAAGCAGGACTGGCTCCCTTGTACTATGTACAAGACCTGGAGATTAGCAATCAAGGCAAAATAATGACTATAGCTCTACTGCATTGGGGTATCTGGATAAAAGAAGGGGGTCAGATGGGCTGGAGCTGGGTCTGAGAGTTGATCATTAAAATTTCAGTGTGAACATTTATACTTCCCCAATTGACAAACAATACAAATTGGAATTCATTTATTATTTGAATGGTTTTCCAAGCGTAAGAATGTGATCAAGGGAGCAGCTAGGTAGCATGATGGATAGAACACCAGGAATCAGGAGGAGGTCCTGGGTTTTAATTTGACCTCAGACACTTTCTAGTGGTGTGACCCTGGACAAATCACTTAACTCTGATTGTCCAGTCCTTACCATTCTTCTACTTTAGAACAGATATTAAGACGAGAAGGTAAAGGTTTAAAAAAATTTTTTTAAAATAAATGATCAAGAAAATGTTAACAATGCAGATCAAAATGAAAAGTGTGCTATGTGTACATTTTTAAAAAGAGCTAGTTGTTAAATATTAACCAGCACATCCCTGTTGAACTCTAATGTCCCTGCAGCTTTGACATTCTAAGAGTCTAAGAATATGTGTTTCTTCTTCCTTCTCCAACTCACCTTCAAATGAAACTAGGGAAATTGAATTATAAGCCTAAACCCCTCTGCTCTTGGAATCTGGTGCATCTTATAGTTGGATAAATATATTTTATTTTGTACTATTATTAATAATAAGCATTTGTTATGTGTCAGGCAATTTAAGGAACTTTTCAGCCATCTGTTCAATTCCTTCACACATAGTAGTGCCTAATAAATGCTTGTTGATTGATTGGTTATCCTAGCAAAATTATTTGGTTACGGCGTGGATGCTTGGGAGCTTTTTCTACTCCCAACCCCTATGAAACAAACAGCCATGTTTTCCTTAAGGAGAAATATGATAAACCATATTCCCTTGTTTATTTTTAAGTATTCATGCATTTTCCTTGAATGTACCCATATGTGCATTTTGAAAATGAAAGCAAGAAAAATGCTTTTCCTGCATGATTTCTCTCCTTCTCTCCCCTTGTTTCACCATTAAAGCAACAGTAGTGCCAGTAGATGTTGGGGGAAAGCATGACACAGTGGGAAGAAGGGCGAATTTGGAGCTCATGGACCTACGTTAGAATCCTGACTCTCCTATTTAGTACCTGTGTGGCCTTGAGCAAATCACAACCTCTCTGGGCATCAGCGACTCATCAGTAAAGTAAGAGAGTTGAACTAGATGGCTTTTAGGGTTCTCAGGAGCAATAAAATCTATGATCCTTTGTTCTTGCCTGATCAAAAAAGGGTTAAATTAAAGGAGTTGTCTGTCCCTGGCAGGAGTGGCCAAGGTAAGAGCTGCTTAGCAGGAATTTCTCTCAGGAGAGGAATTATTTTGCATAAAAAGGGGACTCATTAAAGTTTTTTTGAGGTGATTGAAGATAAATTAGGGTAAGCAAACTAGAGTACTATTCCGTTTCCCCACCTTTGCTCACTATTGGTTTCTGTCTCTCTTCTACCCCATTCCTTCTCTGTGAGTCCCCCAATGCACCTTCAGCTTTTAGTGGATGCCTTAAACTATAAGAGTTAGGAGGGGGCAACTGGGTGGCTCAGTGGATTGAGAACCAGGCCTAGAGACAGGAGGTCCTGGGTTCAAATCTGGCCTCAGACACTTCCCAGCTGTGTGACCCTGGACAAATCACTTAACCCCCATTGCCAAGCCCTTACCACTCTTCTGCCTTGGAACCAATATACTGTATTGATTCTTGTGTGACCCTGGGCAAGTCCCTTAACCCCCATTGCCAAGCCCTTACCACTCTTCTGCTTGGAACCAGTCCCCAGTGTTGACTCTAAGACAGAAGGTAAGCTTTAAAACAGAACAATAAGAGTAGGGCTGTAGGAGCTGCCTTGTTCTTGCTCTCTTTGAGTGCCAAGAGGACTTACATCCCAAACCTAAAAGTGCAGTCCTAAATATAAACACTGCCTTTTAAGTGCAAATCCTCTGCCTTCTCCTTGCTTCACATGTGGCCCTGCTCTTAAAAAGCAGCGTTTTATTCTAAAATAGAAGGAATTCTCTGTTTGCTAAAAGAAGAAAGGAGATATTAAGAAATCTACATTGCAATGAACTTTGCTTCTGCTTTCTATGTAAGCCGGAAGACTCACTTTTCTTCGGTCATTTCATTCATTAATCGTGTGCAGGTTTATCCGATGCAAAGCTTTGTGATGAGGAATGGCAAGATGAATAAGATGGCTCCATTTGTGCTAGTGGATTCCTTTCTCAAAGATGTCAGGCATCCCTAACTAGAAAACAAAGTTAGAATGTGATTAATTCCATTAGAGAGGCACAATGTGTTATGGAAATTTGGAAGAGAGGAACTCATTAAGGTGGGTGCAATAAGGGAAGGCTTCCTGGGGGGAGTGGCATTTGTGCTGCATTTGGATGGATGGATAGGATTTATACAGTGGGGGAGGGCTCAGGCAGGATAATCTAGGCAGAGATAACAGCAAAAACAAAAGTCTAGAGGCAGGAAAATGATAGAGAACACTCCATAAGCAGTCTGATTTGGCTGGAGCACAGGAAGCATAATGGAGAATGGTAGGAGATAAGGCTAGAAAGGTAGATTGAGGACAGATAGAAGTTGCTGAATTCCAGACTAGAAAATTATTTTGTATGATAAGGGGGCTCATTAAAGTTTTCTGAGGTGACCAAAGATAAATTGGGGAAGCAAACTAGAATATATATATATATATATATATATATACATATATATGTATTTAGATTTTTTCCTGGAACACTTTTGAGAGAGCTGTCAATAAAGGTTGGCATTCTAAGGTCATCGTAGGTTATATTAATAAATACATAGTGTTAGGGCAGTGGATAGAGAGCCAGGAGGTCGTGGGTTCAAATCTGACTGTAGGCACTTCTTAGTTATGTGACCCTGGGCAAGTCACTTGACCCCCATGGCCTAGCCCTTACCACTCTTCTGCCTTGGAACCAATCCATAGTATTGATTAAAAGAGGAAGGTTAAGGTTTAAATAAATAAATACACTGCATTTAGGAGTCCAACTACACTCTGCGCTGGTCAGATTATATCTGTGGTATATTACTCAGTTCTGGACTCTGTATTTTAAAAGGAGGCATTACTGAATTATAGGATATTCAGAGGAGTTGAACTAGGTCTGGAGAACATTCAACGAGCCTTTATTAAGCACTTACTGTGTGCCAAACATTTTACGAATCAATGCAGATGCAAAGACCAGAGGAAAATGGCACCCAAGGAACTTGAAAAGGGAAAATAGCTTGTGTATATAGGTATATGTAAGATACACACAAAATAAATCTTCTGCAGACTTAAAAGGGAAGGCATTGGCAGCTGGGAGCCCCAGGAAAAAACCTCCCATTCATTGAAGGTAGCATTTGAGCTGAATCTTGAAGGAAACCAGGGATTCCAAGTGGTGGAGATAAAGTTAGAAAGGAGAACAGAGCAGACACAAATGATAGTGAGAGCAAAGACATGGGGGTGGTCCATGGACCCACATGTGTGTGGAATAGCAAGTAGACCAGTATGGCTAGAAATTAAAGGGTTTAGAGGGGAATAATGTATGGAAGAATAGTGTGTGGAGGATGGATGGAGTGGGAAGAGATTGAGGCAAGGGGACCAATTAAAAGGTTATTGTGGGGACAACTAGGTAGTATAATGGATAGAGCTCCAGGCTCAGAGTTGGAAGAAACTGGATTAAAATCCAGCTTCAGATACTTCCTTACTGTATGAACCTGGACATGCCACTTAATCCCAATTGCCTAGCCCTTGTGGTTCTTCTGTCTTAGAATTGATACTAAGACAGAAGGTAAGGTAAGGGTTTTAAAAAAGTCATTGTGAGAGAGAATTGAGTCAAATATATAAGAATAGGAATCATTCCCCAAATGATGAATGGCCAAAGATTATGAATAGGTAGTGTTCAAAAGAAGAAATCAAAGTTATCTATAGTCAGTCAAATGGAAAAGTGCTCTAATCACTATGATTAGAGAAATGCAAAATAAAACAACTCTGAGGTACCACTGGCTAATATGACAGATAAGAAAAATGATAATTGTTGGAGAGGATGGAATTTGGAACTATGCTCAAAAGGCTTTAAAATTGTGCATACCTTTTGACTCAGCAGTACTACTTACTAGGTCTATATCCCAAAGAGATCAAAATAAAGGGAAAAGCTCTATACGTACAAAAATATTTATAGCAGCTCTTTCTGTGGGGACAAAGACTTGAACATTGAAGGGATGCCCATCAATTGAGGAATAGCCAAACAAGTTGTGACATATGATTATGTGCCATAAGAAATGATGAGCAGGATGGCTCTAAAAAACCTCACAAGACTTAGATGAACTGATGCAAAATGAAGTGAACACTATACACAGAAAGAGCAATATTGTATGGTGATCTTCTGTGAATGACTTAGCTACTCTGATCAATATAATGATTTAAGACAGCTCTGAAGGATTTAGGATTAAAAACACCATCCACTTCTAGAGAAAGAACTGAAGGAATCTGAGTTCAGATTGAAGCATATTCACTTTCTTATTTTCTTACATTTTTTACATTGTGGCTAGTATGGAAATGTGTTTTGCATGATTTCACATATATAACTGGTATTACATTTCTTGCCTTCACAATGGGATGCAGGGAGAAAGGATTTAGAGCTCAAATTAGAAAATAAATGCTATAAATAAATAAATAATATATTTTTTTAAAATAGGAAGATTTTGTGATAGTTCAGGTGAGAAGTAATGAGATCCTGAATTAAGGTAGTATGGATCCATAAGTGGAGAGAAGGGGGAGGATATAAGAGATGTTGTGAAGGTATTTGGCAATTGATTGGATATGTAGAATACAGAAAGAGGATAAGCCTGAGGTTGTAAACCCAGGATACTGGAATGAATGAAAAGACATCTATTTTAATATGTTTGATACGTTAACTAGGGCAACTAGGTGGTGCAATGGATAGGAAGGTGGGCCTGGAGTCAAGAAGACCCAAGTTTAAATTTGGTCTTAGATGCTGTAGTCAATTGTGTGTCATTGGACAAGTCACTCATCTTCTGGCTGCCTCAGTCTCCTCAACTGTAAAATAAGAATAATAAGGGCACACACCTCTCAGGGTTGTTGTGAGGATCAAATGAGATAATATTTGTAAAGCACTTAGCACACTGTCTCTGGCGCTAGATCCTTCCCCTTCTCTCTCTTACTATATGCCAAACACTATGTTGGATGCAAGAGATAAGATCATCTCCACTCCCAAGGAGCTCACATTCTGCTAGAGAACACAACACATATGGAAGGTTTTTAGCTACAAGTCAGATGGAAAGGTCCCAAGGTTCTTGGATGTAACAATACAGTTAGTTGATGGTAAAATCTATTATTTCATGTCATTTCTACTGATAATCATATCTGTTTCTGATGTTGATGGTTCCAAGAACTTTAATTTCCAAGTCTTTAATAGGTGCCCATGGTAGAGTCCACTTTAATCAGATGATGCTGTTACCCTTCATTTTGTCAGCCTTCTTAGTTTTAGTGAATCAGTATTATTGCCTGGGCTTAATCGAGATTTTCTTTTAAAATTGATTTGACCTTTGATTTAACTGTGACAGAAGGATTTCGATTTCTTCCTATTTCCCCAAAGAAAAGGAGTCCTGGGGTGGGCATTCTTCCACAACAGGACGATTTCCTATCGAAATATTGTTTGTTATGGGGGAGGGAAGGCAAGGGGAAGAAAAGGGATATATGAGGAAAGTTAAACAATATAATAATGCATTTTATAAAACTAGCCCTCAAATAAAAAGTTTAGAAAAGGATTGTTTCCCATCTTAATAATACTTTTCACAAAAGTAAAGATTCTTTGCTCTTTTTAGCAAGGTAAAACAATCTACTCTCTTATCCTTAAAAACAAAAACAAAAACCTTCCCTTCTGTCTTTGAATGAATACTAAGCATCAGTTCCAAGGCAGAAGAGTGGTAAGGGGTAGGCAATGAAGGTTAAGTGACTTGCCCAGGGTCACACAGCTAGGAAGTACCTAAAGTCAAATTTGAATGCAGGTCCTCCCAGCTCCAGGCAAGACACTTTATCCATTGTGCTCCCTAGTTGTCCTTCTGTTACTATTTTTATGAACTGGATTCAATTCAACTAAAAGCACCAAGCATTTGTTAAGCACCTATGCATAGCATTGTGCTGGACACTGGAGAGACACAAAAATTACATTAAAAAACAACCTCTGCCCTCTTGGAGCATGGAAATCAGATTCATAAACAGAAAAGCTAAAAAAAAAACAAACAAACAAACAACAAACCAATGTGAAAAAGCTAACCAACCCTACAGCATCCCTTGTTTATTAGAGTGGTGAGAAATAAAGTGCCATCTGAGGTCTGATGGGAAAAGAGCTGTTACCAGGGAGCAAGGAGGAGTAGAAAAAACTCCCTGACATTTGGGTTATGTGTTAAAGGCTGGATAGAATCGAACAGGAAAAGAGGGGGAGGGATGATCACATTCCAGCCTGGCACAAGTCAGCCAAGGTGCGGAGGTGGAGAGCACAGGGGCATGTCACAAAGTGTCCAGCTTGGCCAGAACTCAGTGTGCATGGATTTGGTTGGGTTGATCTTCAGGCATTACTTGCTCATTTGCTCCAGGCTTTGTGGATAGACTATTGCATCAGTGTGGACAACCCCCCCCCCCCCCCCCCCCGGCTCCAACTGTACCTCTGATTCATTTGGATTTCTCTTGTGGTGGGTCTTGGGCAATCCATCCTTTTTCTGCTCTTTCATGTGGGGCCATCTGTATCTGGACATTTAGAGGCTCGGGGTCCTGGTAGGAAGTTGTTTCTCCTCTTCTCATTCCTTGTATCTCAGTGTGTCCAATAAGGATTCCTGGGGCCCCGTTCGTCTGCAAGTCCCACATGCAACAAGTAGTGGAGCTTTGTGATGTCTGTCATGGGGATTTGTTTAAATCCACTGCACCACCTGTTCAAATTTTGTTTGTTTGGGATCAGAGAAGACTACAGTCTTTTGTTGGGCTAGCAGAGCTCCCTAGTTGACTTTTCTGGGTTCTGTTTTACCGCTTTGCTCCTCTCTCAGTCTCAATGTTGGCAGAAGCTTTGCATTCAGTCTTCCACTCTTATGTTGGTTTAGGCATTATGCCCCACTGCCCACAGGCGACTGTCAGCCAGCCGCCTTTGATAGTTAATAAGCCACTCTCCAGAGAGTGCCTCTCCCTAGTGTTTTGGAGAGGAATGACATCTGCCCCCAATAATAAGAATAGCTAGTGTTCATAGAGTCCTCCAGTATTTGTAAAATGCTTTTCATACATTATTTCATAGGAGGCTCATGACAACCCTGTAAAGTAGGGTCTTCCGGCTGTTATCGCTATGTTAGCTTCTATCTCCACATGGAACTGAAAGTGGGACCCTGGGCTTTGATGGCTAGCTATTTCACCTTATCTTTGCTGATCTCAGGCCCTCCGTGCCATCCTCACATGTCCTTTCCTTCCTCCCCATGCCAGAATGCCATTAGAACAAAGAATAAGGAAAAAGAATCCAGGATAGAGATGGTGGTGGGATGAGGATTATGACCCTGAAAATGAGACTGAAAAGCAAAGGCTAAGTATAGTTAAGAGCTAGAGCAACTGGGTGGCTCAGTGGATAGAGAGCCAGTCCTGGAGCCAGAAGGTTCTGGGTTCACATATGGCCTCAGATACTTCCTAGCAGTGTGACCCTGGGCAAGTCACTAAATCCCAATTGCCCAGCTCTTACCAGTCTTGAAACTACTACTATAGTATCCATTCTAAGATAGAAAGAGTTAAAAAAAAAAAAGGAGCAAAGAATAAAAAGGAGGGGGGAAACCCAGTTCAATAAAACATCATCTTGCTCTTCATTGCTAATATTTCATTTATTTGGAACTCAAAATTTAAAAAAGGAAAGAACGTAAAAAATAGATAAATAACATTTTTTTTAAGGAGAGTATCCAGAACTGGATGCTGAAGTTCCAAAGGGTCCTGAGTCCCAACTACATGCAGTTATATATACTTCACAGTTTACCATATACAGTCCCCATGACAAGCCAAGTAGGGTTGAGACTGTCACCGCCATTTTCCAGTGGAGGAAACAGAGACATCAATGGATACCCGCCCATGGCAACACATTATATTATAGTTGGTGGAACCAGTCCTAAAGCTCAAGTCTTTTGATTTCAAGTCCATTTCTCCATGGAGGGGCTGAGCCAAGATGAGAACCCAAGCTCCTTAGCTCTGCAGCCCTAGAATTTCCCTCTAAAAATAAGCTGTCAGTGCCAATTTTTTGGACACGAAATCCATTAAACAGGTGGGAAGGACATAAAAAGGGCAAGCCCCCCTCAGGGTGATTTCTCAGATATCTGGCATAAGATTGTCTCTCTCTAGGGAGAGGCAGCCTATAGGTGACCCAGTTGATACTCATCAGCCTGGTTGAGTCTCCTAAAGCAGACAGGATCAAGTGGGTCAGGCCAGCATTTGGGGATGAGATTTCCCTGGGAACTCCCCCTTGGCCTGAAATCCAAGGCCTTCTAATAGTGGAGCTCTGGCTCTGGCTGAGGTCCTTAGATCAGTTGTAAATGAATGATGAGCCCTCAGCCTAAAAATAGCCAGCTGGTCAACCAGCGTCAGAAAGTTCTTTCTCTCCATTTCTGTCACTTTGCATGAGGATATTCTCCCTGGACCTCCTCTGGCTACACGCAGGGAGCAGCACCTCGGTCTCTCAGGAAGACCTGGTCTCCCCTGCACCCTGGAGAGCCCTCCTCTTCTGGTTATTTAGATGCTGGCTGACTCACAGCCTGTCCTGCTGACACACTCACATTCCTGACCAAAGCAACCCTGCTCAGCCCCTGGCTTAGGAACCAGGCCAATGATTCGATTCCTGGGCTTGGCCAAGACAAACCCAAGGAATGTTCACAGGATCACAGGACCCTGGAACATCAGAGCTGGAAGGGTCCTCAATCCATCTTCATTTTACTTTCTTTTTTATTTTATTTATCTTCATTTTACTCAGGAGAAAAGTGGTCCCCAAAGGCAAAGTGACTCATCTAAGATTGCACAGCCCAATTGGTGGCACACTCCTAAATTCACACTACTAGTCTTCTTTCTATTGCACCATATATTATTCATGAATTGGCTTTTCTTTGTTTTTTAAAACCCTGATCTTCTGTCTTAGAACTAAGGCAGAAGAGTCAGACACAACTTTAAAAAAAATGTACTTCTTTGAGACTTCCCCCTGGTTCTGCCTTCTCCTCCACTACCATTTATATCGTGCTTTAAGGTTTAAAAAGCAGTGTACATGTTCATTACTTCATTTGAGCTTCACAACAGCCCTCTGAGGTGAGTGCTATTTATTATCCCAACTTTTCAGAAGAGGAAACTGAGGCAGAGAAACATTAAGTGGCTTGACCAGGATCTCCCAGCTAGAGAGTGTCTGAGGCAAGATTTGAACTTGGGGTTTTCTAACTCCAAGCCTAATGTTCAGCTGCCTCAGACACTTCTAGTGACAAACAGAAGCAACCCAATTCTACAGGAACTTGAATCCAGCTATAGCATGCTCCCTCTGAGTCTCCTCTTCTCTAATTTAGCTCCTTCAACCAATCCTCAAGTAATATGGTCTCAGGACCCTTTGCAACTTCATCATCCAGTTCTGGATACTCTCCTTTAAAAAAAGTTATTTATTTATTTTGTATATTCTTTCCTTTTTAAATTTTGAGCTCCAAATTTTCTCCCGCCCTGTTCCCTCACACACTGAGAAGGGAAACCACATGACATCAGTTATACACGGGAAATCATGCAAAACATATTAGCCATATTTTTAAAAAAGCAAAAAAAAAGTGAGAAAATTATATTTCAATTTGCCCTCAGAGTTCGTCAGTTCTCTCTGGAGGTGGATAGCATTTTATCCACCCCAGTCCTTTGGCATTGTCTTGGATTATTGGTTCTTTCACAGTTAAGCATCATTATGTCATTGCTGTTACTGTGAACAATGCCATCCTGCTTCTCATTTGTTTCGTTTTACATCAGTTCATATTGGTTTTGCCATGTTTTTCTTTTTCCTTTTTAAACTCATCTTCTATTTTAGAATCTATACAAAGTATTGGTTCTACAGCAGAAGAGAGGTAAGGTAAGTTAGGCATTTGGGGTTAAGTGACTTGCCCAGGGTCATGTGGCTAGGATGTGTCTGAGACTGGATTTGAATCTAGGACCTCTCATCTCCAAGCCTGGCTGTCTATCTACTGAGACAAAGGGTAGTCATGTTTTTCTGAAACCACCCCCAGACCTTTTTCAAACAGGCAGTTGTCTAACCATGCCTCCCCCATTTTGCACTTATGAAATTATTTTTGAATCTGAGACTCAGGAAAGACATGCTGTACCAGTGTAAGTATAAACAAAATCAATACGAGGTAGTTTGGGAGGGAGGCTGCCAGCAGCTGAGAAACTGGGAAAGGCTTCATGTGGAGAAAGGGAAGCCCTGAAGCTGCTCCGTCAAAGAAGGGAGAGCATCCTAGGCATGGGCAGTGGTGAGTACAAAAGCAGAGAGGCAGGGGATAGAGCAGTGCATCTACAGCACTTTGTAAACCTGAAAGGGCTGCGTCCATCCATGCTAGCTCTCACTATTGAGGAACAGAAAGAAGACGTTAGCGTGCCTGCAGAGTGAAGGATGGGAGTGGCGGATATTGAGGCTGAAATAATAGGATGGGACCTGGTTGTGAAATGCTTTAAAAATATATGTCAAAACCACAAGGCATGGACTGCCTTCACATTCACTCATGGGTACAGAACAAGGTGGGTTCCAAAGATGGGTCCATACGCTCAGGTTATCATGCTGTTTCCATGCAGGGCAGAGCCTGGAGACTCCTACAGTGACTTCTTCTTGGGGGTAGTTAGACTCTAGAAAGAAGAGATGAAGAGCAGCTAGGTAGCCCAGTGGATAGAGCATCAGGTCTGGGATCTGGAGGACGTGTGTTCAAGAGATGTGACCTTGGGTAAATCACTTAATCCCAATTGCCTAGCCCTTACTGCTCTTTTGTCTTGGAATAAGACAGGAGAGAAGAAAGCAAGAAAGAGGGAGAGAGAAGGAAGGAAAGAGAGAAAGAAGGAAGGAAAGAGAGAGGAAGGGAGGGAGGGAGAGAGGAAGGAAAGAGACAAAGAGGGAAGGAAGGAAAGAAAGAAGGAAAGAGAAAGAGGAAGAGAGGAAGGGAGGAAGAAGGGAAAGAAGAAATGATGAGCATTAGTTCAGGCTCTTAAAGGAAAGCAGATAGTCTAAGGGCCATAACAATGTCATAGTAAAAACGAATATAACTAATATCAGTGTGTGTATGTATGTACATGTGCTTATAGTCCAAGCTGGCCTTTTGAGCATGTCCACTTTGGAAAACATGGAGCCCATTGTGCCTCCTATTACATGAGTGGAGATAGCCTCCTTGATTGTCTGCCCATGTTTTTAAAAGATGGTAGAAAAGAGAATGATTGACTTGGTCTTACCATTTTAAAAGATGTAGACAAGGAGGCTATCTCCATTCACCTGGTAGGGAAACAACAGGCACCATGTCAGCCACATGGGGCACACTCACAAGGCCAGCCTGGGCTACATAGGTGCATGCCTGCATGTTATAGATTACATGTGTATATACCACATACATACATATGCATACATGTATGCCTTTTAGGAATGTCTCATATGTGAGTATGTGTATCATGTGTGTATGTAGATAAACATGGGTATACTGTGTCATTTCATTTGATTACATATATGTAGTCATATATCATATTGGATAAAACTTTCCAATCTAAGAGTTATTTGACAGTGGAAACATTGACACTTGGAATCTTTTACAAATGGACTCAAGATCAGTCTCTTCTATTTATTTCGCTTAGTAAATCACAAAGTGTTATTCTGATTTATAAACTACTTTTCTTTCAGAAAGACATGGAAATTGCATAAGATGAGGAGACTTTGGAGTTGACTGGGCGAGGGTGTGTTGCATTAGTAGCCAAGTCTCATCTGTCAGTAATGTCACCAGTCTTTCACAAGCACTTGTTGACTGAGTGTCATATTCTAACCTCTCTGTAGGTCAAGAGGCATTTCCTCTACTGGGGAAATCATGGCATAGGATTAATGATAGACTACTTGAGGGCTTCTGGTCCAAAGCTGTTCCCATTGGGCAGGAGCAGTCTCTCATCCAGCTGGCTTTAGTCCTTTGGCTCTATGAGTAGGGGCAGAGGGACTTCTTTCTCCATACCCATCCTGCCCATACGCCCAAGTGTATACAAAATGTTATATTAATATTTGATCATGCTTTTAATATGTAAGGCAGTAGCTTCCTCTAGTAAACACTTACTTAGTTGAATCCAGGGACCTATAGATTGTTCAGGAAAGACTAAATACCTTTTCAGGGCTGTTTATCCATCTCTGATGTCCACCTTTCACCCAACTCTCATCTGTGGCTCCGAGAAGCTATGACATGTGCAGTAGCCAAACCCTAGTAGAAGTCTCAGCAGATAAGCTAAACCAGGTTGAGAATAACTAGCAGGCTTCAGACCTGTTGTGAGTTAGGGAGATGTCTACCGCAAGTGTCTAGAGACTTCCTCTGGTGGAATGAGCAGATGAGAACGATGTATTCCAACAGCCATGAAGGCAGTGCTATGGTTTGCTTGAGCTTGGTCAGACCTCAGAGATGCCAAAGACATCATCTATGGCATCCCAGTCCCTCACCAGTCAGCTTGAGTTTTGTCTTGCCACTGGCCTTCAATGACTCTGGAAGAGATAGTGAGACTGAGGACTTCATGCAACATTGCCTCACTTAAATCCGATTCACTCCCAAGTCAAGATAACCCTGTGATGTCATCAGTCTTCTTAGAAATGAGAGAAGAACAATTGAGTTCAGATGCTTGAGGAACAGGATGTTTTGATTTAACAAATGTGCTAGTTTATCCAGAAAACTTTGTTTCAGCCCCCTAGGTGTAGTTGTCACCAATAATTGCTACCTTTTATAGAGTGCTTTTTACATATGTTATTTCATTTGATCTTCATAACAACCCTGTGAGGTAGGTGCTATTGCTATCCACATTAACAGATGAGGAAAATGAGGCTGAGAGGTTAAGTGACTTTTCCAGGGTCATATAGGTAATTAGGGTAGGATTTGAGCTCGGGTCTTCCTGACTCTAAATCCAGTGTTCTTATTCCCTAGCTGCCTCAAAAGATCTTTCCTGGGTCTTCAAATAATGTTTCTCTATACCCACTCTTTTGGCACTCATCAATCCCAATTGTAATTATAATTTGTATGCAAATAATTCCTAGTGCTCCCTCTCTCTCTCTCTCTCTCTCTCTCTCTCTCTCTCTCTCTCTCTCTCTCTCTCTCTCTCTCTCTCTCTCTCTCCCTCCCCCCCCCTGTCTCTCTCTCACACACACACACACAAATAGTCTATCTCATCAGATCTGGTCTCCTGGTCTCTCTCTTGAGCTTCATTCTCACATTGTCAACCAATGGTCCAATAGAAATTGGATATTTTGGATTGGATGACCCTTGGGCATTTCCAACTCAATATGTCCTATACATAGTTTGTTATCTTTTCCCCAAAACCTGTCCCTCTTCATAAATAGCCTAATTCTGTTGAGGGTACCACATCTTTTTAGTCACTTAGGTTCCCACTGTTGGAGTCATCCTTATTCTCCTTCACTTCCCATATCTAATTGGTTGCCAAGCTTTGTTGATTCTACCTACCTACAAAACATTACTTGTATCATTCTCCTTTCCTCCTCAAGGCCACTACTCTCCTTCAGGGCCTCTTTGTAATCTTGCCTGGACAATCATCTTCTTATCACTCTCCCATGTCTCCCTTCTCCAACCCATCTTCCATAAACCGATATTCCTAATATTCACCTCTGACTATGTCATTCCTCTGCTCAAGCTTTAGTGACTCATTTTTTTGTCCTTTTCTGTGTGCCATCCATTCCATCTCTTCTCATATTCTCCCCCACATTTCCCCCACAATTATCTTTCTTCCTCTAATCTTCAATCTTTCTCTATCTACTATCTTCTTTGCTGCTGCCTTTTAAGCACAACCGAGTCGCCTCTTACTTAAAAGCCTTTACTAGATACTCTCATCCTGTTAAGCTATCACCTTTTCTATCTCTTCTTTTTCACATACAACTCTTTAAAAAAAGCTGGTTATGTGTTATTGCCCTTACTTTCTCTCCTCATTCACATTAAAGATTTTCCCATTGGATTTTTTAATCTAATCAACTGCAGCTGCTCTCTCCAAAGTTTCCAGTGATTTCTTAATAACCAAATGTGAAGAATCTTCATTCTTTCTCACCTTTCTGGAGTATTTGATACTATTGACCATCCTCTCTTCCTGGATAGTCTCTCTCCTCTCTGGTTTTTCACTACCCACTGTCTGACCATTTCTTCTTGGCCTCATTGTCTGATTCATGTAGATCATGCTCTTTTGCTCAGAATGGACTCCAAGTCTGTTTAGGATGCTTCTACCTTCTCTTTCTACACTCTCTCATGATATGCCATGCATTTAATTATTATCTCTAGGTTGATGATTCTCATATCTATATATCCAGCCCAATTCAGTCACCTGAACTTTTGGTCATTCCTTTGCAGCTATTTGACATTCCAAAATAGATATCCTATAGACATCTCAACCTCAATATGTTCAAAACAGAATTCATTATCTTTCCCACAAAGTCTATCCCTTTCCCCAATTTCTCTCTTTCTTTTGTACATTTTTGGTATATACTATGCTTATATACATGCAGTAACATATATACATGCATGTTGTCTCCACCGATAGAATACAAGCTCCTCAAGGTCAGGGACTGCTTCATTTTTGTATTGATATCCACAGAGTTTTAGCATAGTGCCTTGCTTGTTGATTGATTAACAATGAAATATAAACTCCTCTGTTTGACACTGAAAGCTCTACACAGTCTGTCTTCAACCAGTCTTTCTAGACTTATTTTGCCCCTACACCCACCTCATGTTCATTCCGCATTCCATTCTTATTCTTCATGCATGGTATTCTATTTCCCACCTCCATTCCTTTGCACAAGCTGTTCCCCAGGTATGTCACGTTCCTTCTTCTCACCTTTGCCTTTAGGAATTCCTGGATCCCTTCAAGACTTGGCTCAAGGGTCATCTCCTGCATGAACTCTTTCTTGATATCCTCAGTTGTTACTGTATTCCCTCTGTTCCAAATTACTTTGTTTTTAGGTTATAGGTGCTTTATATTTACTTGCTTACGTACATATTATTTTTCCTAAGCTATTTTAGGGTGGGGAATATTTCATTTTTGTCATTGTAAAACATCTAACATAGTTCTTGATATATAGCCATGTTGGTGAACCTATGGCATGTGTGGCAGAGGGACTGCTTCCTTCTCCCTCTCCACCGCCCCTGAGGACATTTTTCACATCACCTGCCCCTTTGTCCAGCAGCCCAATGGGAGCACTTTCTCCCTCCCCTGTCTAGGGTAAGGGGGTGGTTCACATGTGGCATGAGAGTGCCATTTGGGCACTCAATCTATAAAAGTTTTGCCATCATTGATATTTTGGAATAGGAGACTGGGAAGAGATTTGTTATTTTATTGATATAGAGAACTCTTAGATGAGGCAATTCTTTCTTCCAATGCCAGCTTGCACCTTCTCTGTAATTTATACCCTGAGAGGTCTTGTGATTTGTCCAAAGTCATACAGACAGTTTGTGTCAGATGTGGAGCTTGAACCCAGGTCTTCCTGGCTCTAAGGTAAGCTCTCTTTTTATACCACATTATGTCTCTCCTGACATGTAATAGATGTTTAAGAAATAATTACTGAATCAAACTGAATTGGTTGGAGTGGGAGTGAGGTTTGGGGACATGGGCAAGTGTTTCTTCCTTGTTGGTTCTAAAATGATTAGAGCTCTTGGGGTCCTGATCTCAGAGATCTTAACCAGGAGGGTGGTGAAGATAGACAAAAAGCAGAGAAAGATAGATTTAGAAGTAGATGAGGATGGAGGGAAAAGATAAAGGAGGAGGAAAAGGAAAGAGGAAGGGAAAGGAAAGGGAGGAAGAGAGGAAGGGGAAAGAAAAGTGTGGCTAGCCAACACACTCCCTTTCTTCTAGGTGGACTGAACTTCAGTTTCTCAACTATTGCTGGAGATGTTCCTGCCATACTCAGCAATGAAAAAGTCTCTTATAGGATTGACTTCCTTCCTTCCTTCCTTCCTTTCTTCCTTCCTTCCTTCCTTCCTTCCTTCCTTCCTTCCTTCCTTCCTTCCTTCCTTCCTTCCTTCCTTCCTTCCTTCCTTCCTTCCTTCCTTCCTTCCTTCCTTCCTTTCTCTCTCTCTCTCTCTCTCTCTCTCTCTCTCTCTCTCTCTCTCTCTCTCTCTCTCTCTCTCTCTCTCTCTCTCTCTCTCTCTCTTTCTTTTCTCAAGAATGTAGTAGGGTTGGCTAGGTAGCACTGTAAATAGTATGCCAGGCTTGGAGTTGAGAGCATCTGGGTTCAAATTTGGCTTCAGATACTTCCTAGCTGTATGACCCTAGGCAAGTCATTTAACTCCAATTGCCTAGCCCTTGCTGCTCTTCTGTCTTAGAATTGATACTAAGCAGGGCAACTAGGTGGCTCAGTGCACTGTGAGCCAGACCTAGAGATGGGAGGTCCTGGACTCAAATCTGGTCTCACACATGTGCTAGCTGTGTGACCCTGGGTAAGTCATTTAACCCCCATTGCCTAGCTCTTACTGGTTTTCTGCCTTAGAACCAATACATGATATTGATTCTAAGAAAGGTAAGACTTTTAAAAAAAATTGATACCAAGAGAGAAGATAAGGGCTTTAAAAAAAAAAGAATGCAGTATAGTTTCTGCATTCAAGCTTGGAGATTGCTCAGTAGGCTCAAGATGTTGGGGACCTATGCATGAGAGGTGGCATTATTTCATTTTTCATTTTCATTGATATCTTTTATTTTAATTACCTTCTTTTCTGATGTTTAAAAGTTTTCTTTTTATTATGAACTTAATCATCAATAAACACAAATATTCCAATATGTACAAAGAACAAGAAAAAGGATGCACAAGGACTTGCGAACATCTGTTCATAGTTTTTTACAGTACATATTACATTTTACAAGGCAGTAACAAAATTGCTCCACATTCCCTTCTGCACCTCTTTTTTTCTGTTTATTTTAATGCTTTGTTGACACTTTTCTTTTTTTTCATTTATATCACTACTATCACTTTCTTTTCCAAATATATCCCTCCTACTTTCACTGCCTGACAAACTATCTTTTGTAAGAAAGAATAAGAGAGAGGAAAAAAAGTCAGTTCAGCCAAAATAATCAACCCCTCGCCCAAGTCTAATAATATGCTCAGCCCTCCATATCCATTTTCCATCCCTTCAAAGAAAGGAGGACGCTGCTTCCCCCCCCCCCCCATCTCTTCTTAGGGACCAAGTGTGATCATTAGAATTATGTAACATTTTGGGTTGTTTTTCCTTTTAGTTCTTCCATTTCCATTATTGAAACAACCATATATATTGGTTTTTCTCATTCAACTGTTTAAACTCTTCATCAATCCATATGAATCTTCAGGTGCTTCTCTGAACAACCTATCTCTTGGGTATCTGAGGAAATCACCACCTTTTTGAACCTCAGTTTCCTCATTTGTAAAAATCAAGACTAAATAAAATGTCTTTAAAGGTTCTTTTCAATCCCTATAATTCTATGTTCCACACCACAGATCTTAAAAAAATAAAAAGGATTTTTCAGTTTGAGAATCTAAATTGCTTCTATGTTATTAACAGCTTCATGCTAAGAATTTGTTCTTTTCTTGGAAATCTGTATTTTTATATTGCCTTGGCCTTTGAATTCCAGGATCATTTCCCCCCCTGTGCTTATAAGCTTTCTTTCAGGCAGAGATTAGCTTTGAAGGCTCTCTTTGGGGCTAAGCAACTGATAGAGGTGCCACTAAAGAAGGAGAACAGAGGAAAGTGAGAAAGAAAAATTCTCTACTCAGGCATGAGCAAAAGATTTAAAGTGGTCAATTGTACCACTGTCAACTTAAAAGAACTGGCAGAAAAAAGGGAGTAAGGCAAAATGAGAAGTGGCCGCTCAACTTGTTGCCCTAGCCTCGTGGTCCTCATAGCCTTTGATGTGGTCCTTGAAGTAAACATGAAAAGAAAAGAAAAATCTGAAAATTAAAATTAAAAAAGTTTAAGATATAGTCCCTTCCATCTTTAAAACCTTGATGGGAATGTCAGGGTAATGTATGTGGAAAGAGTTCTGAATTTTGAGTCCGAGGATGAGGGTTCAAATCCCACCTTTGCTCCTGACTACATGTGTGATGTAAAGAAACCTTTCTCTGTGACTCAGTTTCCTCATATGTAAAATGAGAGGCTTATAAGTAGACCTTTAAGTTCCCTTCCAACTCTTGATCTAAGAACCTACAACCTGGATTTAGGTTCTGCCTTTGCTTCTTCCTTTTTTTTAATTAAAAAAAATTTAAAACCCTTACCTTCTGTCTTGGAATCAATACTATGTATTGGCTCCAAGGCAGAAGAGTGGTAAGGGCTAGGCAATGGGAGTTAAGTGACTTGCCCAGGGTCACACAGCTGGGAAGTGTCTGAGGCCAGATTTGAACCTAGGATTTCCTATCTCTAGCTCTAAGGCCTGACTCTCAATCCACTGAGCTATCCAGCTGCTCCTTGCTTCTTCTTTTAAAACAAACAAATAAAACAAAACATTCCTCTTTTGGCCCAGTTTCTTGCTTCTGGGCATCCCCTTTTCCCCCTTCTATGTCCTCTCACAATCCTGCTTCCTTTTGTGAGATGTCTACTCCCCATTAGAATAGAAGTTCCAGGGCCAGCTAGGAAGCTTATAGAATAGAGAGCCAGGTTTGGAGATGGAAGGTCTGGGGTTCAAATTTGACCTCAGACACTTTCTAGCTATGTGACCCTGGGCAAGTTGCTCCACTTAGTGCTTAGTCCTTACCACTCTTCTGCCTTGGAACTGTAGCAGATAATGAAACTTGGTGAATTATAGTAGGGGGGAATTTTTTGAGAGGTTGTACCAGGAAGCAAGCCAGGGAAAAGACTGAATCTTGAGCCCCTCCCCTATGCCACTTCCTGTTCCTTTTCAACTGTCTGGGAAATGGTCTTCTCACAGATGGTAAGGTTTGAATATTTTTCTCCCTAATAATCAAATCTCACAACCAATCCTTTAATTAAAGGGATTTTTATTCTTTGGGGAGAAGGGGTAAGAAGAGGTTAGGGGAAGGGAAGAGGGAAATTAGGTTCTCCCTAATCTCTAAGTTATCTTGTTGATTGAAGATTTGAAATATAGTCAGTTCAGAAACAGAATTATTTTCCCTTAAGGGTAGATATTCACAACACTGCTGACAAGTCTCTTTGGGTTAAACCAAATTTCTCTGCAGCTCACAGTCTATGTAGAAGGCAATGGCTATAGAGGAGATGAAGAGGTCTGTCTTCCACCTTCTGGTCAAACAGCCAGAGGAGGAATGAATTCTCAGCCAGCTCAAGCTGCTTAACTGCTAACTTCAAGGTTCCATTGGTGTTCCAAAGTTCTGAGCTCCTTGCTTTTTTCCCCTGCAGATCCATTTGTCATTGCCCAATATCTTCATTTACAGAACTAATATTTGGTATTGATCCTAAGACAGAATGTAAGGGCTTAAAAAAAAAAGAAGAAAGGAAAATACATTTTGTGTGAGTATTGGTTCCAAGCCAGAAGCATGGTAAAGGCTAGGCAATTGGGGTAAAGTATGTTACCTAGGGTCACACAGCTGGGAAGTGTCTGAGGTCAGATTTGAACTCAGGACCAAAGGCCTCCAGGCCTGGATCTCAATCCACTGAACCAACTAGCTCAGCCTTGTTTTTACTTCTCATTAGCTGGGTGCTCTCAATGAATGAAATGATGGTGGATGCTGGGTAGAGGTTTGTGTATTTCACTGCATCAGTTTAGGGACAGAAACCTTCCTTTTTTCCATGATGGAAACTAAGGAGATCATGCAGGAGCCTCAGTGTGGTCCATGAGGTTTCAGGATCTTCTAAGCAATGGAGACTACCTAGTTTAGAGAGGAAAAGGTGCTTAGCACTAAGATGAAAATGGTCACCTGCTTTGGTAACATATGCAACATTAAAAAAATTATTTAAAAAAATTTTTCCATGTTCACATGATTCATTTTCTTTCCCTTCCTTCTTCCCTCCCTCCTCTCAGAGCAGACAAGTAATTCCACTGGGTTATACAAATGTCATTTGATACCTATTTCCATATTATTCATTTTTGCAATAGAGTGATCTTTTAACACCACAACCCCTAATCCTATACCCATATAAACAAGTGATGGATCATAGGCTTTTCTTCTTTGTTTCTGCTCCCACAGTTCTTTCTCAGGATGTGGATAGCATTCTTTCTCATAAGTTCCTCGGCATCATCCTGGGTTATTGCTGCTGCTAGTAGAGAAGTCCATTACATTCTGTTGTACCACAGTGTATCAGTCTCTATGTACAATGTTCTGGTTCTGCTCCTTTCACTCTGCATCACTTCCTGGAGGTCATTCCAGTTCACATGGAATTCCTCCAGTTCATTATTCCTTTGAGCACAATAGTTTTCCATCACCAACATATACCACAATTTGTTCAGCCATTCCCCAATCAAGGGACACCCCCTCATTTTCCAATTTTTTGCCACCACCAAGTGTGTGGCTATAAATATTTTTGTACAAGTCTTTTTTATGATTTCTTTGGGGTGTTTATTTTTATTCATTCATTCATTTGTTTGTTTATTTGTTACCTCTTTGGGGTACAAATCTAGTAGTGGTTTGGCTGGATCAAAGGGCATACAGAAGCAACATTTTAAAAAATACACAGAAGAGAGTAGCAGAAGGAGATTCTGCCATGGACACAGACAAGAAGGCAGGGTTGGTACTATCACATCTACTTTAAGAAAATTAAAAAAAAAATAATCTTCACTCTTATAGACGTTTCTCTTTTCTTTCTTGGCTTGTTTTTATGTCCTCAGATGACTCAGATTCAACATTAAAAAATGATTTAAAGAAAAGCAATGGATCCAACAACACACCTGTACCATGTGTCCAGAAGACTCCAGAGGTGGGAGTTTGCAGGGTTAAATGAAGAGGAAAAAAAATCTGGGTCTCCTCACTAGATGCCCGTTCCCCTGGCTGAGGCCTAGAATACGCCATAGCAGCTAATGGATGAGTTAATTGAGGAAGAAGTCATTTTGAGAGGAGCACGACAGGATGTGAATTGTATTGTATTAATTCCCTCTCATGGTGTGGGCAGAGTGCTAGCGATACAATTAAGAGTAAATTAATAAAACATCCTTAATGCCGAGATGTCTTAATTTGATTAAAGCACTTCTAATCACACTTTCGGGTGACATCACTCATGCGTTCTGCATCTGGTGAGCTCATTCCAGCAGCCAGCCTCTCCTTGGCTTCCTGACGCCCACCAGGTCCCAGCAGGACATCTCTCCTCTCCCCCTCTCCCCCTGCAGCATCCCTAGCGGCCAGGACCATCCTGATGCTGCCTGGTAGGGAGGCGCTTGCCCTTGACTTAGGTCTTTCAGAATATGCTGCTTATTCTTTAAGGGCTTGTGAACCCATAGAGCAGAAGATGAAGGTCCTCCTGGTGGTGGGGGTACAGGGGGCTGGGAGGGGGCCCATGAGAGTGACCCCAAGCAGCAGCAAGCACCCACTGGGGATGCCAGGCTCCTGCAGTGCTCTGGGCTTACCAAAGGCTCACAGACACAAAATGGAACTCTGGCAAAGACCTCTATAAAAATGTTTTTAAATTTGAACAAATCCATGGAGCTTACATGGGGGGAAGACTGCTAGTAGCAGAGGAGACTACATGGATGGACTCTTATTTTGTTATTTTTGTAACTAATTGCATCCGGGATAATGGGGTAATTGTGCAGAATTTAGTCCAGGATAATTGGAAAAGTCAGTGAGTGTTTATTAAGACTATGTGCTAGGGGCAGCTGGGTGGCTCAGTGGATTGAGAGCCAGGCTTGGACCTGGGTTCCAATTCAAGTCTCAGATCTTTCCTAGCTGTGTGACCCTGGGCAAGTCACTTAACCCCCATTACCTAGCCCTTACTGCTCTTCTGCCTTGGAGCCAATACTTAGTATTGATTCTAAGATGTTTAGAAAAAAAAAAAAGACTATGTTCTTCCTAGCTGTGTGACCCTGGACAAGTCACTTAACCCCATTGCCCAATCCTTAGCCCTTTTTTTTTGCAGTGGAACTAATATTTAATGTTGATTCTAAGGCAGAAGACAAGTGTATGTACCCAGGCTAAACAAGCCCAACGCCTTTACGTGATGTTTCTATAAGGCTGTAAAGGGAGTTTGGCTTGAGGCTGGGGAGAAGTCCGCCTCTTAGTCGGAGGTGTCCGAGCCTCTATCCACCCCGGCCTCCCAATTCCCGGTCCAGCTCTCCTTCACACACACACACAAACACACACACACACACACACACACACACACACACACACTCACACTCTCACACACACACACCACACACACCACACACACACACCACACACACACACCCCACCTCTCAGAAATGGTCCCAAGCTCATTACCACACCGGGCATTTTTCCTTTCAGATTCAGAAAAGGGACAACCGGGCTTCCCGGAGGACTTACGAAATGACATAAATGGAATGTTTTGGAAAGTTCTCATTAAGTAGGTTAGCAGTGATTGCCTGAGGCCAAGGAAATGTTTCCGAAGGCAGCCCGATGAAATAGCTCCCCACGCTGACGCTGACGCTCACGCTGACCACGTGACTAGGCTTGGTGAGCCCAGCTTCTCTGGGGAGCCCCCGGATGTACTGTTAATTGGGTTAAAACAGCAGCTGTGATTAGCACTAGAGGCGGGCTGCGTTCGCTTGCTCAGGGGTCCCATCGGGTAGCACAGCCCAGGCTTGTTTCCTTGCCTGGGTCTCTTCGATTATGGAACCTGACCTTAACTGTGCTCTATTGTCCATCTCAGGCTGAGATCCAGTCCTGACTCATTCAGGACCATTTTGAGTATCTCGGGAAGGAGGTAGCCTGGAGTGGAGACGGCAGCCTTTGGGGCCAGGAAGACGTGGGTTCCAGTCCGCTCTCTGACACGTGATGTCTACCATACAGGACGAGTCTTTTACTTTCGGAGTGCTCTAGGACCAAATGACCCAAATGGGTCGTGGAAGTTCCTTCACGTGGGAGCCCTCCATGCCTAGGAGGTCACGTGTCCAATTCCTGTTCTTCCTTATCAACCTAGGAGAAGTGAAAGTCCAATGACTGGGAAGGTGAACATTGGAATCAAAATCTCGGTGTTGGAAGGGATCTCCAAGATCATTTAGTTCAAATCCTTGCCTGAAAAGAAATTCTTCCCGTCAGGAGGCTGTCAGGATTCTGCAGGAACACCTCTGGTGATAGGCAGCTTTCTTCTTTTTTTTTTAAATAACCCTTAGAATCCATACTATCAATTGGTCCTAAGGAAGAGCCATAAGGGCTAAGCAATAGGAGTTAAGTGACTTGCCCAGGGTCACCCAGCTAAAAAGTGACCAATTCCGATTTGAACCTCCTGTCTCAAGACTTGGCTCTCTATCCATTGAGTCACCTAGCTGACCCTCTGGCAGCTTACTTCTTGCTAAGGAAGCCCATTCTAATGTTGTACAGCTCTAGTTAGAACCTTCTTTCTATTTAGCTGAAATCTGCTTCCTTCTGTCTCTAGCCCCCATCCCACCTCATCCCTTCTAATTCTGTCCTCTTCACAACAGCCGGTCAAATATCAAAGCCGTTGATGTGTCCTTAAAGTCTTCTTTTCTCCAGACTAGCCATCCCCAGAAGGATCCTCTGATTAAGTTCCTTTCATCACAGGCCACAAAAAGCCTTGTGGAAAACCAGCTAACACATCTCTTTGGATGGGGTATGGGGGAAGGGAGCATCGGAGTCTGGCCCGTCTACTCCCTGGGATGACTGTGATGATGAAAAATGTCACTCCTGCACAGCTTCCCAACCAAGTCACTCAAGCATTTATTAAGGGGGAACTGTGGGCCAGGCCTGTGGTAAGCCCTTGGGATGCAAAGAAAAGCCAAAATTCAGCCCTGGCTCTCCGACTCTCAAGTCATTCATAGTCTCCTGGGACAACTACAGGCAAATAACTGTAATACAGAATATAATAATAATAATAATAATAATACAGAATGTATACAAACATAATAATATTATAAAAATATAATACATGATTGTAGAGAATATGTTAATATATAAAACAATATAGATCTGATAATATATAATATACTAATAGAATATAATTATAGAGAATATATAACAATACAGAATATATAATATACAAAATATAATAATCTAATAATGTAGTCTACATATACAGAATATATTAATAATAATATAGAATATATAAATAGAATGATATAGAATATAGATAATGATTTAGAATATATAATACACAAAATATAGAATATTCTAACATAGAATATGTATAACAACACAGAATATATATATTTAATGATAATACAGAATATATAATAGAATGATATAGAATGTATATAATACAGAATATATAATATACAATATGTAAAATATGTAATAATCTAATAATACAGAATACATATAATGATATAATATGATACAGAATATATAATAATCTAAAACATATGGTATAATATAGAATTATATAATACCAAATATATAATAATTATTATATATTATATTATTTATATATTATAATAATGCAGATTATATATCAACATAATATATAACAATATATAATATAATACAAAATATATAATAATATATTACAATAATAACAAAGCATATATCAAAATATATTATGAGAATAATATAGACTATATTTTAATATATATAATAAACTGAGAATGGTCTCAGAGGAAGGGAACTAGAAGCAGGAAGGACCAGTGAAGGCCTCCTTCTGAAGGAGCTAAGTCTTGAAGGAGGCCAGGGAAACCAGGATTCTGAGGAAAGGAGGACTCATTCCAATCATGGAGGACAACCAGACCAAAGGCACATAAGGAGGCGATGGACCATTACAAGGAAACAGGCAAGTATGGTTGGATCATAGAGAATGAGGGGGGAGCAAACTGTAAGACTGGAGATGCAGAATGAGTCAGGTTGAGAAGGCCATTAGATGCTAAGCAGAACAAGTCTACAAACTTGGGGAGGGGGGAACAATGCTGATAGATTATGAGTATGACACTGAGACAGCAGGAGAGTGAAAATAACTTTTCGTAAAGACCTCTGCAGAGGGAAAATTGGGGTAGTTGAAACTAGCTTGTACCTGCTTGAGAGAGAGCAGACTGTTAGATGGTCAGTTTTTGTTGTTGTTATTCAGTCTGGTCTGACCCTTTGTGGCCTCATTTGGGGTTTTCTTAGCAAAGATACTGGAGTGGTTTGCCATTTCCTTCTCTAGCTCATTTTACAGCTGAGGAAACTGAGGCAAACAGGATTAAATGAGTTGCCCAGGGGCACCCAGCTAGTGTCTGAGACCAGACTTGAACTCGGGAAGATATCTCCCTAATTCCAGGCAGGGAGTTCTATCCTTTTTACTACCTTCCTGCCTCAAATTTTCAGTGTAACATTTGCCAGTTTCCTAGGCATAAAAGCTACCCACATCTTTGACCTATGCTACCTTTTCCGAGCTCTGTTCCAGTTGGTACTATCCAAAGAGTCTCAGGGACTCCTGTCAAATGTAAAATTCAATCTCTAGTGATACGATCTCAAAGTCATCCTATTTGCTGCCCATGATTGTATGCTTTTCATATTTGCATAGACAGAAATCTAAGACTATGAATTTAATTGCTGGATACTTTCTTGGATTTTGTGTTCCATGAATTTCTGGACATCTCTACTGTTCATCTTCCATACAGTAATTACTTTTTTCCCTTTATTTTTATTCCAGTAACAAATTTACACATTTTCCAAGGTTATATGATTTATGTTGTTTCCCTCTCCCCTTCCGGAGTTGAAAAGCAATTCCACTGGGTTATACATATATTATCACAGTAACTACTTTTAGCTTGGTGTCTAGATTTAGGAAAACTTTTCCTTTCCCTTCCTTTTAATTAGATTTCCAAGCAACTATGTTCTTTATTTTTGTTTGGTAGTCTCTGACTCTTCATGACCCGGTATGGAGTTTTCTTGGCAAAGATACTGGAGCAGTTGGCCATTTCCTTATCCAATGGATTAAGGCAAACAGAGATCAAGTGACATGAACAGCTAGTAAAGGTGTGAGGTCAGATTTGAACTCAGCTTTTTTGGATTCCAGGTCCAGTCTGTCCTCTATTCACTGAGCTATCTAGCTTCCCCTAATTATTATTATGTATTATGTGTATTATGTATTATGTGTATGTATTGTATGTATATATAATGTATTATGAAATACAGCCCTTTATTAGCTGTATTTCAACTATGGCTGGGACCATGCCCTTCCTCTATTTTAAACCATGGTACAGAAGTGTGTTGACAATATAACAGCCCTCTACAGAAGAGGCTCTTCCATTTCCAGGATTTCCATCCATATCTTTCCATCCCTAGTCTCCTCCCCAGACTCCCCCTTGGCTCTATTTCCAGACAGATGGTAGACATGCTATTTCATAAATAATTTTAGATCAACACCTAGAAGGGATCTTAGAGCATTTCTCTCATCTCATTTCTCAATGAGGAAACTGAGGCCCAGAGAGAAGTAATTTGCTGGTAACAGAGCCAGGATTTGAATTGAGATCCTTTGATTACCTGGACCTATTCCTATAGCACCTAAGCAAACTCCTTGTCCCTAGTAAATCCCCTAGATCCATGGTGGCGAACCCATGGTATGTGTGCCAGAGGGGACACTCAGTCCTCTCTGTGAGCACATCACCCCAGCACAGAATTCACCAGAGTTTGTTACTAGAAAGCCAGAAGGATACAGGGCTGGGTTGCTCCCTCCCCATCTCCACACATGGGTTTTAGTTGCAGTTTGGGCACTTGGTCTCTAAAAGGTTTCCCATCACTGCCCTAGATCATGGAATGCAAGAGCTAGAAGGAACCTTAGAAATCATTTAGCCTAATTCATGGATTTTTAAAGTAAAGGAGGTTAAACACTGGAGGCTTAATGTCTTGTCCAAGGTCACACAAGAATAACTGAAAGACTCCCAGCTCTCCCCTGACTACACATTGCTTTCTTGATTCACTACCTCCCCATTTCCCTAAAGCCAGTTTGCATTTCTGCTCAAAAAGATTGTTTAAACATTGCTCCAAATATTGTTTTGTGTAAAGGCTGTATGTCCTTTAAGAACTTTTCGGGGAGGGGGGAAGCCTTGTTATCTGGGGCAGTTTATGACCTGAAGTGGGATACTAATTAATTCTAGCTAGTGGATGAAAATGAAGAGATAAAATTCTGACTAAAGAAGAGGGAGATGATGGGGGGAGGGTCAGGAGAGGGAGAGGAACAGGGATATAAAAAGAGTCTTCTTCCATTTTGGAGAAAAGAGACTGATGTGCTTTTTAGCTCTCAGTGGCATCACATCATTTTATCATTTTCTTTCTCTCTTCTGCTGTTTTTCAGAGGACATGGAAATTACAGATGAGGGTGTGGGGGAAATCCTGGCCCTTTCTAGCCAATCTGGGGTGTTGGTTAGAACAACCAAAACCTTTCCCATAACCCACTTGGACAGTAAGGAAAAGTGAAGGGAACTCAAAGCTGTTTATTGGATCTGGAAGGAGTTGTAGAAATCGTCCAATCCAAATCCTTCCATTTCTAGACAAGGAACTAGATAAGGAACCAGAGACATTGATCACACAGCTGGCTTGGGGAGACCAGAACCCAGGTCTGTCTCCAAGGCTCTTCTGCTCCACCAAGACTCATCCGAATGCCAATTCTGGTGACAGAAGTGATAGCAAGTACTCAAGGACAAGTTCTCTGAGGTCAGTCCTAAAAGCCAGGGTGAGCTGCCAAAGAGGAGTATGAATTCCAAGCTAAGATCGAGGGGAGATGACAAAGGAAATGTGAAAGATTAATGGGGCACCGAATTGGCATATTAAGCAAATATTTCTTCAGAGTTGTTCCTATAGAATTATTAGGCCTTATTGGCTAATGTTGTCCAGACTCATCTTTTTTCTCAAAATTTTCTTTTTTTGATGGTTGAAGACTCATGATTAAATTGGGTTAAGTTCAGCAAAGAAAGTTATAAATTGCAGCTTCCAGAACTACTTGGCCTATATGATTGTGACAAACTACTGCCACCTGGTAAAAGCATACCTAAATTGCAGGTTCTGTTGTTAGGAGAGGTGAAAGAGGACTTGGGCAGTTAGACATGCAGTGGATAGAGTGCTGGGTCTGGAGTCAGGAACACTCATCTTTCTCAGTTTAAGTCTGGCCTCAGACACTTACTAGCTGTGGGACCCTTGGCAAGTCACTTAACTCGGTTTGCCTCAGTTTCTGCATCTGTAAAATGAGGTGAAAAAGGAAATGGAAAACTAGCTATGTGATGCTGGGCAAGTCACTTAACCCAGTTTGCCTTGGTTTCCACATCTGTAAAATGAGTTGGAAAAAGAAAGGGCAAATCACTCCAGTTCTTTGCCAAGAAAACCCCAAATAGGGTCTTGAAGAGTCAGATATGACTAAACAACACCAAAAGGGGACTTGACAACCTTTGATGTCACTTCCCAGTGAGAGGACTTCTATCAGAGCAAATTCGCCTTTTCTCTGCAATTTATGATCTTAGAGAATTTTCACTGAGAGGGCCATACAACTTGTATGTGTCAGAGACAGGATTTGAACTCAAGACTTATTGGCTCCAAGGCCAAAGGATAATGCCCCACTATCTTTTGTAAAGATTAGAATTCTAAATCAATACACTTCCTTGTATTTACCTCGAGAGGTGAATTGCTCTTATTTATTTATTTTTTAGCTTATTCACTTTTTTTAATTTGGAAATTTTTAATTAATTAATTTGGAATACTTTTCCATGGTTACAAGAATCATGTTCTTTCTCTCCCCTCCCTTCACTCCCCCTTTCTGTAGCCAAGGCACAATTCCACTGGGTTTTACATGTGTCATTGATCAAGACTTATTTCCATATTATTGACATTTGCACTGGGGTGATCATTTAGAGTCTACATTCCCAAACAAATCCCCATAGACCCATGTGATCAAGCAGTTGTTTTTCTTCTGTGTTTCTGCTCCCACAGTTCTTCCTCTGGATGTGGATAGCGTTCTTTCTCATGAGTCCCTCAGAATGTTGTGGATCATTGCATTGCTGCTAGCAGAGAGGTCCATTACATTTGATTGTACCACAGTGTATCAGTCTCTGTGTACAATGTTCTCTGGGTTCTGCTCCTTTCACTCTGCATCAATTGAATTGCTCTTATTTAGAAGCTGAAACTAGAAAGCTAAATTTGTGAATAGCAGCAGATGTTATACCCCCTCAGAAATGTACCTGCTCTATGCCCCATTCCTTTTGAACCTTTGACTTTGAGGTTAGATCATTGGATAAAATTCATCAGTGAACAGGTATTAGAGGAAAATAATAGCTTCCTGAGTTAGATTTTCCTGGCAAAATATTTTCACTTTTACTTATACCTACAAAATTGTCAAAACTCATAGGTGGGGATGGTACTAATAATGGGAATTTCATATATTGCAATAAATTGGTGTCAGTTGAGAGTTTTTTTCCATTCCCCTCACCCCAATCATTTCATAGACAACCACTTTGGATCATGAAGGTTCTTAGGATTTCAAAGTCCTCTAGGCTATTTGCTTCCATTTTATAAATGAGAAAGATTAAGTCAATAATTTGCTAAATTTGCTCAGCTAGTAGGGTCATGGCCATGTTTTTGCTTACAAACCCAGTGCTCTTTCCGGAACACCATATTGCCTCCTGGGTAGACAGGTTAGGGTTGGCAGGGGTTTTACCAATAAAGATTTTTGGACAGTATCTGAAAAGGAAACTGGAAGTTGTCTGGTAAGATGGGAGGAAGAAGTACCAAATTCAATCTCAACCTCCCAATCCAAGCGAAGATCTCTCTTTGAATTTGAGGTGAGTTAGACACCTTCAGCAAGGCAGCATTTGGCAGCTTTTCAAAGAAGGAGCAGCTTCCAGGAAGATTTATGTGAGACCACTCTCTCTTCTTGTCAATGCATTGTTTTGGTATTTAAATCACAAGAACGGGATGTTATACTTGCTAACACCCCCTTGGTGCCTGCCAATCACCACAGCAAGATACTCTATTTTAATCCTGTACAGCTTGTGTGTTTTGATTAGCTGGTCAGTCTGACTTTTCTGTCTTCAATTAGCATTTCTGTTCTCAAGGAACACTTGGGATGATCAAAATGGGTATTTATAAAAACAAAGAAAACCTCTTCTTTCATATGCTTTTTCATGATCTTTCTTCTATCAATCTCTAACACATTACAACTGACACTCCAATTGGAATCATCTCATTTTCCAGCTGGATATCATTCCCTGGACCTGGGTGGTGTTCCTCCCCTTCTCCCCTCCTCTCTGGTTCTTCAAGTCTTACTCTTTAATACCTGCTGCCTCTCCTAACCCTTCCTGGGTCCACTAAATTAGAAATAATCCTTCCTTCCTCACACTTCAGAGAGCCCTTTGTTCAATTTCTTTCATGAGCTTCTTGAAGTCCATTCTGTAGGCTATTTATTTGTATTACACATCTTACCTATTAGACTATAAGCTCTTTGAGGGCAAGCACTGGCTTATTCATGTTGAACCCTTTTCTTCCACTACGTATCAACAATCTTCTATACTCAGCATATATACATATATGTTTGATAGATGTGTATTAAATGAATAATAAACATCACAAAGACATTCAACAAATATCTGTTGTTGATACTCTTTCCTCAGTTTTCTCACAAGTAAAAGGAGGCAGTTGGCCTGAAAAATGTGAATTCCTTATCTTTTTGTGTATGTCATGGTATCCCCTTTGGCAGGCTGATGCAATTAAGGATCTCTTTTCAGAATATTGTTTTACAATGTATAAAATAAAATACATAGCATTATAAAAAAAACAAATTCTAGTGAAATCGTTATCAAAATATTTAAAAAACAGGTTCACGGATTAAGACTGTCTAGACTCGATGATCATGATAATCCATTCCAATTCTAAATCTATTATCTTATGTCACTTTCTATGAAGAAACTTTCAGTGGCTCCCAGGATAGATTGTTTCCAGCACAAAATAAGAGTTAAAAAAAAACAAAACTCTTACCTTCTGTCTTAGAATTGATACAAAGTAAACTTGTTAAGTGAGCTTTGTTTCTAATCTGTGTGAGAAAGTTAATAGAGCACTTTTTCTTTTTACACCAGTTTAGATCTATCATCTAATCTTTTGCCCACATAGAGGGTTGTCTCTGGCAAATAGTGACAAAAATAATCCAGCAATCTTTCTTTGTTTTTAAGTATATTTGGTCTACAATCTTTAAAATGTGAATACTGCAACTGTAATATTAAGTTTTTCTTAGGTTGCTATCTATAAAAAAGATTTTTGGGAAGCAACTGATTTATCAAAGAAAATAATTAAAACTATAAATATATATATATATAAAAAAGAATTGATACAAAGTATAGGTTCCATGGAAGAGGAGTGGCAATTGGGGTTAAGTTACCCAGCTGGAAAGTGTCTGAAGTCAAATTTGAACTCAGGACCTTCCATCTCCAAGCCTGGCTCTCTATCTACTGAGCCACGTTGGTGCCCCAATAATAGATTTCTGACCCCTCATAGTATGATTCAGAACTCCCTTTCAGCCTTATTTCAGATTGCTTACCTTCACTCATGCTTTGTTCCAAACTGGAATACTAAGTGTTGCCAAAACTTGACATTCCATCTCTCACCTCCATGTATTCACACAAGCCCTCCCCTCTGCATGCAATACTCTCCATCATCTCTGCCTGTCAGAAGTCTTATCATTCTTTTGAGTTAAATTTTATTTTTTCAGTTAATGAAAAATAATTTTCTTGCCAGCCTTCATCAAAGGAAAGAAAAACAAAACCCTTGTAACAAATATTCAGTGACAAGCAAAACGAATCTCTTAATGGCCGCTTCCTAATTCTGTCTCTTGCATCCATCAGCTAGCTGGGTGTAATGAGAAAGAAGCCCTGCCGTGCCCAGCCCAGTTCAAGTGTCACCCAGCTCTCCTTGGACAGCAAATAAACCTGGAATCAGGAAGCTGTGAGGTCAGAGTCAGTCTCAGATACTTACAATCTCTGTGATCCTGAGCAGTCACTTCCCTCAGTTTCCTTATGTGTAAAACAGATAATAACAACACCTATCTTGAGGATCCAATGAGATAATATTTCTAAAGTGCTTAGTGTACTCCAGAGAAAGAATTGTTGAAGTCAGATGGCTACAGATCAAAGCATATTATCTTTCACATCAGTGTATTTATGGTTTTATTTGGGATTTTGGCTTTGTGTGAGCATGCTCTCACAAGAGTGAAAGTGTATTTTGCATGGTAATAAAAATAAAATTTTAAAAAGTGGTTGGTAGAATGCCAGGTGTGTAATAGGTGATATCAACAAATCTATCAATAAACATTTATTGAATGCCCACTATGTGCCAGGCACTAAACCAATGATGGGCAACCTTTTGAGCCTGGTGTGTCAAAATTCACCAAAAAACTCAGTGTAACTCAAGTGGCGTGTCACTTCAAGAAAAAAAAACACCATAATTTCATGATATTTATAGTTTAAATAACAAAAATGTAGAATTATAATATGTAACTGTATTTAATAAACCAAAAATTAATTATTTAATTTACCTGCTTAGTGATTTCTTTATTCATCTGTCAGTTGGTTTCTTTTGTTGGGCTTGATGTTATTTAACTTGTGTGGGGTGCTGTGATAAGTGAGGGTAAGGGGGAATTCTTTAATTAACCTGCCTATTAGTGTCTTTTTTGTTGCTGAATTTCATTGCTAAATCTTCAATTGAAGGTTGGTATTTTGGACACTTCAAACTCAAGCAAGCACTAACTTTATCTGTCATTCTGTTTCTTTTGTTGGTTTTGATATTATTTAACGCTGAGAATAAGGTCTCACAAAAGTACATAGAGGGAACAATTGTGAGTAAAGTCATTGCTATGTTTTTCAGGGTGCTAAGAGTGTCAGGTAATTGGTTTTAGGCACTCCTCAGTTGCATGTGGGCCGGAGCCAGGCACTATGAGAGCAGAGGCTGTAGCCCACCTTCACTGCCTGCCAGTGTGCTCCTCTTCCCCACCCCTGAGGGAGCCTCATGCACCTGGCTTGCAATGCCCTGCCGCTCAACCCTTGCCCCCAAGACCAGTAGCCCTCCCCACAGAGCCGGGCCAGGGCATGGTCATAGCCAAAGCTGTGGGCTGTAGGCGAGCAGCTCCCTGGGCAGCTCCTGGGCCCCGAGGCACGCTGAGCCCACATGTAGCCATGTATCATTGAAAATGGCTATGTGTGTCAGTGCTGACATGCGTGCCATAGGTTTACCATCATAGCACTAAGCACTGAGGATACAAAAGGGGCAAAAGACTGCTCTTGCTTCCTCTTAAAATCAGAATAAACAGGGGTGGGGAGGCAGCTGGGTAGCTCAGTGGATTGAGAGCCAGGCCTAGAGACAGGAGGTCCTAGGTTCAAATCTGGTCTCAGACACTTCCCAGCTGTGTGACCCTGGGCAAGTCACTTAACCCCCATTGCCTAGCCCTTACCACTCCTGCCTTGGAACCAATACACAGTATTGACTCTAAGATAGAAGGTAAGGGTTTTAAAACAAAAATCAGAATAAACAGAAACACACAAAAACACATGTTTATTTTAGATTGTAAGCTCCTTGAGGGTAGGGATTGTCTTTTGCCCCAGTGTGTATGTGTGCGTTGGCAAAGGTTGCACACAGGGGTGTGCTGGAGCCAGTTCTAACCAGTGATTGGGAACCAATTACAGGCATTCCTTCCAGATCTCGACTTTCCCTATCACAGTTTTGCTATATCATGGGTTGGCATCAGAAATTAAATGGGAATTTGGGGGGAGTTTTGCAGAAGCTGCAGACAACACACAAAGGCCAGTTGATAACACAGAAAAGGTTTAGAAACTCAGAAATACATATTTGACTTAAAAGTTACAATAAGATCCTGTAAACACCCCATGAAAGACAAAGAAAAAATTCAGACTTCTCTGATAGGAAGAGATGGTCCAAAAATTTTCCATGGAGATTTTCCAGATCATGGGGGTATTGCACCCCTAAGCCCTGAGATATAGAAGGGATAACTATTAAATTTTCAGCAAGTGGTTTATAGTTTGGAAATTGGTCAACACTACTCATCAGGGCTTTATTTATTGTTTCATTGTCTCAACTTAAGAAAGTAATGCAGGAAATGTTAATAACACAGATTAAATTTAAAAGTGTGTCCTTCATACTTATTCTTTTTTCAGAGACCTGGTTGTTAAACCAATCACACAATCAGTCTCATAGGTAATTAATGGCAAGGATGGGATCATAGGTTCATAATTTAAAAGCAGAAAGGCCTTAAAGGTTCATCTATTCTAGTCCAATCCCTCATTTTAAAAGATGAGGAAGTTGTCACCTGTGGAGTTTAAGTGACTTGTCCAATTATAGAGACATTAAGTAGCAGAACTGGGATTTGAACCTAGTTCTCTGATGCCCAAATCAGTGTTCTTTCTACTACATCTTTGTTGTTCAATTATTTTTCAGTTGTGTCTGACTCTGTGACTCCATTTGGGGTTTTCTTGGCAAAGATACTGGAGGGGTTTGCCATTACCTTCCTTAGCTCATTTTACAGATTGGGAAACTGAGGCAAATAGAGTTAAATGACATTTCAAGGTCATGGAGCTCTAGTAAGTATCCAAGTCTGGGTTTAAACTCAGGAAGGTGTCTTCCTGATTCCAAGCCTATTGACTAGGCCATTTAGCTGCCCTCTATTATATCCATGTACATGTTATTTCTCCCAGTATAATATAAGCTCTTTGGGGCAAAGACAGCCATTTTTATCATTTTATCCCTGGGGCTTCACAAAGTGCCTATTTTTATCCATAATAGGCATTTTATAATTTTGTTTCACAACAAGGAATATTTATGATCATTTCTGTTCAAGTAGTAACTGATAATTTAATTTTTAAAGTGAAGTTACTGAGAAGACACTTGAATAACAACTTTGAAGGAAGCTAGGTGGCTCAGTGGTTAGAGTGCTGTGTCTAGAAACAGGAAGTCCTGGGCTCAAATCTTGCCTCACACACTTCCTTACTGCTTAGTCCCTTGGAACTGGCACTCAGTACCAACTCTATGGCAGAAGGTGTAAAAATTAAATTATATCTCTAATAATAAAAATGTTATATTTTATGAGGTTTATTAGGGATTATTAGAAATCAAGGAATAAGAGGATACAAAATAAAAACCACGTGCCCATGGCTGATTAGCCCATTTAAAATCCCCGTACTTAGCTTACCACTATACTTGCTACATCATTGCAAAGGAAGAGAAGAGAGCCAGGTACCATGCAGGAGGCATTACTGCCAGTTAAATACCAATTGTGATCTTGCCAATGTGGAGACTCTGGAGAGATTATAGGGAATTCTGGGAAATACCAAGGACTTCTGGAAATGAAATCTAGGGTTCAAAATCTCCATTTTTACAAAGGTAAGAGTTTAGATAGAAACCACAACTTTGTTAGGCTGATCTTGGTTTAAAATATTACAAAATGAGGGGGAGTGAGTCTGTCTGAGACCACAGCCACCTTTGCCCCGTTCAGGCACAATCCACTGGTCCTTTCCCTCGAGGCCTCCCCTCTTGTGGCCCCCTTCCATCCCTCTCACTCCTTGGTGGTTGGGTTCTCACTTCCATCACTCCACTGGCTGCATGCCAAGAGCATTGCTCCTCTCCCCCTTCCCTGCCCCAGTCCTCCAATGAGAATCCCATGATCTTGCTGAATGAAAGATCAGTAGCTTCCTTCTTCTCCCATCAGACCTGAGAGGGAGCCACCCAAACTCCCATCGGTTGGTGGCTTTGGGAGAATTCCCAACTCTCCCTGGACCTTGGCAAATAGCAGCAGCCACATCATGGGATTCCCTCTCCATCCCCCTTCCTGGAAGGGCTGGCCAACTCCTGGGTGCAGGGGGCATGATGGGAGAAAGAAAGCAGTCTTGGAAGAGACATTTGGGCTATATCCCATAGATGACAATGACAACAACCTTATTGTTTGGGTTAGGACTGTCTGTCCTCAAGCTCAGACATGAGCCTCTTTCTTTCCAGCTTTCTCTTTCTCAGCTTCCATCATGGACTCTACACAGTTCAACCCAACTGGACTAAAAACCATTTTCTGATCACATTCAGTTTTCCCACCTCCATGCTTTTGCCTGAAAAATGCCTTGCCCTTCCCCTGACTTCATAGTTCAGCTCAGGGGGGCACCTCTTCCAGGAAGTCTTTCTTCGGAACTATAAAATAGGTACTCTTGTTTCCTCTACGTGGTATTAGGAATTTGTGTACATGCCACACCTACACTGCAAACTAGGGCTGAGACCATGGACTTCCTTATCTTTGTATCTCCCTCCATTCCTAGCAACACAGGCAGCTCAGTCAGTGTTTGTTGAATAAATGAATGTTGTGTGGATACTCAAAAGGCTTTTGTTGGTTGGTTTTTTGCTTAGCTCAGGAGTTTGGTTCTGCGAGTTGGACGGCCGCATAGCATATGCCTGGTGTGCCTACTGGGTAATACAGTGTTGTCAGGGGGCTGGATCCTGGGGGGGGGGGGCACTTCCTGGAGGATATAATGCAGCAGATGGTGCCGATCAATCACCTTTTGAGCATTTATGAACACCAGGTACCATTTGGGATGTGGGGGACACATAGATGGAAGACCAAATGGTCTTTGTCCTCAAGGCACTCACCTGCCATTGGGAGAGACACCCTGGACATAATGTAGATAAGAAAGAGATGAAATGTACATTTTGTTGAATGGGGAGGTTGTCAGCAGCTGATGCAATCAAGGACTTAAATTGCCACCCAACAGTTCCATCCGTACAGGCTCCTGTCTGCATATGGACAAAGTCAGACTGTATTAGAGACCCATTCTTGGAAGGGAATACTCAATACAGGGTTTTTATTATTGTTATTATTTTTAAAACCTTTACCTTCTGTCTTAGAATCAAAATTATATATTGGTTCCAAAGTAGAAAAGTGGTAAGAGCTAGGCAACAGGGTTAAGTGACTTGCCCAGGGTCACACAGATAGGAAGTGTTTGAGGCCAGATTTGAATCCAGGACCTCCTGTCTCTAGACCTGGCTCCCAGTCTACTGAGTCACCCAGTTGTCTTCTCCCAGATTTGTTGAGCCCACTGCAATTAGTTTTGCATTTCTTGTTAACTGTTTTATGTTAATGAATTAAAAAATTCTTTTTAAAATAACCTTTACCTTCAGTCTTAGAATCAATACCAAGTATAGGTTCCAAGGTGGAAGAGCAGTAAGGGCTAGGTTAAGTGACTTGCCAGTGACAAAGCTAGGAGTGTCTGAGGCCAGATTTGAGCCCATGACTTCCCATCTCCAGGTCTGGCACTCATTCCATGCGCTGAGCCACCTGGCTGCCCTCTTTGGCCTTTTTTTAGATCAGTTCAAGATCTGTGAACTCCCTTCCTCCTCACTCTTCCTCGAAAGCACTGAGACGACCCACTGCTGTAGACCAAGCTGAGGAGGTCCAGGAGGAGAAAGATTATACAAAGGGGGCAGTTGGGATGGTTCTGATGGTGCCAGATGGTCTTGTACAGCCCTCTCTGCCCAGCTGCTCTGTCTCCCTGGCTCTATAGACATATTAACTCATGGGCAGCAAGTTAAAGGCAGATCCAGCCAGAAACCAAGAGCTTGAATCTCCACCTGGCTGTCTCCAGTACGCCATCCAAAATGGAACTTACTTTCACTCCTTTTCCTGCCCGATGCCTCCTCCTGACTGGGCTATTATTAGAAGTCTCTTGGTACAGGTGACTTTCCCCTCTCCCACACCTAATAAATTGCCAAGTCCAATCAATTCTTCCTCCACTAGATTAATCTTATCTACTACCTCCTGTCCCTGGGCACTCCCTGAGCACCCGGCAGCCTTATCTTTCACCTGGATGACTCCAACAGCTTCCTGACTGGCTTCCTGGCTTCCTGGAGCCCTCTTCTCCTCAAACTTCCTTGTGCAGAGAGTGGGTTGTGTCATTGTTCTCAAAGCCCTTTCAAACCAAGAGACAAAGGAAGACAGAGAGACAGAGAGGAGAGAGAGACAGAGACAGAGAGAGACAGAGACAGAGAGAGGCAGAGACAGACAGTCAGAGAGACAGAGACAGACAGACAGTCAGAGAGACAGAGAGGAGAGGCAGACAGACAGAGAGACAGACAGCGAGACAGAGACAGAGGGTCAGACAGAGAGACAGAGAGAGACAGAGACAGAGAGAGACAAAGAGAGAGAGAGAGAGAGAGAGAAGAGAGAGACAGACAGAGACAGAGAGGCAGAGAGAGACAGACAGAGAGAGATAATGACAGAAATAGAGATAAAGACAGAGAGAGACAGAGAGAGAGGGAGTGGGAGACAGGGAGAGAGGAAGGGAGAGAGAAAAAGAGAGACAGGGACAGAGAGACAGAGACAGAGAGAGAGACAGAGACAGAGATAGATAGACACAGACACAGACACAGACACAGACACACACACACGCACACGCACACATAGAGAGTCTTATCTCCAGAATCCTCCAGTAGGAATTTCTTGCCCTGATATTGAAAGGCCACCATACCCTAGAACCTTAAAGAATCTCAGAGCTGAAGGCAGTCACAGAAGTGCTTGAGTCCAACTCAGATGTCAAAGGGGAATGAAGTGAAAATGACATCATTAAAAGGGTCATCTGGATTCCTCTGGAAAACTTCCAGGGACCAAGAGCCCCCTGCTTCTGGCCCATCACATATCAGAAGCTCCATTTTCTTTACCTCCGATCTGCTCATTTGTAGCTTGCCCCCTTTGCATCTAATTCTGCTTTATGGGCTTGGAAGAACAGATCTAATCCTTCTTTCATTTGACAGCCAGCCCTTCAAATACTTGAAAGCAGCTATCCTATTCCCATATGTTTTTCTCCTCTAGGGTAAAAATACCACACTCCTTCAGCTGTTCCACATATAGTAATGCCTCCTGTCCCTTTATCCCCTTGAGAGGATGGTAAAATAGAGTCTCAAATCTGGAGCCCGAGGACCTGGGTTCAAATCCTGACTGTGTCATTTAGTATAGGTGTGACCTTTGGGTCAGTCACTTTATCAGGGTCTTAGCTTCTTTATTTGTAAAATGAGGGGGGAGGAGCACACGACTTCTAAACCATCCTGGTCACCATATTATATTTTGTCATAGTATAGTTTGTCAATATCATTCCTAAAATGTGGTACAGAACTATATGCTACTGAATGAAGCTGGAGAAAAATAATGAAACTGTACCGACTGGGCCCACTACAAATTCGTGTTATGTAATTTCAACAAAGCAATCCTTTTATGTGTCTCTAATCAGTTCATTGCTCCATTCACTGCAGTAACCTTTCCAAATCTTTTCAATCCTCTCTTTCACTCTCCCAGGAGAACCTGGCTCCACATTTTACTGAAAAAAATTAAGGAGTGTTTCCTTCTTTGCTCCCCACTCAGATGCTTTCTCTCTAACCTTTGGGGGCTGAAATCTTTTATATATTTATTTTTAAACCTTTACTTTCCATCTTAGAATCAATGCTGTGTCTTGGTTCCAAGGCAGAAGAGTAAGGACTAGGCAATGGGGATTAAGTGACTTGCCCAGGGTCACACAGCTAGGAAGGGTCTGAGGTCAAATATGAACCCAGGACCTCCCACCTTCAGGCCTGACTCTCTATCCACTGAGATACCCAGCTGTCCCTCTTTGGGAAGATAGCCTGTAATTGGTGCCTCTATTTCCTTTTCTGTCATTCTCTTCTGACATCATCATTCAAGAGAAACTGTTGTCTCCTAAGTTGGCAATGATTGCTTACATGCCAAATCTAATTGTTTTGTATTAGTTCTCATCTTTCTTGACCTCTCTGAGCCTTTGAGGCTGCTGATCCCTCTCTTCTCTAGGCTACTCTTTTCTCTCTAGGTCTTTGAGACACTGCTCTCTCCTGGTTGTCTTCCTACTGGCCAGTTGTTCCTTTTCAAGACTCCTTGGCTGGGCCTTCATCCGTACCCATAACTGGGACTCTGTTCTGGGTGCTCTGCCCCTTGATATTATTTGGCTGGATGATTTCCTCAGCTCCTAAGGATTCAATTATCATCTCTATGCAAATGATCCTCACCTATTTGTTTAGCCCTAATTTCTTTCCTGACTGCCAGTCTCACAGCTCCAATTAAAGGATAGGCCATCGATGTAAACTTAACTTGGCCCAAACCGATAAATTATTATCTTCCCCTCAGGCCCTCCATCCTCCTCTTCCTAATTTTCCTATGACTATCAAGAGCACCACGACATCCCCAACTGCCCAGGGTCACATTCTAGACATCATCATTGACTGCTCAGTCTTTCACTTCTCATATCCAAGTCTTCAAGTCCTTTCAGTGCTATCTTTTTAGAGGCACTTAATTACAGACCGACTGACGACATTCTCCCTGTTCTCTGCTGGCCCTGGCATTCCCCTCATTTCTTCACTCTTGGACTACTGAAATAGTCTTCTGGTTGGTTTCACTCCACTCTAGTACATTCTCCACTCAGCTGTCACATTGACTCTGTAATGTCCCCCCCCCCCCCCAAATAAGCTCCCTTTCCCCTCCAGGATCAAATACAAGGATCCTTGGCTATGGGGTCCTTTCCTACCTTTCCCATCTTCCTCCAAATTCCTCCCTTCCCATGTATAATGATGCTGGCTTCCTTGCCATTTCTTGCATATGACACTCCACTCTCTGACCCGGTGCATTTTCTCTGGTGGTCTCCCAAACCTGAAATTCTCTCCTACTTCCTAGATTTCTTCAAATTCCAGATTAAGTCCCATTTTTTACAAAAAATCAGGATATTTTTCTTGAGCCCTCTTAATGCTAGTGCTTTCTCCTATCCTTAAATCTCTCTCTCTCTGTCTTTAATCTCTCTCTCTCTCTCTCTCTGTGTCTGTATCTGTGTCTCTTTTTTCTCTCTGTCTCTGTTTTTGTCTCTCTTTCTCTTTGTCTCTCTTTTCTCTCTCTGTCTCTTTGTCTCTTTCTCTCTGTCTCGGTCTCTCTCTGTCCCCATCTCTCTTTGTCTCTCTCATAATACACACACAGATTATCTTAGTATACTATCACTTTGACAACATCTATTATTTTACTTGTGCATAATTATTTGCATGGTGTCTCTCCGATTAGACAGTAGTTCCTTAAGAGAAGAGACTGTTTTTTGCCTTTTTTAGGGGTATCCCCAGAGCTTAGCACAATTCCTGGCATGTAGTATATCATTAATTAATGCTGTTTGACTTTACATGACTTGACCTTTCCAGCTTGCCTTGATGTCCTTCTTTGGGTAATTGGACTACTCTTTTTCCTTTGCCTCTGTCCAATGCTTCTTACCTCTGTGCTTTTGTCTATACATTTCCCCATGCCTCTAATGCCCTCAGCTTTCTGCCTTTTGAATTCCTAAACCAGTCATAGAACAAATGCCCCTTCTTCCATGGAGTGGAAGTCCCTGAAGTGCATTTCTCTCCCACCTCAAACTAGAAATGATCTGTCTTTGGACTTACATTTGCCCTCTGCATTCCCCCCATCCTTGTGCTTCATCACACCTTATAGCAATTGTCCAATATTGCCTATGGAAGAGGTTTAGATTTTGAGTGGTTTATTTATAGCAATGAAAGGAGTTAGACCTCAAGTGGCCTGTGTGACTATGAAAGCCACCAAAAACCCTTGTGGATGATTGGCTGACATAATGGATTTGTGCCTGGGCATGGATATCGCTAGCCCTGATGAGTTTCAAAGGCAGAATGATATTTAGAAAGTTTGACAAGAGTTGGCTTGATACCCAAAGCAGAATTTTGCTCCTTGGATAATGGCAAACTTCAGAGCTGAGACTATGAGGGAGCCGATTGGGTGGTGGTAGGTAGGGGAGGAGGTTCTACTGGGGTTGGATAAGAACTCGAGAATTTTAATTTAGCTAGAAACTGGAGGTAACAACTACTTGGCAAAGCAACATGCTTTATAGCAAACTTATCTGAATAATGCTTCTAGCTAGGATGTCTCACCCAGTGAGGGGATGTTGGGGGTTCTGGAGCATCAGAAGTGTGAATTCTCCTTATGTGGACCACTTGGTCAACCAACAAACACTTATTAAGGGCTTACTGTGTGCTAGGAGCTGTGCATAGTACAAAGAATAAAAAAACCCCAAACCCAATCATGGACCTTAGCTTTTAGTGTCAGAGCTCTCTACTTGTTCCCTCTTTCCCCATGGATGGTGTGCATGTTTGCAGGTGAGAATGCACTAATCTTATGGGGAAAGAGGCGGCATGGATGTTCTATTCAAAATCTTACTATGCTATTCCAGTAAATGCCTTTCCTTTGAGTCCTCTGCCTGGTCACTTAAAAGGTAACTCCATCAATGGGGGCTCACAAGCTGTAGTTTTGGAATTACAGATTCACAAAGGATACATTTAGATTTTGTGTTATATTTCTTCTGTTAAATTATAAACATCACAAAGATAGGAGTTTATGTGTCTTTTATACCTAACATAGTGTTTTACATATGCCAAGTGCCAAATAAATAAAAGATGGTTAAATATAAGCATTTTAGAAGCCTCAGTCTCGAGTTGAGGAGAACTCTAGGTTCTAGGGTTTACTTAGCAACTGTCACAGAAGCTTCTCCTGTGGGGATAAAAGAGAGCTTAAACTAAGCTGAGAAAAATGAGAGAGATCAGGGATGAGTGCAATTGAGGGGAGAGAATCAAGCAATGAGATTGCAAAAGAAGTAAACTTTTTTGAAATCTAAATGTATGTCAAGAGGTCTGGCCAAGGACAAATTCACATCAAGTCATAAATGAGAAGTCACATATCTCAAGTACTTTAAGGTTCATGAATCACTTGACTCCTATCAACCCTATGAGGGATATGAGGCGTGGGCTAGGGTCGAGGTAGCATGCATTTCATTATTCTCATTTTACAGATGAGGAAACTGAAGAGCAGATTGAGGAACATACTCAAGGCCACCCATCTGCTAACTGGTAGAATTGCAACTCAAATCCTGACTCTCAAAATCTGGTGCCCTTTCTTTTACGTCACATTGCTTCTCAGAGATGAACAAGATGTAGGGCCTTCCGACTCAGGGATGACTAGAATCATGGGCTCTCCAAACTGGAGTCCTACACTATGCTCAAACCTTTCCCCTCCTGCCCAGATCCTGGCTTCAAATCTGGCTTCACTCCTGCTTCCTGTTTGGGTCCCTGGTATCCTGCTAGGTCTCCCTAGTGCAAATGACCAAAATCTAGCCCTGGCTAAATCATGGATACTGCATCAGCCAGTTTAGGATATTCAATTACCTTCTGTCCTTTTCCCCATGGACTCACTGGTCCTACCCTCCTTTCTTTCATCCTGTATTACCTAGCCACACACTAAAATTTAACCCCATGAACTTTGCCTAAAGGCACAGACTTTCCTGGATTCCTAGGATGGCTTTTCCATCTACCCCTAGAACCCCACGACAGATAGCTGTTTTCTGGAATATAGGGAGTCTAGAATGAAGAACCTATTGGAAAGAACCAAAACTGCTGGCTTTTAGTTAGCACCCAGGAAATCCAGGAAAGCCTCCAAGTATTAGTCCTGGGTTTTCTGGATAGCTGACCTTTCCCCTAAAACAAAACTTTCCAAGACAGAGATGTGAGGTCTTAATCATCATTCTTCACGTTTTTATTCTTTTGGGGGAAAAGTTACCTTATACTCAAACATAAAAGAATGAAGAGGCCTAGAGAAAATCTCTCTCTCCCTCTCCTTTTCTTCCTGTTCCCTTGCTCTCCCTCTCTTGCTGTCTGTCTTCCTCTCTTCCTTTTCCTCTCTGTCTTCCATTCCCTCTTTCACAACTTCTTTCTCCCTCTCCCTCCCTCTTCTTCTCCCTCTTGTTGTCTCTGTCTTTCTTCCTCTCCTTTCTTCCCCCGCCTTCCATTCCCTCTTTCACAATCTCTCTCTCCCTCCCTCCATCTTGTTGTCTGTCTTTCTCCCTCTCCTCTCTGTTCCCTCTCTCCCCCATCTTGCTGTCTCTGTCTCCCTCTCCATCTCTCTCTCCCTGTTTCCCCTTCCCCTTCTTTTACAATCTCTCTCTCTGTCTCTCCCTTCTTGTCCTTTCCCTTTCTTTCTGTGTCTCTCTCCCTCTCCCTCTTTGCCTCTGTTTCCCTCCAAATACACATATACCACACATAACTATATTATGATTTACATATTTATACATATGGCTATAAAATTGATTTATGTCATTAAGGATTACAAAGTGCTCACCTTACAATAACATTAGGAGATAAATTGTGCAAGTATCCTTATCCCTACTTTAGAGATGAGGAAGTTGAGGCTTTCAGAAGTTGAAGAAGTTAAATGACTTGGCCAAATTCTCCCAGTCAGTAGGTATCTTGGATGGGATTCAAGCTCAAGTCTCCTGAATTCAGATCTGGCATACAATTCGGCTTCTTTCAGTAACGTACAAGTTTATAGATTACTAGTCCAGGAAGGGGCAGAGTTCAGGGCTTTCTTCTAACAATTGAGGAAATGCGAAGTCCAGAAAAGGTAAGTATTTGTCAGCAATCACAAAGAGAGTGGCAGAGCAGGAAGCAGAACACAGCCTCCTGACACCATACTCAATGCTTTCCCCCTATTATAGCTCCACGGCAAAACTCTTCTTTCTAAAATTGGATGGCCTCCATTCAAAAACGCCTTATGAGCCCATTGGTGGGAGAAGGGTGGAAGACCCATCTGCTGGTTAGTACTGTAGCACCACACTCTGGTAGCATACTTGTCAGGTGGAACAAAGGGGAAAAAAAACAACTACTCTGACTGAGGAAGTTAAAATGATCTCCAAGAAAACACAATATAATTATTAATTTGCTTTATTTTAATTAAAAAAAAACACCCTTTCCTTCGTCTTAGAATCAATACTGTGTATTGATTCCAAGACAGAAGAGTAGTAAGGTGGAGGCAATGGGGGTTAAGTGACTTGTCCAGGATCATACAGCTAGGAAGTGAGTAATTATCACAAAATTCTAGTTTTATAAAAATTTAGAAACTTGCTACCTCCCAGAATTCAGGAAGTAAACTGCTTGGAGAAGGTGCCATGGAGATGCCTGCAGAAACCTCACACTGCACTCAAAGATCTAGAATGAACTTTGGATTGTAGTGAAATTGAACTGTGGGAGGTTATAACACATTTATTTTGTATGTATACTCTTACATTGAAGGGGACTGCCCCTCAATTGGCTTTTTGTTAAAACACCTAGCAATCATTGGTTTTGTTCTCTTTCCCTTTTATCCCCAAATCATTGTAATTTATAAGTCAGTTATGTTTACAGGATCCATTGGGGAGACTAGTCTTCCAAAGGGATCCTGGGGGGGGATTGTGTAATTAGAATCTGTTACCCTAAAAACTATGATCCCCAGCAAAACTACAATTCCCAGGATCCCACTCACTTCCCATCGTTATGTGCTGATGTAGACAGGATATAAATTGGGTGGAGGTCCGTCTCTCTCATCTTCCTGTTGCAGCTTTGGTGGAGTGGGCTTTTTGAGCAGGTAGATTCTGGTTTTATTTTGTCAGATAATAAACTTTATAAAAAAATACATAAAGTATTGTACATTTAATTTAAATCCTACAGAAGTGTTGAATCTGGATTTGAACCCAGGACTCCCAGTCTCTAGGAAGCACCTAGCTGCCCCTGTTTTGCTTTATTTTTGCACAACATTAAATACTAGTGGCAGGGGGCAGTATATATGTGTCTCCTTCATTTTGAAAATCACCTCATTGTGTCAGGCACAAAGACTTTCCAATTTTCCTATGATGACTATTGGCCATAGACAGCAAGAACACAATTGATAATGATAAGATAATTACATGGTTGTTTCTGCTTTCCATGCTGAACTACCCCAAATAGACACAGAAATTATTTTTGGATTTCTCAAGGCATAGATTCTAAAGGAACTTTAGTTACTATGTTATTTCAGATGCAGAGTCAACCCTAAAAAAATAGCATATGGCCATGGGGCATAAATAAACATAAGTAAAAACATCATCAAAGTTATATAGATCTTTAATGTTTGGTGATTGCAAAACACTTTCTATGGGTTTTTCTTTTTAGATCCTTGTAATGACCCTATGAAGTATTATCATCTTTCTAATATATGTCTATTATCTGACAGTATCATCTATTATTATACCTATTTTACAGATAAGGAAACTGAGACTGAGACAGGATAAATAACTTGACCAGGGTTACAGAATTAGCAAATTGTCTGAGGTAGGAAAGAACAATGAAATCTGAGTTTTGCTAATAACTCTGTGTCAAGTAAGTAATCTTTCCTCTGAAGGCATCTGTTGTTTCATATGTAAAATGAATATTTTGAATGAGGGCATCACTAAACCTTCTTTTAGTTTTTTTCTAACTCTTATAGTGTATTTTCAAAGGTTCTCTCCAACTCAGACATGTTCCTTTCTAAGGTTCTAATATTCCTTGCTTGCATGTGTTTGATGTGGATGCCCTTCTTCTGCCCTTATCTTTTCTGACTTGCCCAAGACAGATCTCACACTAGTCTTCATCAAAATGTCTCTGGACAGGAGAGGAAGCTGGTTCCAAAGAAAATGTCATCTTGTCTTGAATTTTCAGCATGCTGAAAATTGTCTTACCTCAGTTACAAGCAATACTATGTTCGTCTTCATGCCTCATGCTGGCATCAGAGATAGGCAAAAAGCTTTTTGGGAAACCTTGTAATACCAATACCAAGAAGCAACCACTTGGGACTTCTCAATTCCTTACTCTCCTCTCTCTCACTCTACCTAGTTAACAAATCTTGTCACTTCTATCTTTACATCTCTCATATGCCTTCTCTCCTTTCACACAGCAAGCACACTAGCTCACGACCTTATCATTTCTTATCTGGACCATTGCAATGGCTTTAGAATTGGTTTCCCTGCATTAAAGTTCCTCCCTCTTTGATTTATCCTCCAAACGACAGCCAGAGAGACTGTACTAAATAAAGTTCAATGTAGCCTTGACATCACTTTCCTACTTAATAAATGCCAGTGGCTCCTGATTGCCTTGAGAATCAAGTCTAAAGTCCTGTTGGCATGTAGAAATGGTCCCAACCTAGCTTTCCAACGCTTTGGTCCATTACTCCTCCTCATGTACACTGTGAGCCAGCCAGACTGGCCTTTGGCTCTTCCTCCTACTCGGATCTCTACCTGCCTTCATGTCTTTGCACTGGCTCTTCCACATGCTGGAATGCCCTTCTTCCTCATCTCAATTTTGTTTTCTTCTATTTTTTCATTAAAATTTTTTATTTTATTTTTAAAAAATGTTTTTCAATGTTTACATGATTAATTTTCTTTTCCTTCCCTCTTCCCTTTCCCTTTTCACAGCCAAAAAACAATTCCACCCTCATCTCAATTTCAGAATCCTTGGTTTCCCTTAAGGCTCAACTCATCTGTCACCTCCTTTGTGTGGCATTCCCTGCTTTTCTCCAGCTCCTGGTGCCTTTCCTAACAAAACCACTTGTTCTGTACCTTGAATATATAGAAGAGAAATATGTTGACCCTCTGGCTAGATTGCAGGTTCCTTAAAAGGACAGATGAGTTGCCTTTCGAGGACTTAGCATATGTTTAATAAATGGTCACCATTACTAATGACTTCTTTCAAGGGACTCAGGCAGATTCATAAAGTGAAATTTCACCTTAAAGAATTCTCTCCAAGGTCCCTTCCATCTCTAAATCTATGGCATTTGATCTCTGATCCAGAAAGTGTTACACCTGTTTCTGTGCTTAGCAGTCTGCCTTGGTGTTCTGTCTCCTGTCAGCTTGCTAGACATCTTCATGAATAGTGATCAAATGCAAAATGGCATCTCTTATTAGCTGGAGGTTAAAAAAAAACCCAACAAAAAAAACTTCTCTATTTGGAATTTAAAGCTCTTCACAATCTGGTTTCTATCTAAATTTTCCATCTTCTTATGTATTAATTTCCTCTGTCTTCTATAGACCAACCTATTGCCCTTCTTGCTGTTCAGCTCTGTGCCCCTTGCACCGACTGTCCCCCATCCCTGGAATAATGTGCTCGCTACCTTACTTCAGAATCTCTTTGTTTCTTCAAGGTTTAGCTCAAGTATTTTGATGTAAGATTTGACAAGCCATGGGAACAAAGAGCCCCCCCCCCCCCTCGCTCTAGCAACACTCAGCGGAATACCAGGACTTTGTTCCTCAGACTGTCCTGCATGGCTGAGCATCAGACTTGAGAAGCAGCCTTCATCCCTAAAGACCAGGGCTCTCCACCCACCTCAGGAACATCCAGTGAAGTTAGTCCAAGTAGCTCATCTTCCCCAGAGACAATCAATAGAGGCAATCCAGGTTGCCCCATCCCTTCCCCAAACCTATAAGACCCTATATCTTCCCCCAACTCAGTTGAGATTTGGCAGTCATCTTTATTGGTGTTGATTTCCTACATGCTGCTTCTCTGTTCCATTCTCCCCCTTCCTTCCTCCATTAATGCTTTGCTAAATCACCATACCCTGGTCTCATTTTTCTCTTGGGTTGAACCTGTCAGCCATACTGACAAAATCTTTCTTGATTCCTTCCCGATCCTCCAGCTGTTGGTCTTCCCAATCACTGTTAAACTCTTGTGGATAATTTGTGTATAAACACACACACATATAATTTTCCTGAATTACAATTTTAGTTCCTAGAGGGTAGGGGCTATTTTGATTTTTATATTTGTATCTCCAGTGCATAGCATATAGGATTTACTTAATAAATGTTTGCTGATGGGTATGCTATGGTTGTTCTGGGTATGTTGTGATGGCCTGGATTCTCTCATTTCCCTCTGGCCAGTAAGTTGTAGAAGTCATGATGGAGAAAGGAGAAAGACCCTTGAGGTGAAGGCTACCCAAACAGAAATGTTCCCATTTGTAGAGGTGTGTCTGTCTCCAAATAGACCAATCAATTCTGCCCAAATATCTAGAAAGTTATGAGGAGTTTTAAGTTGAAGCCTAAGGAAATGTCAATTCACTTTGAAAGAGGTGTATTGGAAGATACATTTAAAGTGACTAGCATTAGTGTTAAGCACTGGCACCAAAACAATAAAAAACACTCTGATGGAAGGAATTATTTTTGCCTTTTCTTTGTAATCCAAGCACTTAGCACAGGGCTGGGGCAACTATTAAGGGCCTAGTAAATGCTTATTGATCAACTGGTACTTGAAGGCACATTGGTCTTTGAGAACTTGGATAGCAATCCCCAAATCTTTTTCCTAGCCCACTTTGCTCCTCCTATTCAGTTCTGAACCCAGAACAGTCTATTCCTAGGGTTTGCTCAAGATATATGTGCTGATAAACCAGGTCTACGCTTTGTCTATTCAATTACATACCACTCTTGGAACAATGGACATTTCTCATCTATTTGGTTTTTTCTGTGTGGATGGTTGGCTTTCTTTAGAGAAGTATAGGTCTTATTTAGCAAAGTCTATCATCAGCAAGTCATCCACATACAAAACTATATAGCATCTCTTCACATATATGCCTCTTCCATTTCTGACTCTGAACTGGACACGCAAGGAGGCACACATCTTTGGTGGGAAAATGGCCTTCCTTGATATTTGAAACTAAAAGGTTGAACAAAGTTTTTGTTATATGTTGTTATACCTTTTAAGGTATCACATATGCTCACAACTTGGCATAGGTGTACTTTGTGCAAGACATCCTTCATGGTAGATTCTCCCCAGCCAAATCAGAGCCTTAAAAAATGTCAAATAAAAATGATGGGATCCTATTTTCTTTCTATCATTGTGAACTGTGTCTACAAAGCCATAGGTACGATGTTTAATATTATCTAACAGAGCATTATGTCTGGGAGTCCTAAGGGGTCCTGACAAACATTCGGGGGCTCTGAAGGGGCAAGGAGAATGAGATATGGTGAGAAGGATGACACACATCAGGAGGGCCACTGAAGCTGGTAGCAATCAGAGGAGAGGTTTATTGATCATAGCTAGTATTTTGTAGAAAAAGTGGTGTAGGCTAAGGGATTAGTTAAGCTTTTTACATGGACAATGGTTAGTAATGATTTACAGTCTTAGTACAACTTAGTTTGCTTACCAAAGCTTAGACAAAGAGTTTTCTATAGGTTAATAAATCACAGGTAAATATATAACCATCTCGCCCAGATTCTCTGGAAATATTTGCTTCAGTGGGTTTGTCAAGAACAGCCAGTTATTACCAAGTATAGCAAAGAAGGGGGTTGGGAAAGGAGGGGTTTGAGGGACCTCATGTGAGGAGTGATTCTGGCCAGACCATGGCTTTGATTTTACTGGGGTTCACACTCACTACTGCCTCATCTCCTTTTTAAGTCTTCATCAAGGAAACTCTTGATAATTGTGTTTATTTTTGTTAAAGATTTTATATGGATTTACAATAGGTACCTGGCCATCTCACACCTAGCAGATTGGCTAATATGATAGCAAAGGAAAGTAATGAATGCTGGAGGGGATGTGGCAACATTGGGACACTAATGCATTGTTGGTGGAGTTGTGAATTGATCCAACCATTCTGGAGGGCAATTTGGAATTATACCCAAAGGGCGCTTAAAGACTGTCTGCCCTTTGATCCAGCCATAGCACTGATGGGTTTGTACCCCAAAGAGATAATAAGGAAAAATACATGTACAAGAATATTCATAGCTGTGCTCTTTGTGGTGGCAAAAATTGGAAAATGAGGGGATTCCTTCGATTGGGGAATGGCTGAACAAATTGTGGTATCTATTGTTGTTGAAATACTATTGTGCTCAAAGGAATAATGAACTGGAGGAATTTCATGTGAGAGGAACAGAACCAGGAGAACATTGTACACAGAGACTGATACACTGTGGCACAATCCAATGTAATGGACTTCTCTACTAGCAGCAATGCAATGATCCAGGACAATTCTGAGGGACTTATGAGAAAGAACGCTATCTACATCCAGAGAAAGAACTGTGGGAGTAGAAACATAGAAGAAAAACAACTCCTTGATCACATAGGTCGATGGGAATATGATTGGGGATGTAGATGCTAAACAACCACCCTAGTGCAAATATCAATAATATGGAAATAGGTCTTGATCTACACATGTAAAACCCAGTGGAATTGTGCCTTGGCTATGAGAGGGTGTTGGTGGGCGAGGAGGGAAAACAAATATTGTAACCATGTAAAAATATTCTAAATTAAATAAAAATTTCCAAAAAAATAAAAGAAATAGGTCCCTGGATTGGTATTTAATAGTACTTTCTTGATTGCCCTTTCTGATAATAACAAGATCTGAGATTCCTGCCCTTCCTCTCCAAGAACTTTGTTTTCTCTTCTTTCAGATATTAAGGCAATCCTTATACAATCCAAAATTTTGTTGTCTCTAACATGAACCTGATCTGTGTATATTTGGTTTACTCCAGCTAAATTTCTCCCATCTTTATTATCTTCAGTATCATTTTTACTTTCACATACAACACCCTGGGGACTACAATGTCAGAGTTTAATCTTGGTAGTTCCATCATCATTGATGTTGAGAAATCTTGATTACAGAAATCCTTATATAGTTTTCCCACTTCTCATTTGTTGCCTTCTTTCCAGCTTCATTCTTATATGATCTCAGGATAATCTGTCTTAAGGACTCTTGCCAAACTTTCAGTAAAACTTGTTTATCTCAATTGCTTCCTGCCATTTTATGAGGCAATATAGTTCGTACTCCTTTACTATCTTCCTCCATAAGAGTTTACCGAGTTTATATTCTAAACTGATATGAATGTTTTTGGGTTCATAAGCTTAGAGCAGGAAGGAATCTCAAAGGTCATCTAACTAAACTCTCTTATTTTTCAGAGGAGCTAACTAAAATCTACAGAGATTAAATGACATATCCAAAGGAGCAGAGACAGGATTTGAACTTGAAAACTAGTTCTCTTTCTACTTGACTATAGTAGATAATATAGTTAGTTGCATCTTGTGCAAAACTATCCATAGTTAATTTTTGCCATAGTCTCTTTTTAATCTTTAAGAAGGCAATTAATACTGTTGATATTCTTCCACCATCTTTTTTCCTCTACAGACCAAAAAATAAGTTCATATACTAAACTGATGTTGCCCTTGGCTACCATCTTTCTTGTCAGTTTGACTCTTTTGGTCTCCTCATTGTGGCAAATGACTTATATAAATTAAATTCATTTAGTATATAGTGATAATTCTATATCAATGCTGCTTCTTTTAATTCTTCCTCTTTTTCTAGCATGAAAAACCTGTTTAAACAGGTCAGTTTTACCTGATCTTTTCATTTTTATTCTTCTAATCTGGCTTCCATTTGGCTTTTTGTTCTAAGTGGGCAGTCTGCCTGTACGTGGATTAGTTAAGTCAGAAGCAACTCCTTTGGTTGCTAAGCCTTTGGTTTCACTTCTTTCAAATTTCTGAACCATGTTTTCCAACCACTTTTCCTCTGTCATCCCCCTATGCTTACCTATTTTTGCATTGAAGCCCAGTATATGTTGATGTAATTTTTAGAGTATTCATTTTTTGTAGAATGCTCCCATGTCTATTCTCTGTAAGATACCGGTGTATAGCTGCAATTCATTACTTGATGTCCCATAAGAGGTTTCATTTTGTTTCTCCACAAATGATCTGTGAGCTATCCTTCCATTTAGCTTCAATCTCCTTTTGACTTTTGGTTTCACTTATAGTTAGAAGGTCAAGGTTCATATGATGCATTTCCTACTGTTTAAAGATATACACATACATATATACACATATAATATAGTCACTGGATAAGGCTTTCACATGTAGAATATTTTATTTTTTTAAAACCTTTACTTTCTGTTTTAGTAACAACTCTTATACAGAAGGGAAAGGGCTAGGCAAATAGGATTAAGTGACTTGACATCACATGGCTAGGAAGTTTCTGAGGCCAGGTCTTTTTAACTCCAGGTCTGGCATTCTATCCACACTCACGCATAGTGTTATCAGCTAAATCAGCCTTTAAAGATGGTCTAGGAACAGTGCATTTCTCAGTCCCCTTTGCCTCCAATTTTTGCCATTTGGCCACAGTCACTGCAGAACTGGAAAGACATAGCAAAGGACTAATGGCCATTTTACATTTTTCTCTTATGGACTTTTGAATTTTAGATAGAGCTTGAAAGGGAGGAAACTCCCTTTAACTACTGAGTAATCTACCTGCCTCTTGGCAGTAGGGATTACAAATTTGTGCCACCACATCTGGCACATAGTTGGTGCTTAATAAATGCAAGTTCCCTGTCAGACTGACTTAAAAGAGTTGTCTTAGTCATAATTTGGATTTTTGTCTAGTTACACAGCCGATATATGTTAGAAATGGAACTTAAATTCAAAGCTTCCCAAATTCAGGGACAGCTCTATTTAATACTTCATATTACCTCATGCATTATTTTGTATTATAATTATCTGTGAGTCAAGTGGGGTGGCACACATCTGTAACCACTACTGCTGGGGAAGGTGAGGTTAGGGGATCAATCCAGCTTTGGATTCTGAGCTACAATGAAGATAAAGCAGATTGGTATCCGTGCTAAATCTGGCGTCAATATGGTGAACCCCAAGAGGGGCAAAGTGACTCATGTTGGAAATGCAGTAGGTTAAAGCTTCCATGCCAATCAGTAGGGGGACTGGACCCCCATATGGCCATCTACTTCCAATTTGGATGTGACAAGGAGACCTACAATATATGATATGATATACAACATGACAACACATAGCATAAAATAAACAAATGTATATATTCACACACTCAAATATATTTGTGTATATATATATATGAGTATGTGTGTATACACACATAGAATTATAGTCATATATATATGTATATATATATATACACAACTCTTTTGGTTTGACTACTACTCTAACTCCTATTTTTTATGCCGGGGGCTGAACAAATATCTGAAGACCTTTTGGAATCCAACCAAGTCCAAATATCTGAAGACCTTTTGGAATCCAACCAAGTCCAAGCCCATCCCCATGTAACAGGCTGTATAAAAATAGGCGAAAGAGCACATGGCTCTGCCCTCAATTCTGAGCTCACCACCCGCTGCCCTCACCTCCTGACCTCTGGATTCTGCTTGTTCTTGGCTCCCTGACCTTAATGCTTTATCAGCCTGATTCTGGAATATTTGCAGAGCTTCTCTGATTCAGCTGACTCCTGCCGCCAATCCCGGCATCTCTTGGCCAGCTGTCCTGTTGCTATCCATGCCCTTGGCAGAGCAGGCTCAGGAGAACTAATTCCTCCTCGGGTAGGGATTTGTTTATCCTGCTTAGCTGAATTCAGAGCCCAAAATAGCTATAGTCCTATATATTTCCCTGGCTGTTCAATGCCAAACTCCTAGAAAGAGAAGCCTTACATCCACTGCCCCCATTTCTTCCTCACTCACTAATTTCTCAACCCTGTTTTGCAATTTGATTCCTGACTCTACCACTGCCCTTGGCAAGGTTACTGGTGAGCCTTTAGGTCCTAACTCTAAAGGTCCTTTCTTAGTCCTCAAACTGTGGATTCTGCCTTCTAACTGACTCTCAGGGAGACAAAGACTTCATGCCACTGGAGAAGCTGCTTCTTATGATGCTTGACCCTTTTGCTATACATGAAATCAGAAGACAAAAGTTTATTGCAGCTAAAATAGAGGTCTAGTTCAAAGATCTTTCCTGAAGATTATCAGAGACTGTCTTTCCTCTGAGCTGGGGTGTAAGTACAGGGTGTCTTTATCTTTTTGTTGTTTCATAAATCCGTTCTCAGAATGATGTTTTCAAATGTGTAAAATAAAGTATAGAGAATTATAAAGGAAACCAATTATAGTGAAAATAAAGGTTTCATTCTCCCTCTCTCTCCCAATCCAGGTTCAGAGAAACCTTGAAAATCTATCTATGGGCCTTCCCACTTCTCAGGTTAAGAATCCCTAAGTAAAGATCTGATTCTGTGGCTATAACTCATCTGTGGCTCTGTGCTCATCACTGAGTTAGGTCCTGTGGAGTGGAGGAGAAAGTGGTACCAAAAATATGACACAGGAGTAGAGATTCAGAGTTAGAATGGCCTTCCTGAGACTAGCTAGTCCAAACCCCTCTTTTACCAGATGGGGAAACCAAGTCTCAGGGAAGTTAAGTGATTTAAGATTATATAGGTAATAAATAGAAAATATTTGAACCTAGATTGTCCAATTTAAAACATGGCACTGTTTCCATTTTATCATGAATATTCCAACAATAGGAATCTAAACAGTTCAGAAGCATAGGACAGAGATAAATTCAAATCTAAACCCAGATATTTTCAGTTGTATGATGTTGGACAAATTGCTAAACCTTTTACAGCCTTGGTTTCCTCATCTATACAGTAGAGACAATAATACCACCTACCTCCTTCGTTGTTGTAAGCAACAAGTCACATAATATATAAAGTGTTTTGCAAACCTTCAAGTACTTAAAGGAATAGTAGGTTTTCTTACTATCTCTTTTCTTGATAAGTCATGGTTTCAAAGGCAAATCTAGTGCTCTTTTCTTAGTCCTTATTGTTTTTATTATTTTTAAAGTCTTACATTCCATCTTGGAATTGATATTATGCATTGGTTCCAAGGTAGAAGAGCAGTAAAGATTAGGCAATTGGAGTTAAGTGACTTAGACAGGGTCACACTGTTAGGAAGTGTCTGAGACCAGATTTGAACCCAGTACTCCCATCCCCAGGCCTGATTCTCAATCTATTGAGCCACCTAGCTGCTCCAGTTCTTACTGTTCTTAATCTCTACTTCTCAGTCTCTTTTTCAGGGTCATCATCCTTGTCCCACACCCATCTCTATCCTGGTTTCTCTTTCCTCCTTCTCTTCCTTGGTGATCTTCTTGGCTCTCATTGCTTCAATGATCATTTCTATGCAGATGCCTCCTAGATCTCTATGCCCAGGGCCAGTTTCTCTCCTGAATCTAAGTCCTGTATTACCAAAAGCTTATTAGATATCTCTAATTGGATTGTACCAAAGGCACCTCAAATTCAATATGTCTAAAACAGGACCCATCACTTTTCCCTTTCCTTACCTCTACTCCAACCTCTTTACTTCTGTTGACAGTCCCACCACAATCCTTAAAGTCATTCAGATTTATAACCATATATCTTCACTTATCCCATTTCCTCACTTCTCACATCCAGTCTTTTTTTAAAAATTCCCTTCTATCCACTTAAACAGCCATCACCCTAGTTCATATCTTGATCATATCTCACCAAGATGCATCCAATCTGTTGTCAAGTTCTATTCACTCTGCCTTCACACCATCTCTCATATATGGCCCCTTTCCTTTTCTCACATTGCTACCATCTTGGTGCTGGTCTTCTGGTTGGCTTCCCTGACTCAAGTCTCTCTCCACTGAAAGAATCTTCCAAAGCACAAATATCCTTATATGGACCAGAGAATGACATAATTAAAACAGGGAGGGATTTCAGAAGTCACTCACTCTGATGCCAAGAGTGGTGAAGTGAATTGTCCACAGTCACATACATAAGAAGTGACAAAATCGAGATTTCATCCTAGACTCTCTGATTCTAGGGTCAGCACATTTTCCATTGCATGATGATGCCTTCTGCTATGGAAAGGCATGATTCAGGGACTATTTACCATTCTAGCTGAATAGACTAAGTCAAGCACATACTCTACTGGAGCACTAAAAGCTGGATGGCACTCAAGTAGTCAGCTGGTACAATTCATACCTGAGTGGGAATACTATCGAAGCATCACACATTTAGAGATAAAAACACTCATCCACTACACCTGTTTTACAGATGAGGAAACTGAGATCTAGAGAGGTTAAGTGAATGTTCAAATTTGTACAAGAATGAGAGGTGGGACTTGAACTTAGTTCAGAGCCAGTGAGGGTTGCCCATCTACAAGATGTAGGGTGAGTGTAAACGGGAGAATCTCCCCACCCAACTGCAAATTTATTTTTTGCTCTACAGCTGTCGGCCAGTCAGGTCATCTATCATAACACTGCTCAGTTGCCTCACTCAACACTACTAGAATGATGCTCAGCTTTTGGAAGAGAGGTTGTCCTTAGGAGTTATCCAAGATAAATGAATTTATCAAGACCACCTGAAAGTCTTCAGGTCACCCCTAATTAAAACAAGCCTAGGATGACTTCTCCTTTCATTTCCAGGGTTTTTCCACACTGGCAATGAATACCCCATCAGGTCTCAGAGGACATCTGCCCCTTATATCTCCATGGGCTCAGGACATCTCTAGAAAAAAAAAAATTCATGATTCCTTTCAAGAGTAGAGTCCAGCCTGCCTCCACAGTTAAGGAGTTAGACGCCTGCCAAGAGACCTAAAGCAAAAGTTGGGTTCTGTAATCTATACTTGGGAACTGAAGGATAAAATAGCTTTGTTTTTCCCAGAGGCCGACTGGCCCTTGGCCTGTGGCTTTGTTATGTATGTCTCAAGTCACTTATTAGTCCCATGTTTAGGTAGCCCAAGTGAGAATGCTCACTGGGTGATGTTGAAAAATTCTAATGAACTCTTTCAGGATGAGTAGTTATCTGTAGGACCCTAAATACTGAGGTTCTCTCCCCTAGCACAGAGCATCTTGGAAACTGTTTGGGCTCTAGTCCATGCTCTTGACTTTGCCTATTACTTCCTGATATCCCAACTGGCATCCCTGCCTGGAGGCCAAGAGTAATGAGAATTATCTTCAAAAAAACCAAAGTATTTTTCCCCCAAAATATTTTTTTATTCTTGCATAACATTTGTGTTTCCAATTGTGAATAAAAAAATTAGAAAGTAGTTACAAAACAGCATGGGATACACAAGGAGCAGGGTGCCTTACACACAGCAAGGCCAAATCACTTCCCATCTTCCCCTTCGTCCTCCTTAGATGAAGTGGGACCTGGCGCCTGGGACGCAAACTCAGCTGGCCTGGGGTCAGTCGGGCTTCGAATTCTCAGAATCTAGAAAACAAAACCGCCACAGCCAGTTACAGTCCTGACAACGTGCTGACCGCCCGATCTGTTTTGAAGGTGCCAGCCAGTCTTCTGGAAGCACCCAAGGGCTCTCCCATCAGCAGCTCAATGAACCACCACCACCACTGCCAACCACTGCCATCCTCTAGTGCACATTTCTAAATCAAATCAAACTTCCCTGGAGGAAAGAGGCTAGCCAGGGAAAGGAAGCAGAGGCAGATGGAAGAAAATAAGTAAATACGGATTTTTAAGCCTTTACTGATTATCTAAGTCTTGAATCTCTATCAGTCAGGGAATCAAAATGGAAAATGGTGACTCAAAGGCATCTAATGCATGTAATCCTGATTCTTGCCCTTCTAAGGCAAAGGAAAGTTCATGCCTTTCTCTTTCCCGTTAATGTGACACACAGGAAGAACAACAGAAGTAACTCCAGAGAGCCCATACAAAGTTTAGCAGAATACCAATCCTGACTCCAGGCAGAACCAAGCACAGGACCATCCCGGAAAGAAATTTAAGCAGCTTCCAAAGCAGGTGCATATGGATTATCCCTCAATAATACGCTTTTGGGGCTCTCCCCCCAGCAATTCAAATTAAATTTGAGGGTTGGAGCTTTCCTTAGTCTGTCAATTTAAGTAATTAAATAAGAACATTGTATTATTTTGCATTATCGGGATGCGACTAGATAGTAAGCAAGGAGACTTACTTCCCCCCAACCAATTTCTGCCCAGATATTTGCTTCCAAAGCAGGCTCTGGAAAGCATCAGAACACATATAACTTTCCCCACTGATCTATCCGTTTTGAGGCCACTTGAAGAAACCACTGCAGAAATAGCCAAGTGATAAAAGTTTGCTTCCCTGGGATTGGAAGTTTGAGTTTGTAAAGATACTCAGGTCCATTTCTGCCATACAAGAGCAGAGAAGACCTCCATTTAAAGGCAGCTGCCTCAGGGGCCTCAAGAAACTCAGGCAAAGTGGCCAGAACTGGATCGTTTATATCCTAACAATCAACCCAACCCTGGCACAGAAGTATCAGCCAGTTTCTGCACCACCCACTAGGCCAAACCTACCTTCACTTGTAGGAAAGGCCAGGCCCAACAGTGAAGCCTGACAAAAAATGCTGCTCCTCTCTGTCATCCGGTCAAAGATTGCCCTATAGAGTGCTTCCTGGCCTGGCAGAATGGCCGAGCACTCTACTATGGCCATGCTATGGCGGTAACCAACCCGTTACAGGGATAATAATCCCACTCTAGCTGATCAGTCATACAAAGTCATCCTGGGCAGACACTCTGCTTTTCTGGACATTCAGATCCTTTAAAAGGGTGGCCTTTTAAATTCCAGGGATTTCAGCCATCCTTCTACAATCTCAACTTGAATATCCAATGGAGTCTCTCCAGGATCCTAATCAGATAGTTTGTTTTAGGTTTGTAAGGTGAATGAAAGGTCTAATGGTAACAGTCTAAGGTGAAAAAAAAATCTCCATTTCCATCTTTCTTGAAGATGTGCTTTGTGAAGGGTTAGAAACCATTGCTGATGCACAATTCTAATATTTCCATTTTGCCCAAACATTTCCCAATAGTCTTCCATAGATGATAGCTAGGACAGAAGATGACTGACTCCTCATTTAACTACTTAAAGAAAAATCCAAAGTCATCCTCTATCCCTCTTCCCCATCACCCCCTTCTCCCCCATAATTCTAACAGTCAATCCACAACCTACAAAAGTGAATTTTTTTTGGAAAAAAATAACATAAAAGGAGACAAAACTCAAGTGATTACTTAAAGAAAAATCCAAAGTCATCCTCCATCCCTCTTCCCCATCACCCCCTTCTCCCCCATAATTCTAACAGTCAATCCACAACCTACAAAAGTGAATTTTTTTTGGAAAAAAATAACATAAAAGGAGACAAAACTCAAGTGATTACTTTAAAGAAAAATCCAAAGTCATCCTCCATCCCTCTTCCCCATCATCCCCTTCTCCCCCATAATTCTAACAGTCAATCCACAACCTACAAAAGTGAATTTTTTTTGGAAAAAAATAACATAAAAGGAGACAAAACTCAAGTGATTACGGCTCGCCCCACCACACACACCCATGCAGGTAGACAGACACATTTTCTCCTCCCCTCCCCTCTAAAATTTTCAGTCTTACAACAGGTAGCCTAGAAGAATCCTGGGACACCTTCAGAATGGAAAGTGTATTCAAAGCATATTTCCTTAGCCCAGCCCCCACAGAGATTCTAACTCATGTTGGTCTCTACGTCTTCCCTGACAGATTTGAGCACGTATGTTGGTTCAGGGAGTTGCCTACCTAGAAAGGAATCTTACTTTCAGTTTTACTGATGGTCTGTTCAGTATCCAGCCTCACCCATGTGGGATGGAAGTTTTTGCCTAAAGTTGAGTAACACCCTAAACCTTGGAATGCCTGTGAGTCACAGATTCCATTAAAATGGCCTTGAACAGGTTAAGGAAAAAAGTATTTCTAAATACCAGCATCCAGATAGCAAAAAACTACGAGACCAGTAGAGGCTCTGGTGGGACTCGGTCACAAGTCATCTGGGTGGATGGAATTATTTCTTTGGTTTTTTAGGGGGCAGGGGAAAAGAAAAAGATGTTTTCACACTGTTTTCAAGCACAAAATGTTTATTTTTCTCCTTAATATATACAATCTCTTGGGGATTTTGTTCCACTGACTGTCTGTGTACAAGGATGGAACTAACAGGCATTAGTGACTCCAGACAGTTCCAATGCAAGCTCAAAGAGGAATGAGGGGTGAGGGGGGAGATGAGAACAGTCTCCTAATGTTTGCTCATGAAGCATACAGACATGAATCTAAAAACAAACAAATCAAATATACATGTTACAGAGAACAGAAATCTCTTACTACAGTCAGTATTTTGCCCAGGCAGAAGACTCTGCCTAATTGTCTATAAAATTCAATTCTAACTGAATTGATGGAATAATATATTCTCAAAGGGTACAAACCAAATAATTTAGACAGTTCTAAGAATGCTCCAAAGTACAATAGAATGACACAGTTCCCATGTTTGGCAGCACAGGGTATTCTGCTTTCCAGCAGGAAGAGAACAGTGTGCCTTCAGCGTTCCACCTCGGAAAGTTTCCTTATCCCATGCCCAGACTGAGCCCCGTCTAGGTCGAGCTGTCTACGGAAAGGAAACTTGCCATAGACATAGTGGCTTTATATTGGTCACCCGCAGAGTGTAAGACTTCGGAGGTGATGGAGAGTCCATGGACCATAACAGGGACCAAACTGGGGTGGGGTTTGGGGTTCAGGGAGGGAAGGGTGAAGGTGCTCCCGTTCTGCATTGCAAAGACAGAAAGAAAAAGCCTGCAGCAGGAGCTGGTCAGGTAACATTGTTCTGATAGATCTGTTGGTCAGAAGGCAAATAGTAGAGATGCTTTAAATACCGTCCCTGCTGCCTTCGATTCAGTTTGCTCCTCAGAGAGTAGCACCATAGGCCTAATGGAAGACAGAAACTTGTAGGAGGGCTGTCTGCATTCTCAGAGTGGGCTGGAAGGCCACTTACAATGGTGTCTTTTCTTGCCTTGCACCGATAAAGCATGTGCGGATTTCAAATCAAACTGTCTTATGCATGCCCTTTTGGTTAAAGTGTGGCAAAATTTGGATACTTAACTTGGGAAAGAGAAGAAAACATTTTCTATCAGGTCCCTGTTAACAGAAAGAAGTCTCCACCTGCATGTACCACTTTATACCAAAAGGCCAGTTACTGGATAGACTCACGCTGGCCAAAGTTATCATCTGGCTTTCTGTACAATTCACTCACAGCTTTCCTTGAAGAATACTTAAAAAAAAAAAGATTCTGTCTTCTCTTTCTCATGACATAAACTCAAAAGAGGTTTATTTTTTTCTACCATCAACCAAATGTCAACCTAACATTTGCAACCCTTTGATAGTCAAAATTATCTTCTCATTAAGATGAAAGAAAATAGCACATTTACAGTAGAAAACCAAAAACATGACCACAAGCTTCAATTTCAACGTGTGTAAATTCTGCATATCTTTTCAACTTAAAATAGGGAAATCAGTTTTGAACTCACAAACTATAAATAAAATACACCTTTCTGATATATATGTATATATATATATATTTCTATATATAGATATATTTTACATCTCTTTCCAGTAAGGAACTGAAAAGTCAAGATTCAAGGCACTCAAATACTCCTGCAGGATTAATACAATATTGTCAATCACCAAATCAAGTACAGGAAGTTATTTGTGTTTTGAAGATCGCAAGTATAAACCACAATCACAACAATGGAGAATAAAGTCTTAACAGTGAAGTATGCAAATATTGTCATGAACAAACCCATTCTTGGGATATGGCTGTGGTGGGTTCTACCAGGCTGGCTGTGGATGTAGCTGAAGCCACCAAAGCTGCACAGACAAATAGCATCCCCAGGCTCAATACTCTCTTGGAAGCACGGGAGAGAAAGAGAGAGAGAGAAAGAGAGGGAGAAACAGAGAGAGAAAGAGAGAGAAAGAGAGAGAAAGAGAGAGAGAGGGAGAAACAGAGAGAGAAAGAGAGGGAGAAACAGAGAGAGAAAGAGAGAAGGAGAGAAAGAGAGAGAAAGAGAGAAAGAAAAAGACAGAGACTTGTGTGTGTGTGTTAAGAGAACATCCTGTTTTATAGGGAGGTCAGAAAGCTATGTAATTCTCAGCTTGGGGCTGCGTGAGTCGGCAGCAGGTTGCTGTAGGTATACGGGGAACAACTGCAAGCCCGTTTTGCCCAAGCCTGGAAACCGTGCAAGGTTCTGCCCTCCTCTAATCCCAGGCTGGCCCAGTGTGTCTGGCCACTGAGCACCATACACAGGTGCTGGGAACATTCCTCCATATGGACATGGAGGTATCACATAAGGTGGGACCAGGCCAGAAAGGGGAGTACCTGTCATAGGCATTGGCAGGGCTGGAGTGACTCCGGGAATTAATGTAGCTGACACAGGGCCAGGCACCGGAACAAGATATTGTTTCCCCACTCCTGTTCTGACTGAATTAACCTACAAAACACAAAGACACGCAGAAGGATTATGCTTAGGTTGACTGGCCAGGGTCAACACAATAGGTTTGCTTCAATGCTGGGAAGTCTTTAGGAACCTGCCAGGCAGACAGCTCTGTCCCTAAGAGAAAGCAGTCATTGAACCATGCTTAGAATCTGGTGCCTTCTAATGATTCAGCCACTCAACCAGGACTTGGGGTTGAGGAGTAGGGAACAAGAACCATCACACCATCCTTTTCCTCTTAACTCATAAGTTACTCATAAGCCTGTTCAGGAATTTCAAGAGAGCTTCTCCAGGGATTTTAAGAAGCTAACTATTTCACCTGAAATGTCCAGGATCTTTATTCTCAAGGAGGAGAACCAAGAAAGTTCTATTAGTGTCAAGTCTAATCTCCATTGTTGGCCAACAGTTCTCTGAACACAAAAGGTTAACTTAAAGGTCTCTCCCACACAAAGGGCCTCAAGTCTGAAGGCCAATTCAACCACAAAAAAGGGGATGACCTTCCAGTTTAAAAAGTTACCCAAAGAATTTTGTCACCTGACTCAGATGTTGATGCAAAAGTTTTAAAGTTTCTGCAAAATCCTATCATTTTGGGTTCAGGAGATAAGAAAGCACCTCAAGTTAACAGAACAGAATGAACCAGCCAACCCCATGTTCTAGAATAACCTTAGGGCATTTGTGGTGGGTTGTAGATGGTCTTGACACACACACAAAAAAAACAAAAACCCTGACTCTTATGTACACTTAAAATTGAATGGTTTAGTCATCCAGCTGTGTGTCAGTGAGTTACAAAGCACCACTTGACTGCTTTTGGAGAACTACTTTATTTGAGCTTAATATTGGAAACTAGCTTAGAGATCAGCCATAAGATGGCTGGGTGTATGTGTGTGTTCTGTAAAAGCTATACCCCTAATTTATAATGACCAAAGGAGATGAACAGACTATCTCAAGGGAAGAAGCCCTAAGCTATCAACAGCAACAACATGCCCCAAATCATTAACAATTAAGGAAATACAAATTAAGCAGCTCTGAGGTTCTACCTCACATCCATAAGAGTGAGGAAAAAGGGAACATGACAAATGTATTGTGCCTGCAGGAAAACAGGCAAAGGAGATCAAAAAAGAAGAAAAGGTATAACTCTTTTTGTACTGGAAAAGAACCAGAAACTAAGGAGGTGTCCATCATTTGGGGGAATGACCAAACAAATTACAGCATATGAATATAATGAAATACTATTGTGCTACTATAAGAAACAATTTAAGAAATGGTTTCAGAGCATCTGGGGAAGAACTCTATGAAATGATATAGCATTAAGTGATTAGAACCAGGAAAACAATAAAATGACTTTAATGTCAACATTATAAAAATATACTTTTGAAAGGCTCTAATCAACACAATGATCAATCACAATTTTAGAGGAACTATAAGAGACCTCACAGAGAGGTGATGAATTTGATATAGAATAAAATTTTATTGTAACCAAACATAATGTTTGTTCAGTTGTTAAGTTCAAAAAGCATTTATGCCCTTATTGTATTCCAGGCATTGGAGACAGAAAGACAAAATTAAAGCTGTCCCTACCCTCAAAGACCTTGTAGTCTACTTTAGCCTATGACAGTGCATACACAAATGATTTCTGTACAGAGTCAATATGGGAAGTTGTTTTGCTTCACTACAGATATTTATTACAAAGGGCTTGTGTTTGTTATGAGGGAGGAGAGAGAATGAGAACGAACCCTTTTTAGTTGAAAAAATTTTTTTTAAATTTTACTAAAAAAATTTTTAGCCAAAGTTCTGGTTTATATGGGAGGAACTGGTCATGTGAGACATAAAAATCTCCATTTAATTATGTCTTCTGAAGTCCACCTTGGCCAAAAGCCACCTCTGAAATAAAACCAAATTCACAGACCCCAAGTTAAGGAACTTGGTTCCACCACTTTATAGGAGAAAAGTCAAGTAATGGATATGACACTCAAGTGTAAATAACCCATATGTCCTCAGAGAGGGTCATGGACTATTCATTTTCTTAAAACAAACAAAGCCAAAGGGCTGCCAAATGAGGACATTACAGGCAGCATTAAAAATGAGGTATGGCCATTTAGTCAGTAGAGGGTAAGATATTTTGGGGTAGAAATAAGAATCACTCAACTATTGAAATTTCTGCACCCCATCCCCCAGCATAGGCACCCAATGCTGATTCCATGGCCTTTTTGGATTTTTTTTCTTCCTTCTGAACCTACTGGTTTTTTTTTTATCAACTCCATGATTTTTCACAAGGGAACATAAAGTAACAACTCTGAGTATTGTTTGTCCACATGGATTGTTTTCAAGTCAGGCATTGTCTTGTACTGAAGTGGCAGTAAACTGGAACACATGTTCAAAGAAGGGCTCTAAGAAAAAGTGTTCTTATTGGTGGAGAACCTGATTTCATACCATATTCCAATAGCTTTTCCCACATCCATCTAATACTCTGAATGGCCCAAGAGTTAGACTGGCTTCCCTGTAAAGCTGTGATTGGGGAATGTGTTCAGGATGAAAATTAGAGATGGATATGGACTTTAGTCCAAGAATACCTGAAAAGTCCATTATTAAAACTTACAATTTTTTCTTCTTCTCCTTCTAGTCCTTCTATATAGTCTATTCTATAGAATCTTTTGAAAGGAAAATGATTCAGAACCTTCAGATGTGTATGTGGATCATCCAAACATTTAATTTTTTTCTAGCTCAAGATTTTTCAAGGTTTTATATATTAGTCATACTCCTAACTAAATTGTAAGCCCTTGAGGAAAGGGACTGTATTTTATATTTCTATATCAGCCACAGTGCTAAATCACAGTTTGAATACAAAGTAGGATCTTAAAATACCTGCTGATGGCTCAAGGGAGCCATAGTGAATAATGTGGACATATGTTATTGACCTGTCCTATCTCAAATGTTCCCATTTCTTGGAGTAGGAGGAAAAGTAATGGTGATGATAGTTGTTATTATCTAACAACATGGCTGGACTCTTTCTGTCTTCTTCTTAGATGATCTTTGGGGCAGTAGATAATAGAGAATGCCTTAAGGACTTCCTGGTTCTCTTTGAGTGACAAAAATAAGCACACAACCCTGGCAAAAGACTAAAAATTTACTTTAGAGTTAGAATTCAGCAAGATATAAAGATTTGAGCCCAGGTATTGAGAAAATTACTTTTTTAGGTAAACTGAAGCAGTATTTTGCCAAAGTCCTGGGATTTACTAATAGAATAGCTCCAGTACAGAGAAATTATTTTCAACATCTGACTTGATACTCTTTTTGCTGGTTTCTTGATCTCTCTACCTTTCCTTCAGGCTCAAACCTTGACTTTGAATTTAGTATTGACTCTTCTGCACTCTTATCTGTTCAGTCTCTGATTTTCCTTCCTTTGAAATGCTGAATCTCTCTCTCTCTCCTCCTTTCTTTTCATAACAGCCACCAGGTCCAGGGCCTCCTCACTTTGTGCCTGGAAGTTGATATGTCACCATCCCACCCTTAGCACACTGGTCCTCCTTGTGACACAGATTAAGGTGTAAGAGAAGACTCTTGCCTTTTCAGTTCAATCACTGCAGGAGTTTTTCAGAAAGTGCTTTTACTAAGAAAATAAGTAAAAACAAAACAAGGAAATATACAAAAAAGTATGGAAATGAATCTGCTGAACATGAATTTCAGACTCAAGCTTACATGAAGAAACAGTTTATGGTTTATGGGGCAGTCTCTAGGTGCCTGCTCTTAACTTTCTTTTTTGTCTTTTTAAATGCTCTTTACTTTCACTTCCTTCCCGAAAACTCTCTTCAGAGAAGGAGACTTGGGCAGAAGCAATGGTCATATCCTCTAGTCAGGTCATACTTTTAAAAAAACGCAATTTTATTGTTATAATTTTTTTTATGTCACCTAAATTACTCCTGGCTAGGTGATCTTATCCAGAGAGGTCAGCATCTATCCACCAAAAGGGGTTTTGGTTGCCTCTTATGAAAGACTGGGAGTCATCACTTCACATTTATATTGGACAAATAATAATTTTAAAATCCTATTAGAAAAATCAAGAGATTTCTTGATCTTACTACCTTAAAACCAAATAGGAAACACTCTCTTTTGAGTTCCTAAGATCAAGTTCTAAAATATTTTTAGATCCAATTAACTTTTCTCTTTCCATAGATCATTGCTTGCCACTCTCCTTTAGGCAAGCATCTTCTTGCCTAAAGACAGGATAACTGATGAGTTTGGTGGAGGAATTGTGTGGGGAGGGTTACCCCATCTACTTGTGGATGAATGGAAAAGGTCAGTATACTTTGGAAGAGCTGCTGGCTTTTGAAATGAGCCCACTTTCCAAATACACATAGTCTCTTTTACAGGATTCCCCAAAGGGTTGAGGAGACAAAGGAGGGATAAGCTGGAGAACTTATCAAGATACTCTGGGCATCAAGGATGGCTTTTCAATGATAATTCTAATTGTAAGAGGAAACATAAGTGGGTCTCACTGCATCTGGCAAATGAAGTCAATTAACCATTCATGTATCTATTATAGTACCCTTAAAGAATCAGAAAAACAAACCCTCATGTTTATCATCCATTGTAAAGGCTATTCACATACAGAACAATATACTAAAGTGACCTTTCTTTTGCTTGGATTTGCTTGGATGTTTTGGATGGGTTGGGGCAGAGGATGGATGAATAAAATACTTCTTGAGCTAATTAGTAACATGCATAACCCCTACCCATACTTATTGCCCAGGAAGAAGGGAGAGAATTATTCTCCATTCAGGGTGTGGAAATTGAATGGTGAAGGTGGGGGGTTGGGGGGAAGAGAATCTATGTAAATGGACAATGTTAACCTTAGAGTGAACCCACTTTGGAGTCACAACCAGAAACTATTACTGAAGCTAAGCCATTGCTATTCACACTAAGCTGTGTTATCTTAACCCAAGAGGGAAGCACATTGGGCAAAAAAGGTTGATAGAAGATACACCATCTTGGGCTTTTTCTTCACCAAGTTCAGGCTTAATCCCTGAAGTGTGATTCTTGAAGGCTCACCCCTAGAATGTAAGCTCCTTGGGATGAGACTTTTTCTTGTCTCTGTATCTAAAGTGTCTTGCACATGATGGGTGCTTAATAAAAGATTACTGATTGGAATCTTTGGGGATAAAATTTCCTTGAACCTGATTTTTTCTAGATGTGCTACATAAACAGGTCTTTCATGATACATTGGACTAAAATGGGAGAGAAGGACAGAAGGAAGATAGCAGAGATGTATATAGTAGCCAACGGTTCCTGCAAATGATTGTTGTAAATGTTTATCAGCGCGGAAGCTCAATATATTTTAAAATTTAAGCAATGCTGAGAATTACATGTAGCCAGGAAAAGAAGAACTTTGGGCCACTAAAGGTCACTTGGTTTGCAGACCACACAGATCTGAAGTCACAGAATCATAGAAGTCAAAGGGATTTCATAGGAGTCAAGTTCTTTCATGAACAGGTCATGCAGTAGAACTAATGGAAATCATGGTCTAGAGAGGTTGAGCAGGTTAAGCAAAATTAATTATACATCAGCAAACACTCTCAGGAATTGGAATAGGTTAGCATTATGCAAGCAAGAGATTACAAATGACAGCATATCTTAGAGAATTGGTTTCAGAGACATAGGACACCACCGTGCAGTTCTCTGCAACCCAGTGAGGTGGATGCCATTCAATAAGAAGGCATCACTACTTTCTAAGACCCGTTCCAGACAAGAACAGGCTCTCCCTTGGCCCTCTGACCCCTTGCCACATTGTCTTCCCCAAAGACCACCACTTACGCCACGTGCCTCGTTTTGTGCCTGGGCAGGGTTTGCGCGGGGTTCCATATCTTGCCTTTTCTGGTTCTGTTTCAGTTGGTTTAGGGAAGGTTTTGTCTGAGCAGCTCCCACGGTTTTGCTTGTCCATTCATCCACTAGCTTGTGCAAATCATCCGTGAACGTTCCTTTTTTGTTGTTGCTATTATTGACTTGTGCCTGGACTTGCAGAGTGGCTGGGGGCACTGGCTCAGGACCTGTTACCAGACTGGTGGTAGAAGATCCTAGGAAATCACACACAAGGCAGGATTAATTATAAGGCATCTGACATAAGGCCTTTTGCTGCTCAAAATTATTTTTGAACATGACTGCACTGGAGAACATCTTTGCTTCAAGAGTTGGTCTGGAGAAAGAGGACCTTTTCAAGATTTTAAAATCTGATCACTGCTATTTCCCACATTTTGCCAATCATTAAATTCTGTGCTGCTGGAGCACTTCCATAGGTCTCCCTCTCTGGGAATGTGGTATCAAGTGTCAGCACTTAGAAAGACAGCAATGACAAATAGCTTGGCCATTCTTATAGCAGCCTTTCCAATTTGCTTTTATGAACGGCACCCATCTGTTCTACCAGAAGCACCTCATCACCATGGCTCAGTGCTCTTGGTGCACAGAGGGAGTACGATACCAAATTCCCAAGTTTGGTTAATAGAATGGAAACAGCACAGAACTCGTAGTTTGGAGTGAATAAAGGAAGAACATCGCAACAACATTCACATGTGATTTTTTTTTTAAGTCCAGTAAGTTGCAATTCCTTGGTGGTTCTAATTAACTTGAAATGTATTAAGAAGGCAATTGGAGGTAGAAGTTTAGCTTCTTTTAGGGTAGGTTGGTATGTGGGAACACTTTGGAGGGTTTTAAGCCAAGGGAGTAACATACTTTTGTTGTGAGCTGGCTGGGAAGCTTTCCACAAACATGAGACTTGGATGCATTAAAGCAGGTAGAAGGAAGACTGTTTCAGTGCCTGGGGAAATACTTTGCACTGTCATAGGCTAAAGTAGACTACAACGTCTTTGAGGGTAGGGACAGCTTTAATTTTGTCTTTCTGTCTCCAATGCCTGGAATACAACAAGGGCATAAATGCTTTTTGAACTTAAGAACTGGACAAACATTATGTTTGGTTACAATAAAATTTTAAAAAATTCTTGGCAGGTAATTTCAGATCTAAAATTCTAGATAAGTCAAATGAAAAAGGTTGTACTCTGATTGTGAACTTAATAATTTTTAACAAATTAGTTCAAAGAAAATTGAAGTGAACATTTTCAAAGTGATTTAACCAGAGACCATCTCTTCAAACAAATGGTTCAGAAACACAATGCACTATATGAGGTTATTTTAGTAATTAGCAATGAACAAGCATGGACACAGAGTCTACTTCTAATAGGAATTTTTCAACCAATGGCTGAAAAAGTAAACCAGGTAAACCGGTAACCCATTCAGTCCTAGACATTGTTCCTCTTGCAAATACTTTTAGGGGAATATTCATTCATGTGAATGGGGAAAAGGAGCCAATGAGTTATTAGTAACTAATGGATCAGGGGAAAAAAGGAGCTCCTGAAGTAACTTTGGTAACATGACACAAATAGCAGCAGGGATGAAGGAGCATGAAGCTGGAATGAGGTGAGAGCAGAAATGTTGCTATACCAAAGCTGTAAGGATGACTTGGACACAAACAGAGCAGCCACTTCCATGGAAATTAACAGCCAAGTTTATTTGACAGGAATCTCAAATCACAGACATGGCTGTCTGTCTACTCATTCACTCACACAATGCCCAGCCAGCACCATTTTTGCAAGAACATCAATGAAATCCTAATGGTAGAGCCAACAGAGGAAATTAGCCCATGCAATGGAGAAAACATGAAAAGGGGGTGAAAAAAATCAGATAATTACTACTACTGTGCTCTTTGCCTAGGCATAGACGTTTCAGGGTGGACCCTACAAGGTAAAACAATACAAGACACACAGAGTTAGGCAGGACAGTGTACTTCTGCTGTACAAGCTACTGTATGTTCAAGCAAAGGTCATCATTATGCAAGGAAGAGCAGACAAAAAGTCAGCAGTTCAGAGAGAAGAGAAAACCTCAATTAACTGGGCATCCCAAACCCATGTTAGTGTGCAGGTTAACAAATGTTTTACCGAGCACATCCACATGCCAAGAATAATATTGAAAAGCTTCAAGTATGATTATGATTTTGACTTTGTGTATGGAAACCCAATATCTCTAGATGTGTACAAAAAAAAAATCCCCATGGCTTTCCAATACAAGCACTTGGCTCTCCGCTCTGATTAAGCACAAAAAGCGGTTCAAAATTGGTTACAAGAGCTTATAAGGCAAAGGGGAGCTAGCCAGCAGTTGGTTAACTGGCAGTAAAGGCCAAATCCAAAGTTTCACAAGTCCAAAAAGATACATTGTTCTGTAGGTCTGAGGCCAATTTGGAAAATATTCTAATATCTGAGCTTCAAAGAGGTTTGAATATTCTGAATCCAGTGGCAAAATACCACTGCAACAAAAATAGCCCATTCTTAGTTCAAAGGGCAAAAATTCATCTGGAACCATGTTTTAAACCAAGTTTTGTGACACATATTCCCAAAACTCTTATAGTTCTCTTCCTTCAATATTGAGAGAATGGGTAGGGTGAAGAAGATAACTTTCTTTTCACAACTACTTTCCTAATTAATTAGAGGACCACTAAGATGCCTTCCTAATGGTAGCCATCTTCTTCCTTTTATTTTTTACTTAAAAATTGCCCAAGTTGTGGATAGGAGAAGTTAAAAAGTAAATTTTATTACACAAGAGTTGGGGATGGGAATGTGGGGAAAGGATGTTCCCCTCTTCACAAATAAGTAGGAGTTAAAAGCAATAAGTCAATTGTGGAACAGATTTCTGTGTAAGAACAAAGCACAACCTTTACTTTTTTCTTGCAAGATAGGAGCACATAGCAATTAGTTCAAAGGAATTAATTCTAGATCCTGCCTTACTTCAGTTTCAATATCATTTGTTTATAAGATGCTGAAGGGATGTTTTTTGAGGATTTACTACTACTTAGATCAGTCATTATTATTATTATTATATTAAAATTATCTAAAACATCACTGAGAAATGACTCATTTTAAAACTCCTTGAAAGGAGTTGCTCAGAAACCATTTAACATAGCTTGTTATTATCCCTAAAGAGGATACAGGGAGAAAATTTCTTACTTTAGTGAGTGTCTAAGGGACTTCCCCTAAAGTTACTCAACTAGATTAATGGTACAGCTAAAATTGAAAACCTAATCCCTTCTTTACATTCCAGAAACAAACCCTCTCTTAGGTTTCTGGCATGAAATCCATTTAAACCAATCCATCTAAAATCATAGCCCAGTTATAAGATATCATAATGGGATGCTCTAAAATCGTACACAATGAGGATATCTTCTTAGAGCATGTTGACAGGCCTTTTAAACTACAAACTGGTATGTCCTACACTGCCATTCCTCTCCAATGCCAGAAAGTTACTTTGTCCTTAGCTGAAAATGAAGATATAATTTCTTTAGTTTCTGAAAATCGTAGCTCCAAGGAAGGACCCTTTAAAAAAAAATTCACACAAACTTCATGACAAAGTTTACCTTTTTGTTATTATCCAGAGGATTTTTGTTTACTCTTCTTGAACTCAAGTCCAGGCCCTGAGGGGGTCCAAACTTGAAATATAGGTGAAGAACGTAGATTGCAGAAAATGATTGCATATTGGGAAGAAGTCAGAGAGGCCAATCTGTTATCTTCCCTCCCCTCTCCCCCTGAACCCTTACCTTCTGTCTTAGAATAAATACTGTGTATTGGTTCCAAGGCAGAAGAGTGATAGGGGATAGGCAATGGGGGTCAAGTGACTTGCCCAGAATCACACAGCTAGGAAGTGTCTGAGGTCATATTTGAACCCAGGACTTCCCATCTCTAGACTTGGCTCTCAATCCACTGAGCCACCCAACTGCCCCCATGTTATCTTCTTTAGTCTCACTTTTAATTTACCAACTTCAAAATGATCATGCTACAGATCCCACAACAGGCTGATGTAGGGCCATGAGATTCTCCAAAGAACCCCTAAACCACAGATCTCCTTTCTTGGACCCTCTTCCAATGACATAGCTCAACGGACACTATGATAAGACTAGTACCACTCTGAAAAAATGTTGCTCAAGGGGCTAATTTTTAAGATAACCCACTCAGTCCTAACTTGAGTTGGTATATACACCACACTATAGTTCTCCAATTAGACTGTATGTAACATGTACATAGGAAAACCATATATTATCTAAAATTTGGGGAAGACTCCAATGTGTGATTCAGTGCTCACTGTATGGGGTATTTAATATGTGTTTAGTAAGTGAAATGCACTGTACAATTTTTTCTTTATTATGTCATGGCTGTAACTAAGTTAGTAATCAATTTGGGCCAAAAACAGAAATCATTCTATCTTCTCATTTGAGACAATCAAACAACCATTTATTAAGGGCTTCCAAGGCACTGTGCTGGGCACTGGGGATACAAAGACGAATGATAACAAGACTTGACTTCAGTTGAACATCTTACCCACTTACACATCAGTGCTGTCTCCAGAGTTCCTTTATTCCATAATTAGATAGTAGCGGATGTATCTACTACTCCTTTCTTATAATGGAAACAAGTCCTAGATCAAAGACGGTTCAAGGAATTCACATAGTTGTCATCATTATTACTACAAAATTATATGGATGAGAAAAAAAAATTCCTGCTTTAAAGACACTGAAATAGAATTTGGCACAAGTTCCAAATGAACACTCAGGGAGATGAAATCACATTTCAACAATGAACATTCTGCAAAGAACAAATATCTAAACATACAGAAGAACAAACCTGGAGAACCAGAAAGAGTTAATTGCTTCTGGCTAGTGTGAACATATTAGGGGAAGTCCAAGAAATTATTTATCGTTTTCAAATATGTCATGCAAAAAAAAAATGGCACATTCATCTACAAGTAGAGCAGTGTAGGGGATTTTGCTTTCTTTCCTATCATTGAATGGAGCTTGTATTTAGGAAAAGCAAACCTTGTCTGTGGGGAGTTTAGGTCAGGTGTCTTTCAAAGGATGTGAGACTAGTTTCTTTTTTTTTTTTTGTGAGGGGTGGGATGGGCTGGGGTGGATGGAAGAAGAAAACCTGCGTGATTCACCCTTAAACCAATAGAAGGATTAGGCATCTGAAACCTTTTTTAAAAGCAGGTACGCCTTTACGGTTCTGGGAATGTCCTATTACTGAGCAATGAGGCTGCGGAGTCCTGAGGCAGACATACACAGCTGGACACAAAAACATGGAGACATAAGCCACAGGACAGGTGACATTAGTCTTGCTTGCAGAGAAAAGCAGAGGTCATGCGCATCTCCTCATTATCCTCAGTTGAACACACAGGTAACAACACAGTGAGTGGCATCACTTCCAACAGATTCACGTGCTTGAGACATCCACATGACAAGTGTTAAGACAGATCGATACAAAACAAAACTAGATACAGCCTAGTTAGGAGGAAAATAAGTGCTTTTTCTTTCGTGGCATATAAGACCAGTTTCATTATTTTATCATCACACTATAGATGAGTAAACACAGCTCTGGACAAAGAGAGCCAAATTCACAATGAAAGTCTAGACATTGGAATACTCTTCTCCTGGTAAGCTCCACCAGCCACCTCCATCCAGCCATCATGCCTTCTCCATCTCTAGCTTAGACTATTCTAATAACTATATAGATAGTATTCTTCTCTTTAGACTTCCTCCTTTATAATCAATTTCACACTTTGTCAGATAATCTTTTTAAGACAAAAGTTGTATTTTCTTGCTCAGTGCTTTGATTGCCTTAAGGATAATGTTTCAAACGTTTTAGCCAAAATTCAAAGCCCTCTACAAAATTTAGCTCACAAAGACTTGATCTAATCATGTTAATACTCTTCTTAGATTGAGAATATGGTTTGCTTAATATCTTGCCTCTCTATTCACTTGTTTGTGCTACACAATCTTCCTAGAATATTCTAAACATTTTCTACCTACCTGAATGATCTCCAGTGCACAGCTTATGCCTCTTGCCATTGTTCTTGAGGGCAGGGGCCACCTCATATTTCCTATTCTCCTGCCTTGGCCTCTGGGCAGAGGAATAGGCACTGGAGAGGTGCTTAAAAAAAGTCTAGTAGTAAATAAACCCCTAAACATCCTGGAGTTAATAGCTCAGAGTAAATCCTATTAATTAGATCATGTTAAATGCGAATAGTTTAGATATTTTAAGAAAGGCAGTGCTGGATTAAAGGCAATATATTATACTACTGGAGGTTCCAACCTTCTTTGTGCCATGGATCCCTTTGGCACTATGGTAAAACCTATGAATCTTTTCTTCCACATAAATTAAATAGCATTACAAAGGAAATAAATGATATTGAAATATAGGCATAAAAATAATTAATAAACAAATGTATGTACCTTAGATTAAAAAAAAAAACTACTAGAAGAGATAGAAGCTGGCCTTTGAGTCAGGAAAACCTTGCTTTGAGACCTTCTTATGATGTATATTGGATGTATGACTCCTGGGCAAGGCATTTAGAGATCTAGATAGCTCCTATAGCTCTGGGCAACTTTCTAAGGCTCTAGTTTGGGAGGAAGGTGCTGACCTGTACTGATAAGAGTGAATCTCCTCATCTTGGGAGTTCCCCATTCCAATGAAATCACAGGTCCAGTCCCTAAGTCCTATAAAGCCCTGCACAGTACTGAGAGGATCAGCCTTGAAGTCAGGATGACCTGAATTCAAGTCTTGCCTTGAACCTACTAGCTCTATGATCAAAGACTAGCCACTTACACCTATAGGACCTCTAAGGTGAAGCTTTCTGAGCCTCACTGTAAAGAAGTCTTCATTTACGAGGTGACTCCTGGGATTGTTATGAAGGTCAAGGGATGAAGCTGAAGGAATGTCCTTTTAGGAACAATGACAATAATAAAACCAACCTGAGATAAATTGACTAACAAAAATAACCTGGATAGCCTGAGTGGGAGGCTACGAAACTGTTAACCTGACTGTTGTCTTTCCATCCAATGCTCTGTTTCTTGCTTATCACACTGAAGAAAAATGGAAAAAATTCCTTTTGGCTTGTTTGCTGGGTTGTACAGTACTGGAACCACTGGCTTGGGAGCCAGCAGAGGGAGCTCCAGCTGAGGTTTTCAAAGTTGCTTCCATTCAATTAATCTAATAAGTTGGTATAACTATGTGTATTCTTTCCCATTATAAAAACAGTCCCACTTCCAACCCTCTTGCCTGCCTTTTCCAAACAGTTTTCCTGCCCCAGAAATGGTACTTTGGTAGATCAATCAAAAGCAGAGAGGCAGAGGAATGGAGGCAAGGGAGCTAAATTTGGAGTCAAATGGAACTGAGTTCAAAGCTCTGCTGCTTATTAGTCTGGTGAGTGTGGGCAAGGTTGCTTCACCTCTGTGGCTTCCTTATTTGCAAGATGAGGTTGAATTAGGTGATCTCAAGAGATCTTCTAATCTTTGATTTATACTTCTTAGGTTCTAAGGATCATAGTTTTTAAGAGATGGAAGAGCCACAAAAGATGATTCAGGCGAATTCTTTCACTTTACAGATGAGGAAACTGAGGCCAGAGCTGAGGTTAAGCAATTTCCCTAATGTTGCCCAGGTAATAAGGTCCAGTTCCTTTGACACTAAATTAGAGGCTCTAAATATTTTTTAAATGTCATGGATCCTTTTTCTGAAAAAAACAAAACAAAAACAAAACACCCCCCCCCAAACCCACCTAAACCAAAACACAATTAATGAATAAAACATATAGGATTATAAAAGAAGCCAATTATATTGAAATACTAACAAAAACAATGTTTAGACGACACACTAATCTCTACTCAAAAGTTCAGCTCCCTTTCTTCTACAGCATTGATGTAATTTCTCTACCTTTAAGTGGCAGAACCAGGGTTTGAACCTAAATCCTTTGACTACAAGACCAGAACTCTTTTCACTATTTGTTGTTGTTATTTAGTCATTTTTTCAAGGTGTCTGACTCATCCTGACCCCATTTTGGGTTTTCTTGGCAAAGATACCGGAGTGCTTGGTTATTTCTTTCACCAGCTCATTTTATAGATGAGGAAACTGAAGCAAACAGGGATAATTGACTTGCCCAGGGCCACACAGATCAGATTTGAATTCAGGAAGGTGAGTCTTCCCGAGTTCAGACCTGGCACTCAATCCACTGTGCCACCTAGCTGCCCTTTCTTTACTGATCCATGTTGTTTTCCTGGGCAAGGTATTTTACTTCCTTGGGTCTCAGTTTTCTCATCTATAAAATGAGATGGTTAGGCAAAAAGATCCAAGGTATCTTTAAATCTAAGGCTTATTTCCTATCTTCCCTCATGGAATACCACTAACCTCAGTTTAGGTTGTTAAAGAGCCAGTCTTGGTTGCAGACTCATACCCCCAAATCAGAAGCACTCCTTACAAAGGAACCAAGATGAATAAACATGTTAGCCCTCTTCTAACTTTGTGCTGCCAAAAGGTCAAAGTAGGTCCCAGAGTCATAGCAAAACTACTCATTTCCTTGAATAGAGCTTGACAACTTACAGTATACTTTTGTATTTTTTAAAAAAATATATTTTTTCTTGATATTTTCTTTTACATTACCAGAATTTCCCCTTGTGTGTCCTTTCTGCTCTTCTAGAGAGCTATCCCATAAAAAAGGAACATTTTACTTTTACTATTATCTTAAATTGAGATTTTATTTTCAAACAAAGATCTTTCTCTCTCCCTGTCCTATGGAGAAAGCATACTGATCACGTGAATAAACACATCTCAAGCTGTACTCTGGGCCCATTACCTTTCTATCAGGAGAAGCCGTTCATTATTTTCAATACCCCTAAGAGTAAAAAGGTCAAGTGTTCTCATTCCCATTTTGTAGATGACAAAAGGGAAACTCACAGAGGTAATGTGACTTGAGCCCACATTTCCTATTCATGAGATTCAAGTGGTCTGTCCATAGCACCATGCTGTCAGGTAGTTCTGAGGACTAGATTTGGGATCAGGGAAATCTGTGTTCAAAGATTGTCTTTAACACTTATGAGCTGAAGGATTTAAAGGCGAGAGACTCCCCTAAGCCTTAGTTTCCTCCAACATGGGATTGTTGTGAGATTAAATGAGTTAATTGTAAAGTTGTTATTTTTCTCCTCTCAGTCACTGATATAATAAAAGGAGAAAATCACATTAAGGAAAACAGGGAAGAAGAAGTAAGAAAAAGAAATAAAGAAGGCCAAATGGACATCTGCCCAAAAAGAAAGAAAATAAAAAAGAACAAGTGCCTGTCATCACTAAGTGACTGATGGAACAACTGGAAGGCAAGATCTATAAGGAATGTGATTTAAAGCAAATTGCACAAGGAACAAATGTTCCTTTTTCTATGGGATTGCTCTCTAGGAGAGCAGAGGAAGAGACGTACATGGGGAAATTCTGGTAATGTAAAAGATTTTCAAAAGAAATTATTTTTTAAAAATAAGAAATTACATGTCTGCCACCTTCTGTGTTACTACCATCATTAGTAGTCAGGTGGCCTATTTCAAAAGCTCTGTCCATGTCACAGAGCTGTTGGCATCATCAAATGAGGAAGTATATGAAAACCCCCTGGAAGGGATAAAGTGCTATATAAACATAATCATTGCAAGTCAATTTAGGAATAATAACAAAAATAATAATAACAATGATATTTATATAGCATCTATGTTCCAGACACTGCATTAAGTGCTTTATCATTATTATCTCATTTGATCCTTACAACAATTAGGAGGGAGGTGATATTATTACCCCTATTATACAGATGAGGAAGTTTAGGCAGAGTTTAAGCGACTTGCCCAAGGTCACAAAGCTACTAAGCTTCTGAGGCCAAATTTGAAGTCTTCCTGATTCTTGACCCAGAGCTCTATCCACTGCATCATCACCTAGCTGCCTAAGAAGGTTTGGGGGTGGGGGGAGAGTGAACAGAGAAGGGGAATAAAAACAATTGCTCTGAAGGTTTTATATATATAGTACAAAGTGATCAAATTAAGATTCTGAGAGCAGCTAATAATTTGTAATTGTTATTCCTACTTGGTAGGAAACAGTTGCACTTTGTAAATTTTCCATTCCTAGAGAGGGAGATTAAAGACTCAAAACTTGCTCTCTATATCCTCTGGCTTTGAAATGAGAAACTACAGAACTAAATGCTTAAGCACACAGTGGGCTTTCTATTAAATATTCATTAAAGGTCATTCAACCCAATATGGACTTGAATTCTGATGTTATACAGCTCCTAAGATACACTTGATTCTCTGGAGGTTCAGACAATAAGCAGCTATGATTTCCTGGTGGCATAACTAAGAAAACAGAATAGTAGAAATAACAATTCAAATTTATGTGATGCTCTGTGATTTCTAGAACAGTTTCCTCACAACCCCTTTGTAAGGTAAACAGGGACCAAAAAATAAGTAATTAACTAGAGCACTATTAGGTGCTTTTTAAAAACAAATATTATCTCATTTGATTCTCACAACACTTTGAGGAAGGTGCTATTACTATGTTCAATTAACATTTGAGGAATCTGAGATGGAGGTTAAATAACTTACCCATTGTCAGAGTTAGTAAGTATCTCAGTATGTATTTGAATTCAGATCTTTCTGACCACAGGCTGAGTGTTCTATCCACTGTATCATCAGCTAGCCCAGTTGTATAGCTGTGACTTGAACCTACCAAATGTTGCTTTTTAAAAGAAAGAACATTGAGCTTAGAAGAATGGAATTGTGGATTTTATTCCCACTGCCATCATGAACTTGCTTCGTAAATACAGGCAAGTCACTGTGCCTCCTTAGTCCTCAGTTTCTACTTTGAAAAAAAGGGGTTGGATTAGAGGATCTTTAAAGTTCCTTCTAACCGTGACAAGCTATGATCTAAGTAATAAATAAAACCTTGGAAAATAATTTCAGTGGTAAAACATGAAAACTCAAGGCATTCATATTATGGAAAGTCAAAGCTTTGGTGATTTTCCCCCAGGGCACATTCAGGATGAATGAACTAGAAACACAAACATTAGAGCTGGACTTTAAAGGTCATCTTCTCTAAACTTTTGTGCTCAGGATGAAGAAATTATAGTGAGTCCATTAAAAAAAAATTGATGACAAGCAATTTCCAACATAATGAAGATCATTGTGGCTTGACTGAAAATTCTTTATTCTTTCTCATCTACTCGTTCTCTTTGATCCAAATGTTCTACTTCTCCTAAATCCTTGTTGACTTACTGACATCTGTAGTGTACACACTAAACAGGCTCTCCCAGTCCAGCTTGGATAGCTTCAAAGGCTTATTTCACCAAGGATGTCTGTTGTTGTTGAAGTCTGTTAATACAACAGAATAGTCTATCCAGAATCTCAGAAAACATAAACGGTTCTGTGTTGACTCTCTGTTCCCAAGTTTATCAGTTTTCTTAAATGCTCTTTTCATATCTTAAGAACCCTTGATATAGACAGTTGAGCAAATAATTCATCAATTGCAGAGTGATGGAGCCATATATATATACAACAAAATTCTTTATCTTTGATAGGCATTAATATATGGTTAATAAGGCTTTGTTAATTTATTTCATTTGAAGGGAAGAGGCAATTGGACTTGATAAAAATCCATGAATAATGGAATGTCTTTTTCTTTCCACCATAGTCATAGGGTTGATGGTAGGAGGGGGCATCTGAGATAACAGGTAAAGACCCAACCCTCAATAACTTCTAGGAGGTAGTGGAGTTAACTGCCAACTTATGAAAGCTTTCACATGGATAAGAAAAGGTCTGACCCACTATACCTATTAGTTTGCCAACATTGTCTTCCCTAGCCTGTTTGTGAGAAGGAATAAAATTTCCCAAGGTCCTGAGAACCTGAAGGTAAGGAGAACTTCTGATAGCAAAGTCCTGGAATGTATCAGGAAAGGAGAACTGGGCTTCATTTCTTGCTAAGAATTCCAGCAAACTTCAGGGATGGGGCAGAAGCAACTCTTTTAGAGCTCTGACAGATCAAAAACTCAGCTCTTACACATAACAGATACCTAAGAAATGTTTATTTATGGGAAATCACAATCTACTGACTGGGACTGCTAGAATGGTAGAAAGTTAAACTTTAGAAATGGGTGAGAATGATCGCTAATTATATTATCTATTATATTCTCAATGAGGTACAAAATGGCATCAAAGGAAGGCACAAGAAGGTCTAAATTCAAATCTATCCTTAGATACTTACTAGCCATGTAGCATCTGAACTTAACTTTTGTTAAGTTCAATTTTATCATCTAAAACATTGGGCTAATAATAGCATTTACCTTCATAAGGATCAAATGATAATATTTGTCAAATACTTTGCTGCCTTAAAACATTTTATGAATGTTAGCTAAGGCAATGAGATTTTTATGAAAGACATGGTATCTTTTGATTACCAGGCCTAGCAAGAGGTAGGAATAATCTGAAAATTATTTTTGGCTTTTATATGCCTTAGATTTCTGTGCAATAGATTTACTCTGCCATATTCTACCTGGGCTGGCAGTAAAATGACTTATATTCAAATAAAACCACATTTCTTAATCTTGCACACTAACCAATACTGATTTGGAGAAAGTGGTCTACACTTGGTAGCCAGGAAATGAAAATTCCCTGAAGAAAACTCAGTAGGTTTCATATGCAAATAATTGAGTTAAGAATTGTACTAATATACATCTAAATTCCAGGAATAATAAATCCCCTGAAGGGTTATTTACTCTCACTATTCAAAGTTATAGCTCTGTAAAATATAGTCATTTTCCCCAAATCAATGGAAATAAACTGTACAAATTCAAATAATGCAACATATTTATGGAGCTTCATTATTCACACTAATGGGAATCTGGCTGGGTTAATATACTACAATATATGATACTATTTGGATACAGTCAGCATGATCAAAGGGGAATAAATTTTATACATGTGTGTATATAAACATATATATAGTGAAAGAAATTCACAAATGAGAGGCTATATTCAAATTTTATATTAGCCAGATTTGAAAGAAAAAGTCCATCCTATACTCAAACCAAAATGGCATATTTAGTTAAAAACTCACAGAAATAATGACATATCTGTGTCCATTGTTATAAATACATTCATCTACAATAAGGGGCAGTTTGGGATCACAGATTTTTAAAGCAGTAGGGGCCCTCATTCATCTTGTCTAAGTTCCTTCTGATGAGTATTTATTGCTAAGCTATTGGGCGGGTCATAATTTTATGGTTCTTTATTTTGTTTTGCCAAAGGACCCTGCAGGACTCACAGATTCAAAGTCATCTTTAAAATAATGACCATCATTCAAGCAGGTTCATTTTGAAGTCTGACTATAAGAATAGGCTATGCTATTCTAAAATGAGAGTGTTGAACTACAGCTTGAAGTCTGTGAGCCAGATAACAATTTGTCACTGTTATTTTCTAACTGCAGGTGTCTAGAACAGTTCTCATTTTACTTTCTGAAGTGGCGATTGACAATGCACACATTCAGGGAATCACACACACACATACTTGTGTGTGTGTGTGTGCCTATGTGTGCCAGATATAGATAGATATAAATATAGATATATCTACGGCAGGAAATCAGTAACTTACTTTCTCTGATTTTGTTCTTGAATGGACACCAGTCAAAATTTACCCAAAAAAAAGGGAGAAAAGCACCGTGGAAAGTCTCTCTAGTTCACTGGCACCTCATTGTCTAAGAGAGTTAAGCATTATCTACCTTAGATCATGGTAGAGTGGGTTTGGTTTGAGAGTAGACTACAAGAGGAATTATCTAAGCTCTGGAAAAGAAAAGTGGCCAGTTGGTGTATGCTGCCACATTCACTGCTAATTGTCTTCTACAACCTGGAAAAATGTCCCAAATAGGCATTTTGGCAGGGCATGATGTTTTCATTGAAAATCCCTTCCTCCCCCACCCTGTACCCCAAGGCTAGCACTCATTTTCATCCCTTGCAGTTCAAATCTATTCTCCAGGTGAACAACAAAGTGGGGACTTGGTTGTGTCCAAATCTGAAAAATACTTCATGGCCAAATTTTCAGCCCACATTACACGAGCCCAAGCAGTCTGCCATCTAATCTATGCCAGACTCTGCATCTTATTTTATACTTCAGACCTTAATCAAAAGCTTTGTCATCACGCTGGAAAATAAAGAAAAATTGTTCTCCATGGTCCATTTTCTTCTAAGTGAAAGCGCAACAACAAAATACTAATATTTGGCTTCTATATAGACAGGAAGGGAAGCTGGAAAAGGGTGAGAGGGGGAAGAGAGGGAGAAAGATAAGAAAGCATAGTAGAAAGGGAATTAGCTATGGACCTCATAGTTAGTTGAAGTCTCTGCATGCTCTAACATTTACACAGGATCATAGATATAAAAGTGGAAGGGGCCTCAGAGGTCATTAAGTCCAATTCCCTCATTTTGCAGATGAGGAAACTAAAGCCTAGGGAGATTAAGGGCAGGAAATAAGAGTCTCTGATCTTTCTATTGCATTCATACTACTTCTCTTGGGGCAAAGCTCTTAACTTTTTTTTGGCTCTTTCCTCCCTAATTCTTCCTTTTTGATGGGGAGGTAATAAAAGCATTATTATGCCACTTATATATTCTTTTTAAAACAGAGCTAACAATGCTTTTAATATCTCTTCATCACAAGGTTGTAACATAGCATTTTGTGAACTGTAAAAAACAGCAATAAAAAATCCTCACTGAACAAAAAGTTAAAGAAATATGATTACTGTTATTATTATTGTCATTGGTGGTACCTTACTCCAGAGTGATGATAAAGCTTTCGGTTAAGGTCTGAAGTATAAAATAATATTCTTACTGGGAGCAATATAACAGCATAAGATCTTTTCTCATAGAAAGACAATTTCAAGATAATCACATAAGTGAATCTGATTCAGGATTTCTTAAAATCCTCTCTATATCACTGACATTCTCCTACTTGGATTCAAACAGGCACAGTTAATACCTTTCCTAACCGTCAGGGTGGCAGTACCACAGATGACACGATTCCTTTTCTTTTTCCTATTAATAGCTTTATAGTCAGAAATAGAACTGAAAGTACCACCATATAATAATTCTAATAATTATCATCTCCAATATCCCCTCCTATCTTGCCTATAAAGTTTCTTAGCCAGAATGCAACCTGGAGAAAGGGAAAGAGTCCCCCCCAGTTCTTTCCAATCCATTCTTCTATCATCAGTACTTTAGACATTTTAGCTTAATCCATAAGAAAAATCTAAAAATAATGGCCATACACAGATATTTAAACTTATCAAAATCTTTCTCAGCATCACAAACCACTGCTAATCCACCGTAAATGTATAGATTTAATTTAGAGCTTTTGAAAAGAGGTTTGGATGAGAAATGCAAAAAAAAAGCTAAGTAAAAAACTAAAGAATTACATCCAGAAAAAAACAACTTAGGAGAGGGATGAAAAGGCTAGAAATAGAACCTTATATATCTATTATTATTTTACAAGGCCTGAAAGACAAGAAAAAAAGTAGTTTTCCAACTGACAATGATAGAAACCAGGTCTGGCAATATCAGACAGGAATAAATGCCTTTTCTTCGACCTACTATCATCTGTCTTAAGCAAAGCTTTTCTTCTTAATGAATTCCTATATAGAAAGGATCAACAAATAATTACTGTAAAATCTGTAGGATCCCTTTTTGGGCTTTGGATCTTTTTAAACTCCTTTTTATGGGTTGATAGTTTGTTTTTAAGACAATCATGTTATTTCAATAGAGAACATTAAAGGTCATACTATAGCTTATTCTTCAGGCAAGGCACTAAGGGAAGATACCTTTCAGCAATAACTAAACATTCCCCTGAATGGTGAACTGAAAACCTGCAGATTAGCAGGAAGGAGATTATTCTTGTTAGGCAGAAATGGAAGACTGCCATCCTATTATTATAAAAGGGAGAGAAACAATATGCAGATTTTGGATGCAGTTTTCAAATTAGATGGACACTTCTTAAGCTAGAAAATAAGGGATTAAAGAAAAAATGAGTAAAATCTACCACCACTAATGAATCTGAGAAATAACTGATGTCAGATTACAAGAGGCCCCAGGAAACGTGTCTATGTAGCATGGTTGATGAGGCATTTTTTTCCAACAGAACCTGGTCCAGCACCATTCAGGCTGGCAGCCTATTTCTTTTCTGGTAGCCTGATTCTGACCTTATTGCTAGCATTAAAGGAGGAATTTTTGGTCTATTGGAGGGAGTTTGTTGCACAGTGAATAGAGTACTGGGCCCAGTGATGAGAAGCCCTGAATTCATGTTTAGCCACAGATATTTAGTAGCTGTGTGTGTGACACTGAGCAAGTCTCTTAACCTCTGCCTACCTCAGTTTCCTCAGGTATAAAATGGAGATAATATTAGCACCTACTTCCCAGGGTTGTTGTGAGGATCATATATTTGTCACATAGTAGGTGCTATCTAAATATTTATTCTCCTTCCTTTTCCTCCATTATTCTTCAATGAGGTCTATTGACCAAGGGTATGATTCACGAGTATCTGAACCCCACTTCTATATAACCTTTACCTTAATGACATAATTAAAAGGTTAGGAGGCTAGGAAATCTCCACTCTCATGACTATCATTTGGATGCTGACAACTAGACCTCACATAACCTATCACTCTAAAATAGCTGTTATCCAAATAGAATAACTACTATGAAAAGGAATCTTTAAATATCAATTATTCAAAAACCAAAGAAAGGTTTTCAGATAAATTGTTGTAGTTTACTCAGAAGGGCTGCTTTATAAAGTAGGTCAAGACCTTCTGCCATTCATCCCATTTTATTTCTGAGCAAGCACAGTTTGGTCAAATATTTGCAAGATGAAGTGTTTGCTGAAACATGTGGAGAGTAGCAGGAATAACAGTTAAAATGCACAGATGTTGCTGGCTCCCAAGCCCTGGGAGTACCGTGTCCGCTTAGTACTGAGAGAGAACCATGGGAGTCCTTTACTTGAAAGAAAAGCCCCAAAGTCCACTTTCAGATATCACATCATCATTATAAGAAAAGAGCCAGGCTTTCCCAACTTAACTATAGAGAGGAAGCATTTTCAGCAGTTGATACATTAAAAAATTATCATTGTTTATGACATGGAAAGAAAACAAAGATGTTAATAAACCTCTTGTTCTAAATTTCTAACAGCAAAGCAGAATAACTGAATGATAAAATTCTTTCATACTAGAGGACTCAGGTTCTAATCTCATCTTCCTTGCTCTCTTTTTTAAACTTTTACCTTCCATCGTAGAATCAATACTACATATTGGTTCCAAGGCAGAAGACTGGTAAGGAAGGACTAGGGAATAGAGTTTAAGTGACTTGCCCTGGATCACATAATCGGGAAGTGTTAGAGGCCAGATTTGAACCCAAGCTCTCCTATCTTTAGGCATGGTTCTTTAATCCTAGCAGGGGGGACCCCCTAATCTCATCTCTACAAAACTATCCCATTTAACTTCTCTCACTTGCATCAAGAGTCTTTTTGGGGGGCTTTTGGTTAACTATTTTTTAGAAGACAATCCCTTTATTTTGATAATTATGATATTTAGCATTAAAGACTCTACTAAACTTTCTTCAGGCAAGGTATCAGGGAAGTATAACTTTCAGGAATAACTCAAAGCCCCAAAGAACAGGGTGCTTGATGTAGGTCTTGACAGATGATGTAGAAAAATGGGAAGGTGATTTGAAAAGTATGAAGCAACATGGAAAGGTATCACCAATTTACCAATATATGAAATTATTTTTCTGTATGTAAGCTATCTCCCTATTCATTGAAGCTTGATACACTTCAAGAACCACAGGGTCACATCTAATATGGGATAAAACTATGCTAATCTACAGATTGAATTTTCATTCCTTCATTTAAAAATCCATTAACAAAAAACAACAAAACACAACCCAAGTTCCATTTATCTTCTACAAAACGTACCTCCCTGCATTTTCCAGGCCAGGAAGCTGCTCAACTCTTTCATCTTCACTTCAAACCTCAGAGAATGGCTTTAGACTCTTCATCTTTGGGTAAAAACTGTCTTGCTAACAATATGAGTTCATTCCTACTTGTCTCTACTGCAAATTCCATCTCCATTTTCCTGCATCTTTTTGCAATTCTCAGCTATCCCTCCCTGATTCTTTTTTGGTCTTCTAACCTAAGGGGACAGGGGAAGAGAATTAGTGCTGGTGCCAATAATTTGTATATACATACCTGCTCCTTAATGCTATTCCTATTGCAGATGGTGGTTTGTTTCAATATTAAAAGGTTTTTGTTTTTTTTTTGATGGATGATTTACATGATTCATATTCTGGATTCTGAATTAGAAATAGTTTTCTTTGGTTGTGTCTTCTGGTAGTTATTGCTAACTTTGTGTTATCATATAGATATATATTATGTATGTATGCATGTATTTTTTAATTAAAGAAAACTTCCCAAACAAACTAGAGCATTCCACCAAGGAGTTCTGCTTTCCCGGAACATTTTCCTTTCCCATTCTTCCCAACACTTATCCTCTACCCTAGCTAGATAGGTCTCTTTGCTTTCCCTTACTTCCCCCTCCATGTTCATTTTCCCTGCCCCTTGCAAATGCTTCTCTCTTCCATCTGAAATATTTTCTTTCTCTGCCTATCCAAGTCTTCATTACACTCCAAGGCAAGTTTAAGTACTATCTTATTTTGACAAATCCTTAAATACCAAGTGTATGAAAGGTATTGTGCTAGGAACTGGGGACACAAAGAGAAATAGGCCCTACTCCTGCAATCTAATGTGGGATGAATAAAATCCTCATTCATGAAGTCTTCCCAGAGGACTCCGGTCCTTGGTCATTTTTTTTTTAATCTTACAAAACTTTTGTTCTAAATCACATAATTTAGCATTTTATTATATGTAACATCACACCATTCCTAAATATATTTGAGTCTACTTCTTAACTTCCAAAGTAGCAATTCTCTGAAGGCAAGGAATGGATATCTTTTTTTTCTTTTATATCCTTCATATTTCACCGAGGGCTAGGCAAAGAATAGGTCTATTAAAAGACTTATTAACACGGGAGCTCCTGACATGCAGAAGAGTTGATGATTTCCTCATTGGGTAGTGAAAATTCCTTAGAAGAAAAAGAACTAACTAACTTCAAAGTCTTTGGGACCTTATGCTACAGACCCATTCTAGGGCAGGGTAGATTCAAAATGACAAGTTTGGAATAAACATGATGTATACTTTGGAGAATTTAATTTCTGGGCTCTTATCAAGATACAGAATCTTGGAGTTGGAAGAGAACATGGTAGCCATCCAATCCCAACATCCTACCTTATACAGGAATCTCCTCTCTGATGTACCTCAGAGAGCACCTCTGATTTTCTCCAACTGCTATGAGAATGATTGAACAAGACATGAATCCAGGTTGATAAGGCATGCCCATGCACATGCATATGTAAGAAAAAATACACATTCTCTTAACCAGGTAAAATTTAAAGCAGACTCAAGGATTGGTCAAAGCCTCCCCATGACTAATTATGGCCAAGCCCCTCAATTTCTCTTTCCTCAGTGTTACCATCTGCAAATTGAGGGCAATTATCCCTGCCCCTGCAAATTTCAAATAATAACAACTGCCATTTATGTAGCAGTTTGAAAAATATTTTACATGTTATCTCATTTGACCCTTACAATGACTCTGCAAGTTAGATGCTATTATTATCCCCATTTCACAGATGGGGATATTAGGGCAGACAGAAGTTAAGTGACTTGCCCTGGATCATACCCGTAATAAATGCCTGAGGCAATATTTAAATCCTAGTCTTCTTGATGGCAAATTCAGCACTATGTCCACTGAGCCACCTAGCTGCCTCAAACATTCATTTAAGTGTATTGATTATCTTAAGCTAAACAATATTAATTTAGTCAGAACATGAGAAAAAGCAGGGACTGACTCAAAGACCATCAGGTTAGTGAATATCACATTCTGACTTCAACACCAGGAATCTCATCACTATGGTCAATATAAGTTAACTCACTAATTTATTACCCAAATTTGCAAATCACCTATGCCTGCTTTTTCTTCTCTCTCCCACCCTGCTCCCATTTGTTATTGCCTAATTAGCCCCCTATGTAATGTTAAAGAAAGAGTAATGGGAAAATAAATAATTGATCCCACTAAAACTTTAGTTTTCTACCTTAATTTCCTTTGTTCATACTATGATCTTTTTAAATTTATTGGTGGTATCACTTAAAAAAAATAAAAGATTTCAAGAATTAAGAGACATGGATCATAAATGAAGATTGGGAAAAAGGAGTCCCTTCATTTCTCCAAAATAGAAATAGCCAATATATTCTGAAGGATTTCACAAACTGCTCTTAACTCATATTTATCCTGGCTATTTGAAATATATCATTGGTCACTCATCTATCCAGGATTGACATCTGTCATGCAGGAATGGTAAAGAGAACGAATCTGAAATATTTTGCATTTTCATATACAATGTATGAAAAATATGTTAATGTCAATAATTGGTTGATGCTCCCTTTTTTGGAGGTCAGTTTTCCCTCTAAGGTCTCTTGCGAAATTAAGAGTAAAACACCGGCCCAGTAGGGCAAGAGTCTGCATTTGTTTGGGAAGGGATAAAGAAAGGTTCTCCTCAGTAGGAGATTCCTATAATCACTGGCATCCCTTTGCCTCCTCTCCTTTCTACAACTTGTAAAAACCAAATGATAGAAACATATATGGCTATGCCAGACAAAACTATGTTCATAGCTGGTTGACATCTTGAGGTTAGGGAGCAGCAATTGCTGAATGGAATGAACTAGGGAGTTTCAAAAGTTCACTTAAGGGAAGTTTATTTAAGGAAAGGTGGAGCATATCTAAGTGGTCCTTGTGCCTTTGATCTGTCTCACCTGAATAATGATGAATAATGCAGAACTCTAATGGGGGGAGGAAAATCTGGCGTTGATGGGAATGGACACTAGAATTTCTATCTGAGGACATTAGCTATGTATCATGTGTAAGTGGCCTCTTGTACCTGACCAGTACAATATATCTTTATTGTACGAGTAAAAATTCACATGCCCCCAAACCAGCATAAATGACCAATAAAAAAAGCTTATTTTTACTTAAAAAAAAAAAAAAGCCCAAACCCAAGGACTTTGGATTCAACAGCCAATTGTTCTTGAAGCTAAAAACAAAATGCACTTTGTCAAAAGATTAAAACAGGTGCACAGTTATTTGAAATGGAAGTGATTGGATACTGGGAATACATTTCAAAATATCTGAAGGAAATCTGAATAGAACTTTGATGAACTGCTAATTGACTTCATCTCTGAGGTCACATGAGGTTATATAAGAAAATACAACATGTTAAGTGCTCCAGCTAGATAATTTGAGGAGGAAGAAGGGGGTATGAGTGCCCTTTAGAGGAATAGCCATATCATTCAATTGAAAATTTTAATTTAGGGGGAGAAGGCAGAGAAGGGAAAAAGGAAGAAAAGGGGTTGTTGGGAAATCAGGTACTTAAAGATCTAGGTAGAAAAATACCACTTTAGGAAAAGGAACTGGGAAGTCCTAGCTGGAGCACTGTTCTAACAGCATTTCCACATGCAGGGAGCAGGGGAAAATAGTAGATAAAAACAGTACTGTATGTTGTTTTAATACAGCCCTTTTACAGAAGTTATACCCTTCAGTGACCTTCTAGAATTGTATCGGCTTGCTACATGCATGTCTTCAGAGTCCAAACATGTGTGAAAGAGACCATGCGTCTACAGAAGGTTGGGTTTTTCTTTTTGTTGTCGCTGGAACTGGGGACAGCAGACATGTATATTTGCCACATTGCAACTGAAAAAATTACTTCCAACATAAAAAAAAATCCACAAAATACAGAGAGCCTTGGTATGTCTGAGATACAACAGTTTACCACAAGGCTAGGAATCAGGGATGAGATCTTCCACACATGCTTTTGGTACCCAGGCATGAGCCAAAAGTGGTTCGCAAAAGCTTTCTGTGAGAAACAAAAAAGTAACGAGTGGTTGATGATGATTGTTTTTTAAAAAAAAGAAAAAGAAAGAAAAAAGGGGGAAATATGTTGTGCATGTGTATGTTTTAACTAAAAATGATGATTTAGATGGGAATGGTGGGAGTAGGTGGGGGTGAGGTGGGGAGAGAAGGCATCCTGCCAAACATATCCAAGATACAGATGAGTTCAGAAAAGGGGAAAGAGAAAAGAAAGAGATGGGGAGTGATAAAATACAAAAAGAACCAATACAAACAGATGGACAAAGACACAGGTCCACTGAGGAATCTGGTACGAGGTTTGCTACTAGATTTATAGGTCACTCTCTCAGACGTTTGGTGGTAAACCGTCCAGCCTGCAAATGAATATAAAGGGAAGAAAACAAAGAGACACTTATAAAGTACAAATAGCTGTGATATGATGTCCTATACCATCAGTCAAATCAGCTCTTGTTAGTTAATCATCCACAGCTCCATTTTAGCCAAGCCAAAGAGGAGTAAGTTAATCAACCATATATGGAAAAGGATGCAGCGGCAGCAGGAGAGATGACATAACTCTCAGAGATTAGGCCAGAGAAGGGCAGCATTAGCTTTGTCACTTCGATAGTAACTGCCATGAGAGTTTTTGATATATATGGCGAGGTAGGAGAGCCGGGAATCTAAGGAGCTGGGCACTGCTAAAGGTTATAATATGGCCACTGTTAGAGCAACTACAGTGATTTAAAAAGAAAAAGAGAAATCCCCATTTGGATATCAGACTAGAAGTTATCCCACCCCATACTGAAGACTTACGGCCACTCCACAGCCCTCCTTCCTGATTCTACTTCTACTGAAGGAGGACTTGGGGGCTCTTGCATCACTCCTGGGAGTTCTTGGCTCCACTGTGGGGGTGGTTGTAAATAAAAGCATCTGGAACCAGAACAGATAGGTGGCTCATCTGACTGCCCTCTGTTAAAGCTCTGTGGTCTCAGCCAAGCCAACTCAGTAGGAAACCAGCGTCCCACTAGATCACTGATGACCAACGACAAAATCCACCCCCAAAATAAGGATTCTGTGCTAATTTAGCTCCTCTGTTAGCTTGAAGCAAAGCCTGCATTTCAGAGGGGAGGGCGAGATCAGCGGATGGAGGATGTCACTCAGATTCTCCTCTAAGTTAGCAGGAGACTGCCTTGCAACACCACTGATGTCCTCATTTCCTAGTACATGCTGGAAAAGTGTCAAGCTGCAAATCACCTTGGCCTTGAGCTCCACCTCCTTCACTGGCTAACCCGGAACAGATGTCAGAAGACAGGGAGGCTTTGACAGAGCAGGGTTGCTGTGTCTGTACTGCCTTTCCGAACGTGCCTGAAGCTGAGGAAGTGATTGCAGTGGAACCAGGCCGTGCTTTAGTGGTGTCTTTAGAGGGAGAACCTCTGCAGTCTGACAAGTTACCTATGGCGGGGAAGAAAGTTGCAAAAGGCACTATGAGAGAACTACAGAAGGGGGAGCAGACAGCTTGGCTCAACAGGATGACGTGAGGGCCATGATCGAGGGTCCTTATCACAGGTTGCACAAACCCCTTCACAAAGAGGTTGAGGGGTTTACCTAGGGTCATACAGGTAAGGTGTGTGAGCCTAGGTAAGCCCCTCAATCTCTCTGTGCCTCATTTATTATAATGGAGATATACCTACCATACCACCTGCCATGTAGGAGTGTTACAAGGAAAAAGTAGAAAAAAATTCTTAATGTGAAAATGCATTATTAATTTACATTATTGCACTAAGAAAGTTAGGTGCCATTAGCAACTCAATTCTGTTTAAGTAGGCTAGGAAATCTCAGCACTTCTAGAGATGGATGTCTAGGCACAAACAGATTGCTTATCACTATAATTAGTATTTTGTTAGATGGACGATAATTTGCAATGCAAATTAATCCATTTAGAAGGAAATGTGTAATAAAGACATAAGGAATTTTAAGGCTGAAACACAGCTTTCCTTCCAGGTGCTCTGAAATCTATCCTGGATTTACACCTGCCACATTCTCCACACAGACCAAACATCCTGCTGAAGGTTCCTTGTATTGAACACAATCCCGATTATATAGACTGCTCAGCAGTAGCAGCAGTCAGGAGAAATCTTCTCCCATCACCCCCCTTACAGCCAAACACCAATTGTAATGCCAACATGTTCTCTCTCTCTCTCCCTTTCATTCTTTCTTTCCCTAATCCAATTCCACCTATATATTAAGCATTATTATTAGACAAGAAAAATTAAAAACAAAGCAATAACACCACCAAATTCACTCCCTGTGACTCATAATGACAGTATTTCAGCAGCTAATCACATAAAAAAAATTGATCAGAGGAAACAGCTCCAATCACAGGTAAAGCTTAACATCAGGACTCACAGCAGGATATATAGGTCTCATGACAAGTATCAGTTTTTTAACAAAATTCAAACCAATAAAATGTAACCTCTTTGGAAGCAGCAATTATTCCTTTCTTTGTATTTATATCCCCAGCACCTAGCACAGTGACTAGCACGGAATAGGTGCTTAAATGCATATTGTCTAATTAACTCAAGGGGTTACCCACAGTAATTATAGGGAAACAGCAACACCTGCTTTTCTCCCCACTGAGTCCAGGCTTAGAAAACCAATTTTGGTCTCTTCTTCCCACATCAGGAAGGCCACCCTTGCCCCTAATTTGGGCCAGAATTTTTGCAACAGAGAAATGGATCTGTTTATAATATGGGGCTGCTTCAATGATCCACGAGTATCATTCTGGGTCTCCTTTCTACTTGCTCCTAATCTACTCCTATATTCTGTGACTTCTTTAAAAGGAAACAAAAAAAATAATAAATTAAGGGGCCTGCTTGGAAACAGTAACCTTGAAAAGAATTTTCCACTCTCCTGTCACAGGATATAATGGAGAATGCAACATTTTTGGCCTACTTTGTAGCTAGATTATGGAGGAAAGAGTAAGCTAAGGACACATCTCGGTCTTCTTCTCATCACAAATGCCCACCAGATAACACTGTTCAATGCTTAAAATCTCCAAGAAGTGAAACTATTTGCCTACTTGTATTGGATGCCACACTCTTTAACTGCTGCACCAGAGGATTTAACAGCTTCCCAGCTTTTAATTTATTTTTGCTTGTCCTTCTTCTCCGACCACTTGGGGGGGCGGTATGAAAAAACCCCACGTTGGGAGGTAAGGGTTTCCCCAGGCGCAGGTACAAAGCTTCTATTTCATTCTTCTGCTGAGTTTGCAGCTCTGAGATCTCTTTCAGGTGTCTGATTTGAAAAAATAGGGGAGAGGAGAAGGGGAAAAAAGAGGAAGAAGGAAAGATTAAGTTTTCTCGTCTAAACTTAGACATCTTGAAAACACAGCAATTAAAAAAAAAGGTGCTAGGTCTCCTCCAAGCACCTTGCTTTCTCCTCCCCACCCCAAAACGCTGTTATTATATATTTCACATCTTTCAGGTTTATTTACTGAAAATTAATAAAACTATGCTTGGAAGTAAGCTTCAGCTACATATAAACCTGGTAGCAAATACAGGCAAACAAAATAATTTTTAATGTTTTTTTTTCATTAAAAACTGATTTTCATTTTTTGTTGCAATTATCAAATCAGAAATGCATCATCAAGGGAACTCATGGTATAATTTAATGCACTGTAAAGTGCCATTTTGGATTTGTTGTTGTTTATTGCTGTTTAGTCCTGTCTGACTTGCTGGGATTTTCTTGGCAAAGATACTGCAGTGGTTTACCATTTCCTTATCCAGCTCATTTGACAAATGAGGAAACTGATGCCAACAGGGTTAAGTAACTTGACCAGGGTCACTTAGCTAGTGTCTGAGGCTAGACTGGAACTCAGAAAGATGTCTTCCTGCCTTCAGGCCTGGCATTCTATCCACTGTGCCACCTAGCTGCCACCATTTTCAATTACATAGTTTTTAAAATAGTGACTCTCATTTTGTTCAGTTTGAAATGAAAATAAATTGGATTCGTACTGCAGGACTCTGGCTCAATACATTCAAATCTATTAATTATTAGATGTATAGTGAAATGGGTTATTTCAGTCTTGTTGAAAATGTCTCCAAACAAATATCGAGAGGAGGCAGCATTATGGAGTTGGAGTTGTAAAATTCTGACTATCACTTATTAGTTGAGTCCCTATGCAAGTCACTTAAGACTTTATGTCCCACACATCTCCAAAATTACAAAATTATTTAAGTAGAGGGATTTGTCTCCCCACCCCCCAACCTTTACCATCAAATCACAGCTCCATCATATTCCCTGCACCTTTCCTGGTATAAACAAATTTGGCCAAATAAAGGAGAAAAAAGGTGAGTTCAGATTTACATATGAAGGCAACTTGGAAAAATTTATTGAACCCACAGGTTGAAAAAAAAAAGCAGATACTAAGAAATGAGAGACTATTTCAATCTATCTCCACTATGTATCCAACATTTGTCCGCCCTTTCATGAATTTCATAGATCACAATGAAACAAGAGATGTGAATAGAAATATTTTGAAAACTTAAGAGTATTGTAGAAATTAATTATTAAAAATGGGCACTAGGTTCTAAATTGAACTTCAAGTTCCTGTCATCCCAGCCAATACCAGTAAGGGGAAGGAGATGACCTGGGGCTTTGTAGGCTGCTGATGTCTTGATTCCTTCCCTATCCAAATCTTTCCAGAGTTTATAGAGAAGTTTTATGTACAACAAAGGCAGGAAAGTAATAAACTAAAAACAAATGGACTCAGTGTACACTACATCTTTACATGACTGCAGATCAAAGATCAAGGATTTTGGGTCCATCATCTATATAATAAAAGGAGCTCCAGAGCTAGCATCTTTAAATTTATAGCTTAAAACAAAATACCATTTGTTTATAACACAGTACTTGTTACCTGGTTGGCAGTGTGATTCTAGTGTGAAAATTTAAATTTTGGCCATGATCTTGGCTACAATGCTACTTGTGCATATCATGAAGGGTGATTTGATGGCTGTAGAGAATGGTGCTATCATCTTATGCTACATGTATATCTTTGAGGGGGCTTGCTTCAACTTACTTTTCCACAAAGGGAAAACAGAGCTTCTAAGTTTTAAAATAAAATTTCTTCTTCCCATTTTTAAAGATAAATTAGGTTTTTTTCTTATTTGAAAATGAAAAACAAGATTTATGCTTGCAACCTCAAAGTTATCTCTTCACAAGGTTTTTCTAGAACAAATTCTTGCAATCTTTTCTCCTTAAAAAATTCATTTAGAGGCATCACCTCCATTCCCCCCACACCAACCATGGGAATCAATATTCAATGAAGCCTTTTTTTCCAATGAATATCTTCTCATGAGAACCATATTCCAAAGATGATGACTCCTATTTACATAGGTTCAAGCTTTCCATGGATTGTTTAATAAAATATGAACTTCAGTTATAGTCAAAATAGTTCTAGTATGAAGCATATTTTAAGGTAGCTTAATAACTTGAAAACTGATATTCCCCAAAGCATTGTCATTTGCTATCTTTTCTCTGTAAATTTTCTTCTTTTGTGAATATGTCTTCCATCATACCTTCTACTTTCTATCACCTCTAGGAAAATGACCTACAAAACTATATCTCTACCCCTGATCTCAGTCTCTTGCTTATTCCATGGTCTTTTATTTCTAGTTGCCAGAATGACATCCCCACCAGATATGCCCCATAAGCACCTCAAACCTATGATCCAAAATGCATTTAAAGCTAGTTCTCTTTCTGAACTACCCAATTTCTGTCAGTAGCACCAATATTCTTCCAGCCCCTCTGGCTACAGTCTTTTATTTCTCCCTATTCTTCATTCTCTATATCTGAACTGTCATTATGATATTATTTTATCCTTCAAAAGTCTCCCTGATTTACCGATTCCTTTCACAAGTCTCAAAACCTGGATTTCTTTAATAGCCTTCTGAAGGTGATTTTACTCCATTTTATCCTGCACACTACCAGTCAGTATATAATATTAAAAAATTTTATAATCAGGTTGGTTTCTTGCTCAGAAAATTAAAATGTCTCCATTCTTTCTACTATAATGAATCACACTAGCTACTTTTTAATGATATTCATATTTTGTCCTTACTCTTCTCTATCCAATCTTATCTCCCACCTCTCCAACAAATGTCTTCTATTTCAGCCAGTCCCGTTAACTGTTTTCTGTGTGCATTTTATCAATCCCCACTCCTGTTGATGTAGGTGTTCTATCCAAAATGGCTTTCCTCTTCTCTTTTACTTGTCTAAACTCTATACATCCATTAAGATCTATCTTAAGTTTCAATGATTCCATAAAGCCATCTCCAACAACTTCATGCAACATCTGATTGAATTTTTCTTCGTCAAGACCACCCTTGAACATCTGCTTTCTAGCTGTTTCATGAGTGTTATTTGTCTCCTCACCAAATGGAACTAGGACACACATTAGGTGATTATAAAGTATCTTGTTTTTCACTATAACTTGGGAAGCAGAGTACTAAAAGTAAGGAGATAGTAATCAAGAACAGTCTTAGAGAGTGGTGGTGAATTCAGAAGTTTCTGACACATACTATGAGAAATCCTTTCCTAATACTTATCTCTGGATCAGTCAACAACAGTGAGGTTGCCAGGAAAGTCAAATATTATTTAATTCAAATATATTAAAGGGACTTAGTAATTAACTCTCTTGATTCTTGTTTTTTCCTCTTTTTCCATTCCCCATTTTGACAGTAGTTAAGCAAATACCATACCCCTGGTAAAATATCTATGGCTTTTAGGTTACTGTAACTCTGTCAGCGGCTCATCAGTAAATGTCCTTCTTGGTCAGCATTACAATTATAGACTCCTCCCTTTCCTTGTCTCTCAGGCCACATGGAGGGAGAAAGATCCAGTGGAGTCAACAGATCTGAGTTCAAATCCTGACTTTGATGCTCATTATCTGTGTGACCCTGGTAAGTTACTTAACCACTATGGGACTGTTTTCTAAACTATAAAATAACAGTTGGAATAGTTGGCTTCTGAGGTCCCTTCTAACTCAGATTTATGATTTTGTGATCTTCTGGCTTGAAATTCCAAGAACTCTGGGTCCTGGGAAGTAAAGGGGAATGGCAGTGGTAAAGGCAGATGGCACTAGCTGGCTAGGTCATGTGGAGTGTGTAGCACAAAAATGAGTTCCTATTTCAAGGCTAGGGGAGTTGATAGTCAGTCCTTAACTCCTGGTCACAACATTTAAGGAACTTAACTAAGCAATCATACAGGGATAAAAATACAACTAATTGGATGGAGGGTGGAAAAAAGTCATCTATTAAAAATATATACAAAAATGGTAAGTTATATGTCTGCATGAAATCAAAACCATCAAGCCTAACCCCAGTGGCCATAGGCATTTATTATACTGGTATAGAATAATACAGAGATAGTAAATAGCACTGGAGAGATATCTAGAAACTGCAGTATAGCCTAAGAAGATCAGTGTAAAGATCAGGCAATAGGGGAGAAGGTGAGTGGACAAGAGGAACCCTTAGTTTACCTGCATACTACACATACATGTATATAACAGATGGATATTTTCCCACATTTTTTGGTAACATTTTCTACCCCTAAAGAATTATTACTTGGATGTAATAAAAACTATACTTGGTTTAGACTTTGATCCACACTGAAGACTGTAGTTCTTCCTACCCCCCCCCCCCCCATCCCCCTGCCATGGAGACAATGCTCTACTATAATACACACATCATATGGCCTTGGCAACAGACTGCAACACCTACTTCTCTCTCAGACTTTGCAGCTCCTTTTTAATGTCAGCATCTTCGAATTCAGAGTCATTGTCACTGCTCACATAGGAGGACTGGGAATGGAAAGAGGTCACACTAATGGTTGGGATTTTCATTCCTTGGCTTTTACTAGGAGAATCAGAGCCCAGAGATCCAGTCTTCCCTGATCGGTGTAAGAGGGCTGCAGCTGCTTTCTTCATGAAGTCACTGGCTGTGCTGCTACTGGGCAGAGAGGACTGCTTCTGGATGGAGGGCTTTCGTCGGAGGCATTCATCCCCTGAATCACTAGATATAGGCTCACCCACTCCAACTTCAATTGAAGATGCTGTTTGCACACGTCGGACAGCTATCTTCAAATCAGGGCTGGAAGGAAGCTCATCCAAGTAGACATCTGGAGGTGCAGAATATCTTAAGCACTGGGGTGATGCCAGAGTTAATTCATCTTGTGTGCTGACAACGGAAAATCTGCCAATAGTTTTGGCCGGTGTGTCACTGTCATACTTTTCTGTCTGCTTTTGATGGGAACCAGAATCAAGAGAACTGTGCCTCTGAAGGTTACTTAGCTCTCCATCTGCTACAAACGTCTGCGACAAAGTTCCCATGGGTTTAACCAAAATTTCAGGCTCTATTTGATCATCCCTTTTTGAAGTCTCCAAATGTTTTGTGACAACTGAAGAAGGGGTGCCCTTAAGAGGGGAAAAAAAGCAAACATAGAAATGAAGAGATTCAATTAAAAATTTGAGCAAACCCCACCAACATAAGATAAGGGCTCTCAAAAGAATTTTGTTACCTGAAGAGTTTGGATTGTGCTTGAGAAGGATGTTGAGCAACCATGAGAACTCAGCGAGATGCTGAGAGATGACTCTGTTAAATAAATTAAAAATAAAAAAGGTTACTTAGATGTACAACTTGGGGAAAAATGACTAGGTTACAGTTCAAGCATCCATTGGAAAAATCCAACTAGTAAGTACCTCTACATATAAAGATACTAAGTAGCTGGATGGAAAAACAAGATTTCTTTTGATATAGCTAAAACAGATCAGTTACTGTTCCATAAAATCAGTAACCTATACTTTTTTCTATTGAATTCAAAAATAATATTCCAAATCTTCCATGATGATAGAGTTCAAAATTTCATAAAATTTTGTGAAATACTTTAGAACTCATATCTTTCTAGTCTCACTACACATTATATTTCTTTTCAAAAATTTTAGCCAAATGGCCTATATACTTATTCATCCATAACATTCCATCTCCCAAATGGAATAGAGGACCATTTCATTGAGTCTTTAACTTTTCTTAAGGATTAGCTCAGGCCTTTGCTGATTCCCTCAGTTGTTAGCTCTGTTGCCTCTGCAAATCATCGTATACTTATTTCTCTTACCTTTGAATGTGTTGGATGGTTCCCAACATACTCCTCCCCCAGTAGCATGTAAGCTCACTGAGGGCAGAACCATTTTTGCGAGCTGCCAAAGGACACTTTAGTAATAGGACTACATGGTGCCTATCAAGCCAAACCATGTGTTTATATTAGAAAATAGAACTAAATATACACCATGGTGTGATTTCCCCATCTAGCTATAGAATTAAGAAGTACAACACACTCCAAATTAACTGCAGAGATCAGGATACTAATCCACATAAAAGGGCAGCTGTGGTCCAAGAACAAGGAGTCACCCAGTTGCTTGTATGGAAATGCAAGCCTGATGCTCCTGGCTAAGTAAGGCATTTCTTATCATTACCAGTTTTCCAGAAAGAATGAACTGCCACACCTTAAAAGAGTGGGCTAACCTGATAGACCTGGGATGTTTGCCATAGCAAAAGAAAGTCTTCCCAAAGATTCACCTTATCCAGGAAGAGTGTTTAGGGGGCAAAATCATCTGATATCTCATTCTGCCTCTGTCCAGCTACCAGAAACTCCCTCCCTTCCACCCTGACAGGATTTCCTTCTTCTGTTAAAAAAAAAAAACACACACACACACAAAAAACAAAAAACCCAGATTCTCTGGAAACCATTTACCTTTAGTGTGTTACTGAATTTATCCTTTCACCTTTAGGGGAAGGACTAAAAGTAGCTTTAATGTAGTCATATAATGAGGACATTAGATTCCTGCCAGCAATATCTAAAAAGATGACAATCTTCATTAAGGTCTTTCTTTTCCAGAAGATTTCCATGGCTTATTTCCCCCCATGGGAGAATGCTCCAATGCTAGCACACAGGCGATTTTCATGAAAATATTAACAGTCTGTACCTAGCCAAATCTTCCTGGTAGGGCAGCTTCCCTTACCTACTTGCATTGGTTTATTCATACAAAAGCTTTTCAATCTCATGTGATCAAAATTATCTATTTGGGGATTTTTGTGTGTGTGTGTTTGTATGATTGCCCTCATTCCTTGTTTGGTTAAGAATTCTTCCACAAACCAAAGCTGTGACTGTGTTCTCTTCTAAGTGTTTTATAATGGGCTTTTTGATTATCAGATCATATACCCATTTAGAGTTTGTTCTGTATATGCCCTAGTACATATTTTTGAAAGGTTCATTCCAGATCTTATTCAACATGTTTATATAAGCCCAGGATTAAGTGTAGTCACTGATTGTTGCAAACTCTCATATTAAGAGGATACACTAGTAGATATCCAAAATGGGTTAAGATGAAGGATGAAGCAGGCTAGCATGTGACCTCTGAAAGTTTCCTAATCAGATCAGGGTTTATTTTCAATTACCTGTACTTTTCGGTGAGCCCTCTAGTTCTGATGGCTTGACTCCCCTTTGCATCATGTCTGACATTTCCACCTTCAGCAAGAAAAAAAAGAAATAATACCACCCGTGGCCTTCCATCACATCTTTGGTTGGGAAAAAATAAGTCAAAGTGTACTTCCCCTTCTTTGTCGCTAGAAAGCTTTGCCTCTCTTTCTTCCTTTTCCCCTCTCCCTGAAGTACAATCGAATAACTAGGATATTTCGGGGAACAGCAAGAAGCTGATTTGTACAGAACTAAACAGCTCAGTTCCAGCTCACTTACACATCTGACAACCCGTTTATAACCCAAGAATACACTATCTCATGCTCCTTCAAACAGGGAATTATTTGTTACAGAAAGAAAGGGGGCGAGATAGTAGGACCCAAGTGGGAGGGGGGAGTCATTAGACTGTGATAGAGTGCCAGGAAATTCTCTTTTGGCAGGTCTCAGCTAGGTGGGTGGCTTCCCCCTTCTTCATTCTCTAGATTCCTTTGCATTTTATTTGAAATTCCCTTATAATATACTCTCTAGTTGTGCCCTGTGCCTCCCTCTCATGTTCCATGGATGGCTTCTCTCATTTAATGGGCATATTCACTCACCACCTGTCCAGTCAGGGCATGGCATGAGGACACATCTGCAGGGATAAATGATGGTAGTTTTTCATCAGCAGCAGAGGTGGTACCACTGGTAGCTTGGTAGGAGTCAATGGTGGAGGCCAAAGCAAGAGGAGGAAGCAAGCCTTCACTCAGTGGCTCCAGAGTGAATTCACTGTCGCACTGCTCCAGAGGGGTCCCTGCTGAGGCAGAAGAAGTGGGAACATACTCCTGGTACAGTAAATTACGCAGCTTCTCATCCAGGCTCTTAATTGTGTTATCTACAAAGCCAACCCTAGGAGGTGGTCCCTCTCCATCAGATTCAAATGCAGATGGTGGCTGTGGGAGACTGGTTCCAGGGCCAGTGCCACTCACTGGCTGGGACTGGCTGGGGAGCACTGGTTGCTGGGGCATGGCAGTGGAGACTTGAGGTGGGCTTGGAAGCTGGGATCCTTTGAGACTTGGTGGTTCTGACACAACAGCTGAAGGAAGCATTTGACTGAGCAAAGGATGAGCAGCTCCACTTGGCTGGCTGGTCTCAGGTCCAGGAACTGCAGAGAGCATTGCTTGAGGTTCTGGGGCAAGTTCTGAGATAACCCCTGCCTCTGTTGCCAAACTGGTAAGAGTGAGGACAGATTCTCGACGTCCCCCAGCGCAACACGGGACCTCCAAGGTAGGGCCACAAACATCTTGGTCAACATTTTGTGCAGGTGGGCTGGCAGGCTTTGCAACAAGTTGAATATCACAATTTTCTATCATCAAAGAAGAGCTGGGGGCAGGAGCTTCATACTGACCAGCTGGGATTGGCTGCTCAGCAGGAGTCCCTCCCTGGCCAACGGTCACAGCTGGCTCGAGGATACATAGAGCTGGCTCTGGCAGCACTGAAGCTACTATTTCAGCCTCATTTGGCAAGACAGCCAAAGGTACTGAGACCTGTGCCAAAGGAGTGGGTGCCCTGCTGTGAGTGTCACTGAGACCAGCTTGAATGGGAAGCTGTGAACCAACTAAGATGCTTGGTTGTTCAGTCCGTGACAGCAGGTCCTCACAAGGCTCAGGATCTGGAATGGACAATAAAAACATCTTGTACCAGGCAACCATGCTCTGTGCCTATTGCTTACTTAATGCAACCTTTCAACAACCCAAATCTTCCTTAAATTCCTTTCAGTGCATTACAATTTTAAATAATAACACATTTATGTCCATTATCTTCTATGGGTTTCCCCAGGCAGTTAGGATATTTAAACATTCAAGTATCACAGAAATAGGAAGAATTGCTCATGAAGTGGTTTAAAAAACATAGGTAGAGCAATGAATCCAAAACCAAGTGCGAGGTTGAAATTCTAGTTTTGTCACTCACTATCTGTATGAGTTTTTAATAATCGTGATTTCTTTGGGCTAAAGTTTTTAGTTCCTTATGGATAAGGCCAGATAGTTTTTATGGTCCCTATTATTTTCAAATGTGAATCAATCTTGTAATTAAAAATAAAGAAATAAACAAAATGCAAAAAAAGTGGAGATATGAAACCTGGATAATGGGTCCAGCCTTATATTAATTATGCTATGTATGGCCACAGAGCCAATCATATCATCTCCACCTTTCTGATTTTCAATTCTCTTAAAATGGGTCTAACTGCCCTAATCCTGCATTTGTTTCAAGAATATTGTGAAATATTCTAACAGGGGTAAAAGTATGATAAAAAGTGTAGAATATTACAAACACAATTTTGTTGTAAAAAAAAAAAAGAGTATCTATCATTAGAGAGGGATTTTGTAAGGTAAGTGTACCTTAAATGGAAGGGCTCATGTGAATAGGTTGTCCATTACATTGACTTTCCTTACAAGGGTGTGAGTATTTAGCACACAAATTATGCATTGATTGTGAACCTTAAAATTTCACAGACTTATGAATGTTAAAAAATTTTACTCCACATTGAGGAATCCTCAAATTCCCTACTGAGAAACATTCCCCATTTTGATGTGAGAACTCGCCAGGATCAGAAATGGGAGGACCTCTATTCCACCAGGACTTAAGAATGCTGTAGGGCAGAAAACTCCTTGCTAAACAAAGAAAGTACTTGGATCCATGCTTATGGTGGGGCAAGGAGTTCTTTGAGCCAGGCCTGTTTTTAGAATTTATACAATGGGATGCTAGGTACCTAAAAGGGTCGGGCAAGTTTTCTCTTGATGAGATTAGTTGACTCAGCTGTGTTTTCTCTAGTTCAGACTTACTGAGGATCTTGGTCAACACAACAGCATTTTTTCTGATTCAGACTTACTGAGGAGATTGGTCGACTTAGCAGGAATTTAGATGGGCAGTCCTTTGGAAAGCATCTACAGTGATTGGTAGATGTAGGGACTTAGGGGCGGTGACATGGGAGAAAAACCCCTATATAAGAAAAAGCAGAATCTCTTGAGGATATATATAGCCTTTTGGAGAAATCCTTTTGGAGGATCTCTGATGAGGATCGCTTGGGAAGAATCTCTTGAGAGAGGCTCTGGAGAAGGGAAGCTCTTGGAGGACAATCTCTAAGGAGGTCTCACTGGAAGGCTCTCTGGTGAAGTCAGCTGATACGGAGCTGGCCTGGTGTCACTAGAATCCTTGTTTAGGCAGACCTTGTGGTGAGTGTTAAAAAACGGACTCACTGATTCTCTCTCTTAAGACTCAGGTCTAGGCCATATTGGCTTGAGGCCCTTCATAATTATTCCTTTCCTACTCTTTCTCTCTTTCTCTAATTCCTCATTATATTATTAATTTAAAATCTCTATAAAACCCAGTTGACTTGGGTATTTGAATAATTGGGAATATTTCCCTGGCGACCCACCCTATATTTGATTTAAAAACCAAGACACTGGAGTGAAACATATTTTCTGCGGTCAAATTTACTCACCCTCTCTTATATCTATCACAATTTATATCTTCCACCATTTTAATCACTACAGTTTAAGACCTCAACCATTTTAAATCTCACATGATAAAGGCAAAGTACTTATTTAATGGAAAGTTAGAACTCTGAAAGCTAGTTTTCATTGTATGTTAATTTCTTATCCTGAGAGCGGGCATTTGATATTATGATGGAAGTTACTTAGAAAATATGATTTTATTCAACTTGTGCTTCACATTCAGCTTTTTTTGGAATTTCTCTAATGTAGAAAGAGCAAGATTCTAGCTCTATAACTAGTCCTCTCCCCAGGTACTCAGAAATAAAACAAATTTACTTAAGATTCTGATATTCAGAAGGTTTTTCCAAGGTCATGTAATCCAACTTAACACTCAAAGTAGGAATTCCTTCTATAACATCCAGGACAGAGGGCCACCCAATTCTATGAGAGTACCCTTGCCCAAAGAATATAAGGAGAAAAATGAGAAGAAACCTAAGGGGTACAGAACAGAATTGGGAAAATGGAATGAAGTCAATAAATCTCATCATAGCACAACCTCTTATAATGTCTTCAGCTACAAAGAAGAGGAAAAGCAGTTTTCTGGTTACATGAATAAATATCTAAGTTCTTATTTCCCTACCTTGATATCCTTCAGGTTGCTGGGGACACAAAAGAGGAGGGGGAGATGACTCAGGGGCTTCTGTTGTCGGGTTTTCTGCTACTGGACATATAATGAACCACCTTTTTCCAGTATGTAGAACTATGGGTATAATGAAAAAGAAAGTTAGTTAATATTATCAGAATTGCAAATTCTTTGTGGTAACAGAACTCCTTTCCTGTTCTTATTTCTATGTAAGAAGCCTTCACAGGATATCATACTTATTATTTTTCCAAGAAGAAACATAGAAAGAAAATAATATTCTATAAGACATGTGCTAATCTAGTTACCCTCTCTTCCCACGATACTTTTTCTTTATGAATTGGGACTACAAGACTTTACAGATGCATGAAGTGCACAAGAGAGAGACTTGAATATCAATATAAAAAGGCACGGAAATACTAAATTTGGCCTTTTCAAAGAGATTGCTATACTCACTGACATTCTGATGGACATGCCTCAGATTCCAAATGATGTAATGAAGCAATGCTTCTCAACCATATCTTGAACCTTTCCTGGCTTGAAGGATCTGTACTAAGTGAACAGCTTTGGGTGATTCAAGTGAGAATGTAATGGAACTCAAGGGCAAAGAGAACAGGTTAATGGATAGAAAGGATCTGTGAGCCTAAAACCACTACATTGCTTTTCTATAGTTTTTTTAAAGTGTCTATGCTATTGATCAGAGCAGGCACTTAATAGAAACACCAAGGTAGAAAACAGCCTCCTCCATCTGCACAATTTTTATTGCTGTCTTTTCTTTATAAACCTTCCAAAGACCCACCCATTACCACCCCAATACCTGGTAGCCTTTCTTCTGTTTCTTATCACTAAGGGCTTTCGTTTTTGTTCACTTAGGATCTTAACACTGTCTTTTATGAGACTATCATGTGTAAGATCTCACTGGAAATGTGCTATTGTCTACATCTACTGGCCAGACATCTTTATATTGTTTGGGATTATCTGGGGTTTTGACTTGGAGATGGCAGTGTTCTCAGGTTCCCAATACCATGACCATAAGATTGCTATAAGGAAATGAGTTTTTGAGGAGTCTGACACTGAAAACATAGCAGTTTGACATCATTAAAAATACTGATGTTTCCAAAATATAACAATCTAATCCCATACTTATTTGGAGTCTAGTCATTATATTTACATCAGTGGACCAACTCCATGAGTGGGTTTCATAGTATGGATTCAATTCAAAGTCCTCTCAAAATACATTTTTTTTCTAAATCTTGTTCTTCCAGTGTTAATGGTTAGACAAATCTCTCTTTTGATGGATGTTATAATGAAGCTTTGCTACAAGTAGTATGTAGTATTCTGTAACTAGGAATGTTTAGACAACCTCACCATCAAGTAAGAATTCTTGTTTGAATTCTGTGAAAGATACTTTCCATGATAATGGCAAGAACCTCAGGAATGCAAAGTATAAGGCGTGGTCCATAGCAGGTGCTTAATAAACATTTGCTGAATGAATGACTGATTATCTCCCTATTTTCCTCCTCATTTGTAGATCACTGTCACATCTGTCATCCTATAGTACATATGTAGGAGAAATCTTGTTTGAGAACAGCTTTCAAAGCTGCATTTTTATCCCTGAATCAGGTTCTTTAAGAAAAAAAAAAATTCGTAATAGATGCAATGGGATCTCATCTTATCTAGACCTCAATTCAACTGTGGACTGTAGAAATAGCCTACTGAGCAAAATCATCTCAAAGTCTGGTTGTTGTTTCCTTTTCATATTTCATTAACAGTACACTTGATATATTGAGAGGCTATTTTAACACATCTGAGAAATGCAAAAGCAGGTAAGTAGGTTGGTAGTAATGCTATTTTCTTGGTTTCTTTTTTCTCCCGTTATGAAAGCATTATCTGATCTCGTCCATTCTTTTGGAAATCTCCCCCTCTTTTGAATGAGTTTGAAAAATCAATTTCTGAATGTGTAAAATTGTGTTGCCTCCAGTATAGATTGCTGAATGTGTTTCACCAGTTCCAGTTAGTTTTACTGACTTTCTTGTCAGTCATTGTTACCTCCTCACATTTTTAAATTACAGTCCAAATATGGTGGGGCTCCACACTGCCATGGAAAATCACATTATCCATGTTTCTAATTGGACCGTTGACTTTAATGGTATAAAGGAACATCCAATGAAGAAACTGTCTCTACCAATGCCAGATTGGAATTTATAGCCTTAGAGAGTTGCCTGGGGAAATAGATGACTATAAAACTTATAGCAGCTATATTCTACTTCATATCTGTTTGTTGTCCTGGTTTTATCTACAAATATTCCTGGATATTTTACACCAAAAACTCTAACAGTTCATTTTTCCTGTGGATGCTTTTCATTGTTACAGGAAACAACCATGTACTACTTTCTCTAGGAAGCCTTTCCTGAATTCACCAGCTGAAAGTGATACTTTTTTGTGAATTTCTACTTTGCATCATACACATTTATGTATATATTTTCTTTTCCGACTGGATTATAAACTCTTTGGGGCAAGGCCTATTATAATTTTTTCACCTTTTATATCTATGACTAGCATATGATAAATGATTGCTTGTTCAATTGTTGGATTAAAAAATAGTTTCCTCTTTCTTCTTTTGCAATTACTATTGACACCTAAGTTAAAATTCTCTTCATCCTACTGTGTTTGTTAATGCTTTTTATGAACACTTCAAGGTAAAATGAAGTGTCTCATATAATTCTGTTTTCAGGTGTTGAGAGAATGATGAAAACACATCTTCCCAACTCCTTTATTCTCCTCTCCAAAAAGAATGAGAAGACTATTCTTTCAATTAACTCCAAATTTTGCTGTCTTCAATTTTTAGCATATGCACATCAACATAGATGTACTTTCTTTTCTCAAGTAGCATAGCAACTTGTTTGTTGCAATGCAAAAACTGCATATTAAGAATCCTCACACTTAAATGTAATAGATGCAGATCATTAGTGTCAAATTAAAATAAAAATTGGGGGGACTCCATATTAACTTAGAAAATCACAAATTAATAGTACTTCTGTGGTACTGTATTGTATTTATTTTATTAAACATTTCCCAATTACATCTTAATTTGGTTTGGGCTACAATTGGGAGATTTCCAGGTCACCAGAGAGTTTGCCGCTCTGATGCAGACCATCTAAGAACTCTGAGTTTTGTGATACTTTTTTGCTCTTTTTTTTTGTGTCCTTGCCAGGTTACACAAGCTTGGGGAATTTTGTATTTTGGTCCATTGTGAGAGAAGCCATGGTTAAAATAAATTTCAGGAAATGTTCAAATAAACTCCTAGGATTAATCTCTACTTATCCAGTCTGGCCTTCCTTTAGACAAATAGTATGTTACAGCGCAGATATTTGAAGGCTTCCCAACTTATTAGAAATGGTCATCATTTGCTTTCTGATGAAAATGAAAATACATATACTAAATTCCTCTACCCTCACTCTTATAAAGATTAAGTATTTTTTCAGTACCCAACTCTGAAATCTTTGGACTAAACAGAAAGAAACTTTAACTATTGACTTTTGAAACAATACCCTGCTACAGTGAATTCTTTCTGTCTCCTTTCCCTTCTACTAAAGGTCCAACTAGTTTCTCATTCACTCTCCCAAGACCCTTTTTCATAACCAGATCAGGAGAGACTTCTCTTTGAAATAACTAGTTTAATAATCAGACTAAGACTAAGGTTTACAAACTTCTTTGGGTTGTGGACCTCTTTGGAAGTCTGTCAAAGTTTGTGAGTCCCATTCTCAGAAAAATATTTTTAAATGTATAAAATTACAAGGAAACCAATTAGACTGAAATATAATTAAAATATTAAAGAAATGAGGTCACAGGCCCTCAAGGTCAAAATAAACTCTGGCCTAGGAGGAAGAAATATTTTATTACACCAGTTAAAAGGAGTATTTTCTTGAGTTCACCTTTGATCTACCAGAAAGGGGAAACTTTGGAGAAGTGGTCAAAGAGAGACTGAATAGTTTTAGGAAAATAAGAGTAGACCAAAAATGAATATTGTTGATTTGTTTGATGAAATGAAATGTGAAGTAAAGTTTTACTGGAGATCTGTAGCCATTTCCTAAGTCCATTGCAGAATGTTGTCTTTTGTCTGGGAATAGCATAATTTGTGATTCAGAAAGAAGTGCCTTGTGAGAGAGAGAATTTGAAGACTATTACGAAATTCTGTTCAATTTTGGATTCTTTCCCTAAGAAGAAATGTTTAGATGTGTTTTTATCCAAATTAATTAAAAAAATTCTCCTGGCAGGCTTGTGCCTAAAGCACAAAGTACAGAATGTTCTTCCCCATGTCATGGCTTTCGAGCACCTGCTATAACTTCACATTATTATATTCATATAAATTTTTTAAGGGTAGCAAGGAAGGAGTGCTTACCATTCTGTTGATACACAGGGGCATTCAGTTGAGACTGTCGATTCTCCTTTTTAAGGGACAACAGATTAGAAATTAATGTGATTAATGTGGAAAAAACATCCTGGTATAAATTTTTTCAAAAACATCCTGGCATAAATTACAAACTTAACTTAAGAGTTGTACTTAACCTTATGAGATCATCTAGTCAGAGATCCAAAAGGTAATTTCTTCCTTGCTTCTCTTATTTGTTTATGATATGACCTTTTACATCTAAGTCACATATCCAGTCAGAGCTTAAGTATGGGTTAAATGAAAAACAAAAAAAAAATTTCATCTAGTCCAACCTTCTAGCTCACATTGGACTATTTTCTATGATGGCTATTAGTATTTCAACAGAAAGCTCAGTATGTAATTGTCCAGAAGCATTTCTTCTCCTCAGAAGAAAACATTCTTCTTTAATGTATACCACAGACTTGCCATTAGCACTTAATATTCACTAACAGAAGTACATGAAACTCACTTCTCCAATGTCTAGTCCATAGGTATTATGCTGAGGGCTCATTCCTTGATCCGAGCTCTGTTCACACTCCAGATCCTCACTAAGCATGTCTTCTGCTTTATCAATGATATCTTTCATTTGTTCAATGAAGGTTTCCTTTTCAGTCTGAAGTATGAATTCATTCTCTACCTGTAAATACAAAGGGCTCAGAGGAACAATTTCATTTTAAAAATAGGATTGAAGAAGACCTGCAAGGAGTGTTGGAATAGGGAAGCTTGGTGACATGTGATTTCTGTGATTCCTTCTAATCTAGACATACAGTGATTTGTTGATAGAAATTAAGGTGTTGTTGAGATTTCAGCAACATAAAGAATTCTTGGAGATAGGCTCCCTCTTCCAATGTTTTTAAATTTATTATCTTAAGAGACTTATTTGGGACATTAAGAGGTTAAATAATTTGTCTAAGGGAACAACTACTATATATCAGAAACTAAATTTGAACCCAAGACTTCCTCATTCCAAGGCCTGATTTCTATTTACCATAGTATGCTAGTTCTTAAAGAAAATTAATCTAGTAACTTTATGAAAAACACTAGTAGATTAGAATGAATAGAGAAACAATGTATTAAAGGAACAGAAAAGATAGTAACAAGATTGAGAGACACCAAGAAACTCTGGTGACTCCCTAGATACAGAGGTAAAGGATTATACATTTTTTTTGCCTGTGTGCCTGGGAAATTTATAGGCAAAGACAGCAAAGTCAAGAGGAGAAGTCTGGCAAGATAAGGAAGAAAATGGTATTTAATTTAATCTGAAGTTTAAAATGTGAATTTGTTGTAGAAATGTCATGCTGTGCTTTTATTAATGGAGTCCACATTGATTTTAACATTTTTAGCAGCTGCATTACCTAGTTAAAACATATTAAGTTTGTGATCAAGCAAAATCCCACATACTTCTTTCATACAAACTTATTATCAAGCCAGGTCTTTTCTTAATGTCATTGATTTTATAATCTAAATACAGGACATTATAATTATTCCTAGTAAGCTTCAGAGTTTTGGTCTAGGAAAGGCAGACAATCAAGTTTTTGAATCTTGCTTCTGTGAGTCAACATATTGATTATTTCCTCTATAGCTTTGGATCAGCCACACATTTGTTAAGTACACCTTTTGGCTTGTTCCAATTCATACCAACATGTATATGTGAAAGAACAAGAGCAAGAAGATCTTCTATAGGCTGCCTCGAAGGAACTCTCTGAAGATTGACAATCCACTCTGGACTGCTTTAAGTCATCAGATCTCATCATCTTAAGAGATATTTATGAGATATGTCTTCTAATAAAATGTCAAGCTCTCTGCAGCCCTATACAGTTGTAGTATATACAGCTATCTGAGGTTGTAAAATTTTATGCTTTTCTATACTCTTAGCTGAGAAAAATGTTGTTTGGGGTTTTTTTGGCCTTTCTCACTAATGGTCTTTTAAATCAATCATTACACTGAGTTTTATTTGCTAGACTACTTTCCTTAAGACTTTCTATATCTGCTCAATTATAATTGAAAGGTGTCTTGAATCAGTCAACAAAACTTTGTCAAATATAATCTTATCTATCTTAATGGGGCATATTATGCCTTGTCAGGAGCTAATCCTTCTCCTATCATACCATGGTATAGGCAATCAAATCTAAAGCCTTGACACAACCTTAATATCTAACTGTTTCCTGTATATTTTTTTCCACATTGTTAATGTTCAGTTAGACAAAGGCATAAAAAACACTGTCTGTGACCTTCAAAGTCACTAGAGATATATTCTGGTTTTCTTTTGACTCTAACCTTTCTATCCTTATGAATTAAAAGAACTAAGTTTCAGTTGGTATCATAGCAGGCATCCTATCTTCTCTTGGATACATGTCCCATAATGACAACACAGTGCAGCCATGTCTGACAGATGGGCATCTTGATAATTCTTGGTAAGGAGAAGGCAACCTTCATAATGCAGCTCTCTTTCCTGAGCTTAGGAACAATATTTCCTGAACTTTTCGGATGCATGTGAATCATCCTTGATGCTTCCAAGGACTAGTGAATATTGTTTCATCAGAAGATCTATTATTACTCTCCATGGGCAGTTCCTATACATTAAATAGATCTGAGATGATGCTGAGTCTCTTTTCTATCTCCTCTCATACAGAAACATATTCATTAATTCCTCAACTTTTTGATATTGATCCAAATAATTCTCTGCATATTTTTGAATATTTTTCATCCTGGCCTCTTTTCTAGACCATTTATTCCATCATGGATAGAAAGAAGCCCTTTATATTCTCTAAAAAAACCTGAAGTTTAATGAATAGTTTCTCGTGTGTGTTCATTTTTTTTTCCTTGCAGAGAAACTAGCTTATATTTGTAACACAAAACCACAACAACTAAATTAACTTGTTTCTTTTTCTTGAGACAACACATGATGAAACATTTGTTTTTCCCTTCCCATCAAACCCTATAGGTATGGTACATTCAGGGTTCAGTATATATTCAGTCTCATCTTATATCTTCATCAACAGGCCTATAAAATGTACACTAATTTTCAACATGGTAATTCTGCAATGCAGAAAAGTCCTTAATCTAAGAAAAGTTTCAAACATACTCTCTAAACTAAATTCATTAAGGCAAATAAACATACTTTGGCAATATTACTAAAATAATTTTTAAATAGTTTGATTGAAAAAAGTAGTTATCTCATTAGCCTACATATTCACTTAATCAAAACCCCTATTTTTGAAGAATCTACAGGAGGCTGAACATCTGCTATAGCATTTATGACCCAGAGTATATAGGCAGGATTCTGGTAGATAAAGGACCAATTATAAAGCATTCTTTCTAGTACACGTGGATGGATTAGAACTAGAACCAGCAGTCAGAGTGGGCAAATGGGAAGAGTCCTATACGGGCCAGTCTAAAATACAATATATGTCTTTTCCAAAAGCTCCCTAAAGGCTCCATGGCTTGAAGGATAAATTAAGAACATTTCTTTCAGAATAAAATGATATAATATTTGTAAAATGCTTTGTAAACCTTAATGTGTTAATTAAATGCTAGACAATTATCAATTTATTGTATTTTATCATTGCTCCAAAGTAGATTGTTTTTACCTTTATGTTTATTATGAACCTCCCCTTATCAGTCTGGGGAAACTTTAAGAGTCCCCCTTTTCATAATATTTTTAAAAGTAGAAAACAAAAGTTAAGAATTACAAAGAAAACCAATCACATTGAAATATAGTTATCTAAAGAACAAGCTTACAACTCTTAGGTTAAGAATCCCTGCATTAAGGGAAGGCTATAATACTACGAATCAGTTCAAGACTTTTTGATATGTTAAAGGATATTTGAAAGCCAAGGCTTACCATATAAGTAGCGATTTCTTCTGGAGCATCCCCATCTAGATCAAACTTAAAGGTTACCATTTTATGATTGTGTGTTTCCAATTGGCACTCTACCATTTTATCTCCAGTGTTACATACCTGGAAAATATAGATGTTCATCAGTTACCTAGGCAGGCTAGACTCATACATAAACACACATACAAATACACATGTCCTACTCACATTAAGGATAGTTAGTTTTGATTTATTGGCTTTCTCTTGGCGTGAACGAGTGCGGGTAGACTTTCTATGATGTTTCTTTGAAGATTTTCCTTCTTGTTTTCCTCCAAATGCACCTTCACAGCTATCACTCATTTCTTTTCCTGAAGCCACATCAGAACCTCCATAGCTTTGTTGATACCAAGAATATTTGGGGGGTGTGGGGGGTGGAGGGGGATGGAATAAAAGAAAAAAACAAAGCAAAATAACACAACCTTAAAAAAGACAGTTAGGTTTCTAGTAGCAAGAGTTTAATATAACATACTACTACAAGATTTTAACCTGAAAAATCTTCATGTTGTCAACCTAAAGACAATAAATTAAGAGCTAGATAGAATTTCAGAGACCATCTAATTCAGATTCCTCAATTTAAAAATGAAGAAATAGAGGTCTAATAATTAATGGGACTAATGAGCACACTAATGAGTTATACCCATGTTCACACAGATAATACTAATCAGAGACAAAATATGAACCCAGATCCTTGGGGTCAACTCTTTCCACTGTGAGGAACATGGGGGGGGGGGAATCTCTCATAGTTCCTTTTAAGACCATTTGCTTTCATTAGTTCAAATAAGACATCTCAATTTTGGGAGCATTATCTGAATCATCGAATTCAGAAGTGGATGACCAATCTAACCCCTACCTGAAAAAGATTCACCTCACTAACGTATTCAAATGGTCATCCAGCCTATGGTTAAAGAGCTCTCTGTTCCATTTTATTAAGCAAGAACTTATAAAGAGAGCTTAACTAAATTAATGTGTGTAAATATGTACATGCATGTGAGCACAAACAATATACAGAGGTGCACATGTGTGTGCATTCATATAGCTATCTAGATGCACACAAATATTAATATACATGTTCATACACATGTGTGGGCATATGTATGCATGTATACACATATACACTTCATTTTTTACCATTCAGAGAAAGAGAAGGGGCATTCATTTAGCCATTCTGGGCAAAAGAAGAGTTTGTCATTTTATGAATGGGTAAAATATAAATCTTTATTTGGTCTAATGCATCACTGTTTACATCACAGGATAGAGAATGAGCTGAGACTATGCCCCTGATGAAAATATCACTTGCACCTGGGCTTGGAATCCCTTTGAATTTTAGACAGAATTACCTTTCACAGCTCTGCAGGAGGTTTGGTTGTTTCTCTTGGATTGTCTGCTCCTGAAACAGAACAAAAAAGCCAGGCAGATCCATAAATCCTGACTACTGTGAAGTCACTGGGAAATAAAAGGTTCCCTAATTCTTCATAGGATTTTGTACATGGACATACTTTAACATAGCCTGATCCAGTTTAATGGATGCAAGTTCTACACAAATTATAACAGAGAAATGGAATTGAGAAATGACCTAATAACAAAATAGTTTTCTAAGAAATAAATGCTTTGTTATTACTATTAACATACTTTAAATCAAGTTGATTTCCTAAAAGCTGACTGAAAAAAATATGCAAAAATTTTATGCATTTTGCATTTTATGCAAAAAATATGCAAAAAAAACTATGCAAAAATATTAAGTCTCCTTTTATACCTGAAAAGGCACAAGTGCAATATGGTGAATTTTATCATTTATCTTACCAGCTTCCTTGAAGGGAAATTTTTGCTATCACATAGCACAGGAAGCAGGGTGAAACTCTGAAGCCACTACACTGTTATGTGAACTTAGAGAAACTGTAAGGTATAAGGAGAGGAGAAGCAAAGAGCACACTAAATCCATTTGACTACCCTAGAAAGTATGTCTAAAGCAAGAAATTAGTATGACAAATCACTGGCCATGAACCTCTGCCTTCTACTTAAAAAGAACCACAACCATATTGTTCATAGTTAACTCAACAGTTTAATGGCGTGAATAAATTTGAACATATTTTTCTCTTTGTAATTTCTGAGCTATAATTTAAGGGAGCTATAATTTTAGTGACCTAAAAACCTGCCTAAATGAAAAGACATTTATACCAAATATATCATACCTCTTGGGGTGGTTCTGTAGTCAACTGGATAGCAGGACACGGAATGGAAGCTGAAGATATCAGGGATTGGGGTGGGTTTGGTTGAGGCAGGAGGCCAGTTGTCTGAATAGGCAAACTATGATCAACTGATACAGTAGTGGTCGCCAAGGTACCAGAAATCTGAGGGAGATGCTCTGTAGCAACGATGGGAGGTAATATTTCAGGTTGGAACTGCAAAGGTGGAGATAGGACTGCTGATGCCTGAACTGGTACAACAGGGACCTGGGCTGCAACATCCACGCCATATGGAGGGGGGTGTCCAATGAGTATTTGCTATTGTATAATGAACAACAATGCACATTAGAGTTGCTTTATTTAATCCATGGACCTAAGAGCCAAACTCTAAAAGTCTTTGATGTTAACAGATAATCTACCCCCAACCCACCCACACAGACACACAGGATGCCAGCACAATGAATTAAAATTATCCAGATTGAGTTCACTTGAGAATGGTGACATGACATACATATCATGTGTATGTGCATATATACATCCATATGTATGGAAGTAGGTCAGAAAATTTGAATAAATTTTCTTATTCAACGACAAACCAAAATCAATATTTTATATATTGAATACTACTTCATTCTGTGGCCTTTGGGGGGTAGGATATGACATGTAAAGGCAGTCATAATTACATTGGATTTACACATTTCTAAATGGTTTAGAAAAACTGGATAAGAGCTTAGTATGCCAGCCAATACAAATTAGTTCAGTCTTGGAAAACTCCATTAATGAACCTCAGAACTTGTTTGCAACTTGAGACTATCCTGGAGCATTCCATTTTCTGCTCCCAACATCATGCATTAAATTATTTCAACCCATGCACAGTGATTGAGTTACCACTTATTAAAAAAAGAGGAAAAAACCCACAAAGGCATACATACATACAAACATAAAGTAATCAATACTTGCCACCTTTCATTAGCTGGTGGGATTTTTTTTGTTTTATCCCCCCCCCCCCCCCCCCCGCTTGCTCTCTCTCTCTCTCTCTCTCTCTCCCTCCCTCCCTCCCTTCCTTCCTTAAAGGAACTGCTAGGATTATTTAAAGAAAATTTAATACACATGAGAATAAGGGCATAAAAACTTAAATTTCTGTGTGATTCAGGAGAAACTTCCCTTTATAAAATAATCTTATAATGTGGGAATTGGGGAAGGAAGACAGAATTAAAAACTACTTCAGTCTTCAGAAAGATGAGACAATGACTTGAGTTTTGCCCTCCTGTGTACCTGGGGGAAAATCACTATTAATTTGGGATAGAGGGGGTTCTATTTTGTTGCTTATTAGCTGATAGAGAACCTCTGCAGAAGGTATAACCAAATGAGGGCCTGGGAATTTCTTTTTGTGTCCTCTCCTCCAACCTAATCACCTGATTTCATTCAGAGTAATTTCTTTAATCAAGAGTCATAGAATGCTAGAACTGAAAGAGACCTTAGAGGTCATCTATTCCAATTCATTATCCATCCTAATGAAACATTAGATTCCTTCAGATATAATAATTGTGAAAGCACAATGACCTTCATCACTTATGTCTGATAGCACTCACCACACAAACAAGCAATTTTCTTTAAAAACAAATGTCTGAGTACTAAATACATGATTGACAAGAAGGCCCAAGAAAATTCAAAAGGTAAGATTTAAAGAGAGTTCAGGAAAGGCTGAAGGGCATTAACAAAGCTGTGGGTTCATAGTACAGTTGGAAACCAAGACTTACATTTCTTTCATTTTCCCTGAGACCTTCTCCCTTCTTGTACCTGCTTTTCTTTCTTTCTCTCTCTCTCTCTCTCTCTCTCTCTCTCTCTCTCTCTCTCTCTCTCTCTCTCTCTCTCTCTCTCTCTCTCTCTCTCTCTCTCTCTCATCCATCACATTTTGAATTTTAAAAAATTTCAGAGGCTATTCTGAGCTGAATGGATGGTCTGTCAGCTGTAGTCATTAGATGAAATCTGTACTCAAAATTATGTTGTCTAGGAGTTCTTAGTATCATCATAGCATTAGCTAATCTTACAAAGGTTAGGACATTTATGTTAGTAACTTGAGCCAAAAAGTATCTAGCATTACCACCCAACTGGGTCCTCTTGCAAATGACTTCTCCAAAATGCTATCTGTAAGAGCTCTGCAACAAATATTCATTAGTTGAAGCTGGTGTTGCTGAGAACTTATCACAGACTTACTGTGACATGTGCTTTGTTTATAGAACCTTCACAGAGGCCCAAGAAAAACATAAAAGATACATCCTTGGGAGGAAAACTCATCAGCAGAATACCAATGAATCCTACTTCTCTCTTTAGCAAGATGTGATTACTGTTCCCACTCAGTAATATAATACATCAGTTCTCATTATTGAAGCATTGCCTAGGGCACTTTACTTTAAAAAAATAAACAGAATCAGGCAACTCTCCTACTTTATATTTCTACCAATGATTATAGAACGAAAGAATCTTAGAATGGGAAACGACTTCAGACGTGAGTCCAACCTCACATCCAAAACAGAAATTCCAGCTATCTGGTTCCAGATGAACAGTCAATAGAGTACCCACTTCCTATGTGCTTGCTCGTTTTACAAGAGTCTTATATACCAGTAGTTTCAAAATCAGATAAACACAGGGTCACTAAAACAGTATACAAGGATTCTGTGGCTGTATATTGACTTAGAAAACCACACATTTGTATTATTTCTTTTTTATTAATATATCAACATATTAAAATCAGATAGGAACTACATTTTGGTCTGGTTCAGGCCACACTCAAGAATATTGTGGTCGGGGGACTGTGTGTTTTGCCACCTTTTCTGTACACCAAGCAGTAGCTCCATGATACCAAACATGAAACAATAACTCATTATTATACTAACAGCTACCCAAGTTTGAAAACTCTTTGACTCCTGGCAGACCTCCTACCATCCAAAGTGATGGAAGAGAGGCATAACATGGACAACCTGAAAATGCAATTTTAAGAATTGGTGTCAATAACTTTTCCTAGCATAGCCAACCAAAAACAAAGCTCTGCCTGGGTTTTTCCTTCTCTTGCCTTCCACTCAACCACTCATCCAGAAGAAAAGACTCGGCGAGTGAGAATTATCTCTAATGGTGAACATAGATGTATTCTTGGTTCCAAAAACCTTTTAACAATGAAATCCTCAATGCCAAAATGAGCAGAATACATCAAATTGATTACCTGGTTACCAGCCCCAGAAGCCGGAATAGCCTGTTCTGAAGGATGAATTACGCTTGGCTGAAGGGACTGAGGAAGTGGAGGCAGCTGAGGCTGGGGTGGTGGCGGCGGAGGCTGCTGCTGGGAGACCGCTTGTATGTTCTGAGTGTGATGGGGAGAGGGTGGGACTTCGCTCTGAATGATTGGCTGGAAAGCAGCCTGATACAGTGGTTGTGGGGGGAGCTGGGCAACGGCCTGATGGATGGGTAATGCGGTGACGCCTTGTGGGGCCACGGCCAGCAATGGTATCGTCGTGGCAGACATATTTGGCACTATCGTTTGGCAGGGCATGACCAAAGGCGCCACGGAAGTGTGTGGGAGTTTGACAGCCTGCACAGGGAGGGCAGGGGTAGCTGGCAGAGGGGCGACAGGGTTTATGGAAAGGCTTGGCAAAATCACAGCTGGAGAAAAATACTGAGAAGGAGGAGGAATAGGGGGCACATTTGCTGCAGGTAAATCAGAGAGGTTTGGAGGAAGGTTGTCAATTCCTGCCAGAGGGGTGATTGGAGGAATGACAGGAAACTGAGGAATCTGAAAAAGATATAACATCAGATCAATTGCAGGAGTTCTCACTGATGCTATACATCAAGCCTCAGTAGCTTTACAAACTTAATACTTACTTGGGTGCTTGGACAATCCACAGTGTCATCAGGGTGGGGACTGAACCCCACTAACACAGATCACAAGCTCTTTATGACTTGGTTTATGGTCTCTGAGAGTTGCAAGAGTCGAAAAAATTCATCACCCTGAGGCCAGTTTGGTGATGAGCCAAGGCTAGCCCTTGGATGAGACAATGCGAATCGCTAGACAAGTCCTCAAAGTCTCTCCAGCTTGGTAGGATGCATCAGAGATTTTCCTCCCACAATTCCTCCCACAATGAGCAACTAGAAATGACTTCATGCCATGAGGCAATGAAGTAAGACTTTAGGTTATAAAGGGTTAAAGCAAACAGGTATCTTTTCCTAGACTGATTAAGGATGTATTTCTCATTTGTTTACCTCACTAGTTTATAGGAGTTTCATAAACTAGAATCATGACATACAGAAGAGAAATGTAGCGTTGGAAGCATATTACCCAAGTTCAAGTCTTGCCTCTGACATACTGTGTGACTTTGGGCAAGTCATTTAACTTCTTAATGCTCCAAGTAACTAATTAAGGCTACAGAAATCTGTGAAGGGAATTCCAACATGGATGAAATCAATGATGAAAACCAATTTCTTCCTCCCTTCCTCCACTGCTACCCTCTTCAAAAAATTCTAAATGAATCAAAAAAGTTGATTTCCAAGGCCAAAAGATCCTAGCTACAATACTACCCTGATGCAAAAAGGAGGAGATTTACTTCAGGGATCATTTTTCATGTCAGCAGTGGGGGAAAAATAATGAAAATGAATGTAATTCAAATAGAAATACAAGTTTAACTAATCCACTAACTAAAAAGCCAGGGGGTATCTCCTGCCCCCCACCCCCCACCTCTGCCCCCAAGTGATCTAAGTTTGGCTGCCATACAAGAAAATCTTGACTAATGAAAATTCTTGGTTACGAAATTAAAATGCTTTTAAGATGTTTTTTATATCAACATAGAACAAGTAACCCAGTTTATGTAGCTAATTTGCAGGTCCTGGAAGAAAGAAATGATAAAAAAGGAACTGGTACTTTTAAAAGCAAGAAAATGGTTTTCATGAATGTAAATTGCTAGCATGTTTTTAGACTAGCATTTACTGCTTTAAATAGCTTTTATTTGAAAACAACCAACTCTAAACTCAATATAGCCAGTATATACTTAAATTACTTAATCCCTCTCAAACTGAAGCTGAAAAAACTTTTTTTGGGGGGTGGGGGAGTGGGAGATGGTGGTGATGCAGGGTTTTCCTTCCAGTGAAAATATTTCTTTGAATGTTTCTCACTGGCTGTGTTTGTATTCCAAACACTGGCCCCACAAGGGTGCATGAGTAACGGGGGAGCTGAGACAAAATCCCAAACTGACCAGTCTCTTCATGCCTTAGTTGAACAGAAACAAGGCCACAAATCTTATAACAGACCTCATGGAAAAATAAATTTGTCTCATTCTGATTTTCAGCCTTTTTAACTAAGTAGGAATGGAAGAACAAATGTTTATATGAGAAGTTTAAGACTTGAGTTTGAGGGTTTTAGGGTAATTTAAACTAAGAAAAATGTAAGATGATTTTCTATTATGGTTCTCTTAAGGAGAAATAAAAGGCCTCCTTGAAAAGTGTGCCTTTGGATAATGGGCATCACTGTGCATAGTTACAAAGGCTAAAATAAATTTGTTGAATAGTACTTTTTAATTAAAAAAATAATATTTGAAAAATAAATTACTAACTCAAATACTTCAGGGCCAAGCTCACTTAGCCTCATAAAAACCACAAAGTGCACATCCAGGATTTAAGTGTGTTAAAAAAGTGATAGATAACCTAATGGGAGAGGGAGGGGGGAAGAGAAAGAGAGGGGGAGAGGGAGAAGAATAGGGAGAGGGAAAAGGAGAGGGAGAAGGAAAGAAAGAGAGAGAGAGAAAAAGAGAGAGAGAGGGAGGGCGAGAAGGAGAGGGAGAGGAAGGTTTAGAATATCCCCTGCTCAGCCATTTGCAATCTCTACTAGCCTTCTTACTGAACCCCTGCCTCTGAGCAAAGATCAGCTTAAATGCCACCTTCTTAAAGAGGGCTATTCCAAGTCCTGCAGTTAATTCCTTTCTTCCTGTCCCTATGAGAATTTATTTTTCATACCTCTTGCATTATTTATCTGTGAGCATATTCTGTCTTTCCAGAGAGAGGGTGGACCAATTGTTTTTGTATTTATATCAACAACATCTAGCACAGAGCTTGTGGACATACATAGGAGTTTAATAAATGTTTGGGCAGCTACATGGTGAAGTTGATAGAGTTCTGGGCCTGGAGTCAGGAAAACTTATCTCTCTGAGTTCAACTCTAAACTTAGACATTTACTAGCTATGTAAACCTTGGAAAGTCACTTGACCCAATTTGCCTCAGTTTCCTCCAATGTAAAATGAGCTGGAGAAGGAAATTGCAAATCACTCCAGTATCTTTGCCAAGAAAACTCCAAATGGGGTCACTGAAGAGGTTGGCATAACTGAAACAACTGAACAACAATAAAAAAAGTGTTTGTTGGTAGATTTCATTCTTCTTCATGTTTTTTAATAGATTCTTCATATGGGAATTATCCAACATGCTAGATGTATTAGCCCTTGTTCTCTTAGTATATGATGGCAAGGGAATGGGGGCACTGTAAGGTAAAGTCAATTGCCAATGGAGTAAATAGGAAAGTGTTGCCAATAAAAATATATTTTGGCAGAATAAGGAATGTGCCAGCTGAAAATACATCTAAGCTATTTTTCTAATTTATATCTATAAATCTCAGGAATATCTCTTCACTTTGATGTGTTCACCACAATACTACTAGAAGAAAACTGGTGGATCCTAATCTCTTACTTCTCTGTAAAGTTGAAAGGATGGATGCTGAACGATGGAAGCAATGCATTAGAAAAAAATGTCCATTTCAATAGACATTTTGGAATGAACTATTACCAACTAGAAAACAATGAATTAAAATATGTGCTTGTTTTTCAATTGTTTCAGTTGTGTACAACTCTTAGTAACCCCATTTGAGATTTTCTTGGCAAAGATACTAGAGTGATTTGCCATTTCCTTCTTTAGCTCTTTTTATATATGAGGAAACTGAGGCAAAAAGGGTTAAGTGACTTGTTTAGGAACACACAACTAGTAAGGATATGAGACCAGATTTAACTCTGGTCTTCCTGAGTTCAAGCCTGGCACTCTCACTCTATTCTATGTGCCTCTAGTGTGTGTGTATATATATATGTGTATATATATGTGTGTGTGTGTATATATGTGTATATGTATACACACACACACACACACACACACACACACACACACTACCTAGAGAACTGTTAAATATCTTATCTAAAACTTGTGCACAATTTTTTTACAGAGGAAACTGGAGATTTGCTTTTTATTTAGTGCTAAGAAAATGATGGGCCATGTTCCCTTTATACCAGTAGGAATTCTTTTATATTTTACATGAGAAGGTTTGAAGTTTCCTTATTATAGACATTAGTTATAGGCAAATGCCACATTTTCTTCACTGTGTTCAGTATGAATTTTCTGCTTCATGGGTTAATCCATGTCTTCCACATCAGAATCATGAAGTAAATAAATCTCTGATCAAATGACAAAGTCCAATTTCTTTGTACATAGAAGGATATTTTAATCTCAGGCAAAAGAAGCCAAAGTCAGATCCTGCCACCAATAGGACATGAAGCTAGCTGGTATAGTGTAATACACCAGGCAATTTCTTGCTTTCTGCTTTGCACCAGAAAACCTAGCAATGAACTCTCCTGATCTCCAGCAACTCTCCCTCTAATACCTACTTCTTAAGCACCTAGGGAATGATAAGATCCAAGGCTAGAAATGCATCTAAAATGCACAGGTAGACTGTGATGGGGAAAAAGGTGTCAAAGCAGCATCTTTCTACTACTCAAGACTGAAAAGAGCAAAACACACCTTTGTTGAATTACCAAGGGGGAGGGAACAGAAATTAGGCAGAAAGAAAGGGGATCAGGCTTAAGGAAAAATGCTAGTAATCTTCGTGCACTTAAGGAGAAGGGAAAAGTGGGTGGGCTAATTTGAAAATGGAGGTAGCATTAAAACTAAAATGACAAAAGTTGATAAAGAGTCACAAAATTAATTTAGGTTGCACTATTAGGGAAAACATCAGGCAGGAAGCTATTTTTATTCAGTGTTGGGGGGTACATCTAAACAGGCCTTCATCAAGGAGGTTTGAAGACTTGAACTTGAAACACCAAGAGAGATCCAAGCTTTAATCACATTTAGGACACTTAGTAGCTCCTTGATAATGGAACAAGTCACTTAATCTCTCTAAATTCACTTATCTGTAAAATGGGTATTTCGAATTAGAGGGAGGGTCAAATGAGAAAAATGTTTTGTGGTCCTAAGAGTTATCAATATTAGCTACTATCATCATCATCATTATTATTGTCAGTACCACCACTCAAAAGTTAACATGCATTCTTCTTATACATCATGCAAAATCTACTACATTTTAAATTATGTTTACTCATCAAGGATATACTCTCTTTTTGGTCAACAAACACACTTCAAAGGGCAACCCATTCACTTGTCCCCTTTCTTCCTCCTCCCCATCCCCAAAGTTAGAAGATCACAGCTTACCTGGGCAGGTGGCACTTGAGGAAGCGGCTGTAGTGGCACCTGTGGCATCTTCAGGGGCTGTAGCTGAGTAGCAGCAGCCACCTGTGAAGGTGGAGCTGGGTACTGAGACAAGTGATGAGGTGCTGGCTGGTGTGGGCACACGGGTTGACTGGCAAGAACTTGTTGTATTGGAGCTGGCTGAGCCAGGGGTGGAGGCTATAATAAATAAAGAAATAAACCAACATACACCATTCATTCAATACTCAACCATCAAACAAATAGCCTCTTCTGGTTATAGTTTTCTAAAAACAAAATTCCCCAAGCACTAACTTTTATGTCTAGAGACCTCCTCATTTTCTTATTTATTATTTCACTTATTATGGAAACATGTGAAGCAACGGCCCTTCCAATGGCAGCAATATCGGGTTCTCAAATGGCTCGCTAGTTCGCTTCTATGTTCCTATGCCATCCACAAGGTTAGGGGATGTTTTTTTTGAAATTTTCTTTCCCCTTGACTAATGTGTAAGAAGCACTCCAGGTGCAGTAGCTATTTGAAAAGAATGTGTTAAATCAATTTTATCATTTGGATAGATAAGTTAGGGGGGATGGTCAAGGCAATGCTCTTTTTCCTTCTACATCCTCAGATAAACTCAAAAGTCAATATTGAGCTTTCTTCCTCCTTGTACCTGAAATGGGATATCAGAAATAACCATTAGAAAACTTCTTAAGGCATCTGAGGATCTTCCTAGAATAGAGTAAAAGTAGGGAGCTTTAGTAGTAGGCATTTAATATTGACTTGTTGATGAACTGACAATTTAGATCACCCTATCTGTAGATAGACTTTTGCTTATTTAATAAATAGATTTTGCTTATTAAAAAGTATAATAAACCCAGTGGAATTGCTTGTCAGCTCTGGGAGGGGGGAGGGAATAGGAGAGGGAGAGAATATCTCATGTAACCATGGAAAATATTAAAAAAAATAAAACTTATACTTAAAAAAGTAGCATAAAACTCCAATGATTTGGGAGCTAGGAGAATATGTTGTCACTCTGAACTCTGTCACAAGTTTAATGTCCACTTTGATATATCTCAAGTTAACTGGGCCTTCATTTCCTCTTTTTTAAGATAATGAAGCAGGATCATAGAACCTCTTCAGTTTCTTCAAGCTCTAAAAAAATTTTCCAAAACTATAAACTAATGTATCAACTTTCTATGTAAAGTCCCTCAAGCCTATCCTTATATTCAGCTACTTCCATGGGGTCTGTATGAGTAAATATACTTCCTTAAGCTCCAGGGTATTCTCCTGGGTTGAATAACCAATGTCCCATATAATTTTCAATTCCTCAATGTACATTAAGGTATTGCATATGCAAGGGTAGACAAAATACAGATTTTACTCTAAGAATATACACTCTAACTGGGAAGGGACAAGGGTCAAATGAAAAATTAATTGATACAAGGTAGTACATAGAGAAGAGTAATTTATGCAAAGAATGACGAGAAATCTGAAGAGGGAAAAAATAATTTTTAACTGGGAAGACAACACCTGAGTCGGGTCTCACAGTAAATAGGAAAAGAGTATGGAATCACTCCATGCATAGAGGAGAGCAAGAACAAAGCATAGAGACAGAAAACGGCAAGACGAGAATACAAAGTGTAGCTTAGTTTCAGTGAATGTGGAATACATGAAGAGTAGTGAGATAATGATGCTGGATAGGCAAGTTACAGAAGAATTTGAAGAGCCATGACTACTAGAGGAAGGCATTTATAATTTATATAGCAAGCAATGAGTAGCCATTGACTTTTGAGGAGAGGAGTAAAAGGGAATGTAACATAACATGAAAAGGTAAGAGACTTGGCAGGAAGGTGAATTGGGAAATTATTACAAGAGTCTAGAATCTACACAAGACAGAGAGGGGATTGGAACAAATGTCACTGCAGTGAGAGCTGACAGGAAGGGATGCATGCAAGAAATATTGAAAAAGAAACTAAAAGAGGGAGGAACCAAGATGACAGTTTAGGAGCAGCCACCCAGTTGAATTATCTTATCATTATTCTCCAAACAACTTTAAAATAATGAATCAAATTTTGGAGCAACGAATTCAACAAAAAATCAGGGCTAGATAGATATATTTCTAGTCTAAGTAGGAAAACTTAAGAGGTTGGTAGAAGTATATAACACTGGAGTGGAGATCTGATAAAAGCCCGTCAAGAGCCCATAAAGGCCATGGCTATAATAGCAGCTTCATGAGTTCTCAGCTTAGAGATGGTGAAAGGGTTAGTTAGACAACTGTTCAGAAAGAGACTACAGGGTTCTCCCTGGCACTGAGTACAGTTGGCAAAGATTGACAACTCTATTGGCCATATACAGTTCTGAGTTGAAGTTTCAAGATGAAAAGGAGATCTGGTGGTCAGTTACAAGGGAGCAGGGGCCCTGGTCAAAAGACTAAAGCAGAGAGGAAAACTAGTATGTACAGCTACAGGGTAATAGTTGCCCTTCCTTAGTAAAGACCTTAGAACATAGAGAAGGAAAGCATTGACCATAACTCTCCCAGGATCATATCACCTTGGAAACACTAAAAATTTTGAAGTTTTGAAAACAGCAGCATGAAAAATCCTTAACATTGGGACAATGCCTCCCCACCCTGAGGTGAGCAGAGTACAACTTTAACATAAAGTTCAATGTCATGAAATAGGCTACAAAAATGAGTAAAGAGCAAAAATAAAAAAAGAATTTGACCATAAAAATTTTGTATGGTGGTAGGGAAGACTAATAAACTCCAAAGAAGAGAATAATGTGAAGACAGCTACCCAAAAAAAGCCTCATAGAAAATGCTAATTAAACCTAAGCATAAGAAGAATTCCTGAAAGAGTTAAAGAAAAAGGTAAGAGTGGTAGAAAAAATGGGAAAATAAATAAGAGAGAAGCAAAAAAAAAGTATGAAGAGAATTAATAGCTGGTAAAAAGAGACACACACAAAGAAGAAAATAACATCTCAAAAAAGAAAATTTGCCTAATGGTAAAAGACGCATAAAAATTTACTGAAGAAAAGAACTTCTTGAAAAACAGGAGCCAAATGGAAAAGGAGGTACAAAAATTAATTGAAGAAAAGAACTTCCTAAAAGCAAAATTGACCAAATATAAAAGTGAATGATTTCATAACACAGAAAGAAACATTAAACAAATTATAAAGAATGAAAAAAACAGAAGGAAATATAAAAGATCTCACGAGAAAAACAATTGGTCTGGAAAACAGAATGAGGAGAGATAATTTTAAGAATCATCAGACTTCCTGAAAGCCAAAATCAAAGAAAGAACTTACAACAATATATTTTAAGAAATTATCAAGAAAAATTGCCCTTGACATTTTAAAATGGAAATTGAAAGAATCCACCTATTATTTCTTAGACGACCTCCAAAAGAAAACTCCCAAGAATATTATAGTCAATTCACAGAGTTCCCAAGTTAGAGAAAATACTTCAAGCAGCTAGAAAGAATTCAAATATTGTGGGGCCACAGTCAGGATCACACAAGATTTAGCAGCTTCCTTGTTAAAGGAGCAGAGGGCTTAGAATATGATATTGCAGAAAACAAAGGAGCTAGAATTATAACTAAGAATAATCTGAGTAAAATTGAGTATGATCCTTCTGGGGAAAAACTGATATTTAATAAAACAGAGCACTTTTAGCATTATTGATGAAAATACCCGAAATGGAATAAAAAAATCTACATTCAAACAAACACAAGACTCAAGAGAAGTATAAAAAGGTAAATATGAAAGTAATTATAAGGTACTTAAATTTAAACTGTTTACATGTCCATATGGGAAGATGATATAAATAACTCCTAAAAACTTTATCATTATGAGAGTAGTTAAAAAGAGTTTACATAGAGAGCATTAATGTGAGTTGCTTATCTTGAAATGATCTCCAAAAAAATGAAAGGGTGGAGCAGGATAAAGAGGGATGCACTGAGAGAAGGGGGAAGGGAAAAGCAAAATGGGAAAAATTTTCTCACATAAAAGAGTCATTCAAGGAAGAGCATTTATAATGGAGGAGAAAACGCAGGGAAGGTGGCAGATAATGCCTGAACCTCAAATTTGGTTCAAAGAAGGAAGAAAATATGTACATGCACTTAAATGAATGGAGGGAAATACATAGTAATCATCATCATGAAAGTGAATGGATCAGCTCACTCATAAAATGGAATCAGAGAGCAAGAGATTAGAAACTAGAATGCAACAGTATGGTGCTTATTAAGAGACACACTTGAAACAGAAAAATACAGAGTTAAAATAAAGGACTAGAACAGGGCCTAATATATTTCAGTTATAGTAAAAAAAAGTTGGGGAGGTAGTCATGAACTCAGACAAAGCAAAAATGGATCCAATTAAAAGAGATAATAGGAAAACTACATTTTACCAAAAGGAACCATATAAAATTAAGTAATATAGCTAATTACTTAATTAGTAATTAAGTAATATAAAAAATGTTCATAGCACATTTTTCTGATAAAAGCCTCATTTCTCAAATATATTTTGAATTTAGAACTGAGTCAAATTTCAACTGTTCTGTTAAATAATTTGGAACTATTCCCAGATGGCTATAAAAATATGTATATTCTTTGACCCAGCAAAACAATTACTAGGTTCAAATCACAAAGAGATCAAAGAAAAAGGAAAATGACCTGTGAGTGTATATATATGTACACACACACACACACACTCTTTTTATGATGGAGAAGAACTAGAAATTGAAGGGATTCTCATCACTTGTGTGAAGATAATTTTAAGGTTGTGACTGAAAATCTAGATTTAATTGGCTGCCAGGGGAAATTCCCAAAAAAATACCCAAGTCAGTCTGGAAATTTATGGTAATTTAATTAATATAGAGGGAAGGAATTTAAGGAGAACTGGGGAAGAGGATATAGGATTTCTCCTGCCTGGACTGTGCCAGGGGGAGTTTAAAATTCCAACCTCTAGGTCTCTGAAGAAGATTAGAAGCTTCTAAGAGGATACAGTTGGAAAAGTAAAGGAGGGAAACTCAGCCAGAAACTCACCACCAAACCGGATAATAGCTTGTAGCCATGCTAAGATGCCAAAAGGCCCAGCACCCTGCTATCAGCCAACTCTTTGCCACAAAAGGTACCAGAGAGAGGAAATGAGCCAATATAGAGATCTTTCACTCTTGTGTCTCCTCCTCTAAATGCCCATTCTTTTTAGTTCTCATCTTCTTTGATTAGATTATATCTTTAGAGTTACTTAACACTTCTTTGTTAAGTTCACCTTTTGTGAGTTACTTAAACTTTTTGTGATTAATTTAACCTTTATAGTTACTTAACACCTTTTTTGTATTAAGATCTTAAAATAGACTTAGCTTAAAGTTCTAGCTTCACTATAAAGTAAGAGTTAAGTACTTTCATTGTTCAATCAGGAGATTACAACTTTATTTTCCCCTAAAGTACAGTCTAAGTAGGGTGGAGAAATTTAGAGTTCCCAAGACAATTTCTGATTTTGTTAAACTAAGTATCTTCATTGTTACAACCAGGAAATAGCTAAATCCAATCTTCACACCTAGGGAATGGTTGAAAAATCTGTTGCATTTTGCAGTGGAGTACTATTGTGCTATAGGAAATGACAAGAGGAGTAGTTTCAGAAAAACATGGCAATTTTTATATAAACTGATGAAAAGTTAAGCAAGAAGAACTGGGAATTCATTTTACACAGTAACAGAAATGTAATGATGATCAACTGTGAAAGACTTGGCCACTTTGATCAATACAATGAGCCAAGGCAATATCAAAGAACTCATGATAAAAAAAATTCTATCCATCTCCAAAGAAAAAACTACTGAACTATGAGTGCAAATTGAATTATTTTTTTCTTGCTTTAAAAAAATATGACTAATATAGAAATGTTCTGCATGATTTCACATGCATAATTGATATTACATTGCTTGCCTTCTCAGTGTTTGGGGAGGGATCTTTATAGCAGATTGGATATGTCAGTGGTAAAAGACAAGGATAATAAATACAAAAGGTAACTTTCTAGAGCTGTGGTGGAAAACCTATGGCACACATGCCAGAGGGGGCACTTAGAGCCCTCTCTGTGGGCATGAACGCCTTTATCCCAGGACAAGAGTTTGCCAGAGTTCATTACTAGAAAGTTAGAGGGACATAGCGCTGGGCTGCTCCCCTCCCCCTCTCCACGCACAACTGAGGATATCACCTGCTCCTCTAAAAGATTCACCATTACTATTCAAGAGTTATGAGTGGTTCTGTGCTTGAGATACTAGATTAGTGGTGAAACAAAACACTAGTGAGTTGAGGGAAATAGGTTAAGTTTCATAGGAAAGGATATGCTCAGTTTTGAAAGTGTTGAATTTGAAGTGATATTAGAACATGTGAGACACCTAACAAGTAGTTAGAAATACATATAGGCTCACAACTCTGAGAAGAGGCTGGCAGTGAAGATACAGGTCTCTAGAAAAGGTGACAATTGAAGCTATGAAAGTAAAGGAACTCTCCTTGGAAGATAATATAGCAATAGAAATGAAAAGGGCTTAGCACAGGATGTTAAGAAATAATCATGTTTAAGGGGCAGAAAGATGTATTAATCTGTTAATCTTTAAATCTTTCATTGTTTTAGGGAGCAAAAAATGAGGAGTTAGAGAGGCAAAAGGCAAGTCTCATGCAAGCTTCATGGAATGAAAACATTTTGCAGGAAGATGTACTCAATGATGTTTAAGGCCAACGAGAGGATGAGTCAATAAAGACAGAAATAATGTCATTAGATTTGGTGATATGGTGGTCCTTAGTAGCTTTGGAAGGAGCTTTTATAACAGAATGGTCGAGACAGAATCTGGATTTCAAAGGAAAGATGAATGAGTGGGTGGTAGAAAAAGTGACAGTGAAGATAAGATTATTCTTTCTTGAAGTTTGGCAGCAAAGAGGAGGAGAGAGATGGTATAATAGCTTGAAGAGGGTGGCAAGGTAAATGGAAGGTTTTTGGTTTTGTTTTTTAAAGGATATGGGACACCTGAGCGTTTTTGTAGTTTGAGGGGAAGGACCCAAAATAAAAAGGGGGAAAAGCAAAGTGCAAGAGACTGATGGTGTAAGGTCAAGGAGGAGGTTTAGATGGGATAGGGACCAGCTGGGCTTTAGCTTTAGCAAGAAGGCAGGTTCACTAGAGAGTAGTCAAAGATGGAGAAAACGGGAGAGGAGAAAGTTGACTTAATACACATTGACTGGCCCATTTTTTTCAGAGAAGTAAAAGAAGAGTCATTTGCTAAAGACTGATGGGACAGGGAGAATTATCTTTAATATGGACTAATTTTAATTTCTTCTTTCTAGTTCCGTGAATAAGAGCTCTGATCTGATGAGAAGTTGTCATAGCAAAGAGAGTGGCAATAAGAAATGCTATAAGAGGATGACCATGTAGTACAGAGAATTGAGTTAAAATTAAATAGCAAAGATTCTTAGTGGATCCATTTAATGCAATTTCCAGGAGAGTAGGGACTTCTTTTCTTTCTTCATATCCCTAACATTTACAAAGTACTTGACACATTTAATAAATAATTGTTGACTTGAATAAATGCTTGTTGATGCAGTCGGTGTTATCTTGGTGACCTGCTTCAGAATAGGAATACAGGAACCAAATGGTAGTTAAGATTAGCAAGGCAAGAACAGTGAAAGATGAAGGGTATAAGGGATTCAAGGAACAATAAAGAATATTAATGAAGTTAGCCCACAAAATAGTCAAAGCTGGGTACAGAGGAAAATCAGGCCAAGGACATTAAACTGGGAAAAGAGCAAACTGCTAGGGAATGAGTCATGAGAAAGATGATAAACTGTTCAGAAAGGGTTGAAGAGATTAAAGAGGAGATTATTTGTTAGAAAAAGGAATCATGGAGTTTGAGAGATGGTGATGTTGCACATGTGATTATGCCACTGTTGAGTTGTAGTAGAGTGGATATAAGAATCATAGCTAATAAGAAATTCAAGAAACTAGGAAAGGTAGGAATGATTAATATAAAGGGGGCTGGGTTTGGATTAAGAGGATCCAGGTTCAAATTTCATCAAGTTCTTAACTTAATTCATCTCTCTGAGTTTCTGTTTTCTCATCTGTAAAATGAAGGGGCTGGATTAAAATAACTACCAATGTTTCTGGCTCTAAATCAACTATTTATGATCCACTAACGACAAGGGGTGAGAAATTTCAATTTCCTCCTCACTTGTCATATAGGAAAACTGCAGAATTGAGTTCTCTGTAGGTATTCTATTCCTGAGTCAGGCATTCCTTTGCATAAGCCAAGCTCCAAAGATTATCCAAGGAGCACAGCACGGGTCAATGCATGAGGACATGGAGAACTTGGCGAGCCATTTTTCAAATCTGAACTCCAATTCCGTGAGTGTCCTGGGGAGGTAGGTTTTAGTTTTTTGTTCTTTTTAAAAGGTCTTCGAAAGGAGTGTGGAGGAGAGAAGAGTGGAACAGATAAAGATTCAACTATAGTCTAAGAAAATAAACTTCACTACAGGGTACGTGATTGTACTTCTTAGTGAAGGCAAAAAGATAAACACCAGCTGGACCTATGCATGAGAAATACTGAGGAAATAAAAGAACTAAGGGCAGGCAAGGAGCAGATTCCAGAACAGGACAAACCATATTTTCTCACAACAGTGTTTTTGTGATGCTTCAGCAGAAAGCCTGGAGGCCATTTCAGATGTCTGCAGTTGGAAAGCATCCCAGTTTAATTCAAAGAACTGCAACCTTTCCAACAGAAGGAAGAGAACCACAGCGACCTGTGTACAAAGCCCAAGGTCCTTGCCCACAAACAAGGCCATGCAAAGATTTTTTTTCAAACAGCCTCCAAATTCCCAACATATCTTCAGTATGTAAGCATTAACATAATGCTGTTAGAGTTTTGCAAACCTCAATCATGATCATCTCTGCTGCAGAAGTGATTTTTCTTAAAATGTATATCTGATATGTCATTCCCCCCACTTGATAAACTCCAGAGGCCCCCTATTGCTTCTCAAATCAAATACAAACTCCTCTGTTTAGTTGTTAAAGCCTTTCAAAACCTAGATCAAACCTAGCTTTCCAGTCTCATATATTATCCACAACTAGCCCTTATGGTGCCTAACTCTTTCCACATCAGATTTATATTACATAATCTCAGCTGGGTCTTCACCCTGGCAGGACATTCTTTTTATATTTCCCTAATAAATTTATTCCACTAACCAAAGCAACTCTTCCAAACCTTTTCATTCCTTTTCTTTTTTCTTCTTTTACATTTGTTTGCTATATTAAAATATTCAGTTATCTCCCATTTTATCCCCCTTGAAAAACCCTCACTAATTTGTCCCTTCTCCCTTTTGTAACTAAAATTCACTGAGAAGGCCATCAATAAAACATACTTCCACTTCCTTTCCTCTCACTCTTTCTTTTTTCTTTTTAAATATTTTTCCATGGTTATGTGATTAATTTTTTCTCCCTTTCCTCTTCTCCCCACCCCTTCCAGAGTCGACAAGCAATTCTACTGGGTTATACATGTGTTATCACTTGATGCCTATTTCCATATTATTCATTTCTGCAATAGACCAATCTTATAAAACCCAAACCCCAAATCATATATCTTATAAAAAATTGAAAAATTGTGTTTTTATCTGTTTCTACTCTCACAGTTCTTCCTCTGGATGTGGATAGCATTCTTTCTCCTAAAGCCCTCAGGATTGTCCTACTACTAGTAGTAGCAAAGTCAATTACATTATTGTTCCAAGATGTTTCAGTTTTTGTCTAATTCTCTTTCTAAACTCTCTCAAGTCCAAATTCTGAACTTATCATTCAACCAAAACAACTTTCTCCAGAGTAGAAGATGTAATTTCCACATCTAAAAGCTTATTTCTAATCTTTATCCTTTTTGAACTTTTTGCAGTCATTGACTCCATCTTTCATCCTCTTCTCCCTGATATTGTCTTCTTTCTAGGCTTTCATGACACTGCTGTCTCCTGGTCCTTCTCCTACCTGTTTGACCACTTCCAGTTTCCTTTGTTGGATCTTCATCCAGGTTATGCTGGCTAATGCTAAATGTCCCCCAGAGCTCTGAGACCCTCTTCTCTGTCACCTGGTGAACTTATCAACTCTCATGGATTTAATTATCTCTATGCTGAGGACTTTCAGCATACTTCTTACCCAACTCTAAACCATAGATTCATATCTCTGTCTATTGGACATGTAGAACTGGATGTCCCAGGAAAATCTTAAACTCAATCTTTTCAAACATGAACTCATTATCTCTCTGCCCTCCTCACAACCTTTCCTATTCTAAAATTCCTCATTACTATCAAGAATCTCTTGGTCATTCCAGCTGACAACCTTGATAAAATTTTCAATTCCTCACTCTCTCATCTCCATCACCAGTATTTGATTGGTGACCAAATCTGGTGAATTCTACCTTCTTAACATCTTTCATCAATACTTCCTTTTCCCTTCTTTTTCTCATTACAACATGCTTAGACTATTACAATAGCCTAACGGTTGGTCTTTCTCAAATCTTTTCTCTTCTCAGTCTATCATCCACTCAACTGTCCAAATGATTCTCAATGTACAGATCTAACCATGTCACCCACTTAATAAACCCTAAATAATGGCTCCTTACCACCACCAGAATAAAATGTTAAATGCTCTTTTTTGTGTTCAATGTCTTCCATAATCTTCCTTCCCTCTTTCTACCTTTTTAGTATTTTATAACTTATTCAATCTTATATATTCTGTGATCCAATGGCATTGGCATACTGATGGTTTTTCATACAAGCTATTCTCTCTCTCAACTTTGGACATTTTCTTTTCTTTCTTTTTTTTTTTGAAAATTTTATTTAATTTAGATTAAGAATATTTGTCCCTGGTTACAAGATTCATGTTCTTTCCCTCCCTTCCCTTAGCTGATGTGCAATTCCACTGGGTTTTACATGTGTCATTGATTAAGACCTATTTCCATATTAGTAATATTTGCAATAGGGTGATCATTTAGAGTCTGTATCTCCAATCATATCCCCATCAACCCATGTGATCAAGCAGTTGTTTTTCTTCTGTGTTTCTACTCCCACAGTTCTTCCTCTGACTGTGGATAGTGTTTTTTCTCATAAGTTCCTCCTAATAGTTCTGGATCATTTCATTGCTGCTAGTAGAGAAGTCCATTACATTAAATTGTGCCATAGTGTATCAGTCTCTGTGAATAATGCTCTCCTGGTTCTGCTCCATTCACTCTGCATCAATTCCCGGAGGTCATTCCAGTAACTTTAGGCATTTTCAATGGTTGAAAATTTCTGCTTTCTCCTCTCTACCTTACAGTTTCCCTGGATCTTTCAAATTTCAGATAAAATTTTTCTACAAAATGTCTATCTAGCTCCTCCTTAATCTAAAGTCTTCTCTCTGTTAATTATCTCTAATTATATAGACATAGTATTGGTTCTAAGAGTAAGGTACGGGTTAAAAAAATTGGTACTGAGAGTCTGTTCCAAGGCAGAAGAGTGGTAACAGTTAGGCAACTGAGGTTAAGTGATTTGCTCAGGGTCACACAGCTAGGAAATGTCTGAGGTCACATTTGATCCCAGGACCTCTCATCTCTAGGTCTAGCTCTCTCTCCACTGGGCAACCTAGCTGCCTATCTGTATATATTTTATATGTTCTGTTTGTCTCCTATAAGGATATGTATTTCTTTGTGAGTGGGATTTTATTCATTGTATTTGTCCATAATAGGGTCTGCATTCAGTGACTGATTTTGATGATGATGTCAGATATTGATTGGGGTTTTAGTACTCACCTACATAAGGCTAAATAAAGCATAAAAATATTGGAAAGGTAGGAAGGGGAGGGAGGCAGATTGTGAGAGCCTTTGAATACCAATAAAATACATTTTATATTTTATCTTGGTGGTGACAGAGAGCCATTAATTAGAGTTTGAGTGGATGACATGATCAGAACTGTACTTTAGAAGGATTAATTTGACAACTGAGGAAAATATAACAGATTCTAAGTAAAGTACTTCAAACCAATTTCTGTCATTTTTCTTAAAGAATATGTAAATTGAGAAAATTTTATTATGAGTAAAACTCAGCATGCAAAATCATTTGCCATCAGGTGAGAAAAATGACTAACATGTTCACACCCTTTGCCTTAGCAACCCCACTACTGAGCATATAGCCTGTAGAGGTCAACAAGGGAAATAAAAAGTCACGATACAATGGAATACTAACAATAACACTTTTCGTGCAAAAAACTAAAAACCAGCAGTTACTCATCATCTGAGAAATGACTAAGCAAACTGTGGCTTAGTCATTAGGAACAAAATGATATATAATTGTGCAGATCTTTTTATCTCTAAACATTGTGATTGCCTCCTACACAAGCCCTTTCCTCATCCCTGCAAGTTAGTAGTGACCCAGCCCAGCAAAATTACTTTGTGCTTTGAGTAAACTTTATTTTTACTTTATGCTTCTCCTCAATGGAACGTTTCATTTTTTTAGCTTCATATCTCTAGCTCCTAGCACATGTGCTTGGCATGCAGTGCATGCTAAATGAATGCTTAGAGAAAGAATGAATATGAAGAATTCAAAGAAATATGGGAAGACTTTACAAATTCACAAAGGCAGATATTCATTCAACAAGTACTTATTAAGCGCATATATTCACATTCTATTGGGGAAGACAATCTACACACACACACACACACACACACAAGACATATACAATGAAAATGGGAGGTAAACCAAGGGGAAAGGCCTGAGACCCTTGAGGAAGGTGAGATCTGACCCAAGTCCAGAAAGAAGCCAGGGAAATCAGGAGGCATAAACAAGGGTGGAAAATTATCCAGTCAAAAACAAAGGAGTCAAGAGGTAGAATGTTATACACAAGGAATGGAAAGCAAGTATTATTGAATCACAGGGTGTGTAGAGAGGAAGTCTAGAAAGGTAGAAAGGAAAAGAGTCAGGTTGTAAAGGACTTTAAATGTTGAACAGAAAATTTCATATCTGATACTAGAGATAATAGGCAGCTCCTGGAGTTTGAGTAGGTAACCTGGACAGAATAATAAATTAGATTTTGGCAGCTGAATGAAGCCTGGACTGGAGAACAGATTTTTTTTTTTAATTTCTTGCTTTCAGTGCTTAATTTTATTTATTTATTTTTAATTATAAAGATATTTTATTTTACCAATTATATGTAACAACAAATTTTCACAAAAGTTTTCTGAAGTTATATGATCCAAATTGTCTCCTTTCCAGCCTTCCCTCCCCCTTCCTAGAGTTGGCAAGCAATTTGATCTGGGTTATACATATATTATTATGCAAAACGTATTTCCATATTGATGACTTTTATAAGAGAATAATCACATAAAACCAAAAAGGGCAAAAGATTTAGTGCAGGGAGACCAAACAGAAGGCTATTTCAGTAGATCAGGCATGCCGTGATACAGCCTACAACAGGGTGGTAGCTATGGGAATATAGAGAAGGGGATAGATGAGAGATGTTGCAAAGGTAGAATTGACCAGCCTCAGCAATAGATTGGATGGGGGGGGTTGGGGGGGGGTTTGGGTGAAAGTGAAGAATTAAAGATGACACCACCATTGGGAACCTGAGTGACTGTGCAGATGGTGATACTCTCAACAATAACAGAAATATTAAAAAGAAAGGGGTTTTGGAGAGAAGACAATGAGGTTTGCTTCAGACATGTTGAGTTTGAGATACCCAGACTATCCATTCATTTCAAGATCTCTAAGAGGTAGTGAGGGAGAATGCTAGATATCAGATATAACATATATGTAACATAAGATGTAGCCATTATTATCGGTTGTTTTAGCTTAACTTTTTCTTTATTCTGTTTTGGAGAGGGAAGGCACCATATCAAGAAATAATTGCAATGTAGAAACAAAAGGTAGTAATATAAGTTGTCTTCTTTTTCTTTCCACCTAAAAAATGGATTTTCATAAGTAAAGGAAATTTACAGACTTACCTGCTGGCTGGGTAACATAGATGGCGCTGGCCCCATATGCCCTGATGCAACTGTAGTTGGCTGCACTGAGAAAGTCATTGCTGGTTCTGGGTAATGTTGCTGGGGTCTTGGAGGGAGCACAGTGGATGAAACAGGGCCCACAGTCAGTCCAGGCTGAAGAGAACAGAAAGCACAAGCCCTCACATTTCACTCCGGGACAGCCTCAAAGTATGGCAGACTAATTCAATATGCAAAATGGAAGTTGTTAAAAAATAAAATGACAAGGAGGAAAATGAAAACTCTTTAGGAAATTTTGGAGTTACCAAAGACCACCCCCCAAAAAAATTAGGAAAAGAAAAACAAAAATGTCCTTCCCCAAGAAGGCATATTTTGTTGTTCTTATCCTCATCAAGTGCAATGAATCGCACATAGAGGAAGATACGTGTAAGAATTTGATTATATTGAATTATATACATGCCAATAATATCACTTTGGATCCATCTATGTGGAAAATGGCCATTTTTCATCCCTGGTCTTGACTTCTGAGCAAAGCCAGAGACAGAACTGTGGATAAGCAGCCATATAGGGCACAATAGATAGGATGAAATTTCTTAATACGCTATTATTTTTATGAATGCATACATCTTATTGCCAGAAAATCCCACTCCTCACAGCAAGGAGGTTATTTTGAAATAAGGTCACACACACACAGAATGACCTTGACTGGTAAGAATATGGCGATCTTTCCTTGTCATAATTACATAATTTCACCTGTTTTAGGGGAAATGTTTTTCTGGACTTTGCTGATACTGTGAAAGACTTTCTTCTTCTCATTTATATCAAGGATTTATTTCCTGTCTTCCCTTTGCAGGGATGGTTGCCACAGCAATTCTCCAATTACTTTAGCTATATGTCTCTAACAGCAGAGCTTCTGTGTTACAAAATAAAAAGCATCACAAAAGACAGAGAAAGTAGCAACCATGTGTCCACTAATGGAACTTGAGAGTTCTCCTCAAAGACCTAGTCAGTTAATGGTAGTTGAGTAGAATTATTAGGTATGCTGGGACCATCTGCTGCATCCTGGGGGAGTTTCCAAAAATGTCACAAAACACTGTATCTGTGTGTCTGTGTGTGAATTTAAACTCAATTTTAATGAAAATCTGAAAATGTGATCATTATCATTGCCTTTTTAAAAGAAAGCTAGATGTCCTATGCTTTTATAACAAGACAAAAATATGTAAATCTAAAAGTCAATATCGAAGCTATTTAGTATGAATGTTGAGCAAAGAGAATGAGAAGTTGGGGGTAGGGAGCAAAATAATGAACTACAGCTAACTCTCAGTGACATATGTGTAAATAATTCACTTTGAGGGTTATCCTATGAAAAAATTTTAATCCCAGGTTGATATGCCCCCTGCTTCTCAGTGAGCTTCTAGCCAAGTTTGGTGCAGTCAGCTGGGACATAGAATGAGACTTCAATCTAATTAGTCAAAGTCAGACTTGATTGTCTAATGTGTTCCAAAGCCAAGCAGAAATGAATTTTGGCTTATACAATAGCATTTGTTCCTTCCCCACCGCCATTAGAGAAAACAAGTGAGATTTGACTATAGTGATCATTCAGAAATCTTATTGTATGAACAGATCACTTTATAAATATGAGCAATGGGGGATGAATAAGAACTTACCGCTGCAGGTTGCTGGTAGGGCCCCAGGGATGGGTGACTCTGCGGTACAACCTGACCATCACTGACAGGTGGGCTGTAGACACGCTGAATAGTGGGAGGGATGGTGTCGGGCAAGGAAGAGTATATCACGCTCTGCTGGCTACTCTGGGAATCTGAGTACACAGTGGAGCCTTGGCCACTGTCAAATGTGCTGTCCGCTGGAGGCAACAAACAGAATTTCACAGTTTAGAACAAACATTTTTTTTAATACTACAGCCCCATGAATGCCCAGTACAAGGAATGCTGGACATGTCCAGAGAACTGGTAACATTAGAACACATTATGTTTAAATCTACTTCTCCATTAGAAGAACACATTAAGGAATTTTTAAAAACTTTGCAAATAAGATCAACTCCAAAGATCTTGGTGGTCTGCTCTCTATACAAGAAGGCAATTAAAGCTATCAGTTGGTGACTTACCTGCTTCACAACATTCATTTTACTGAAGAAGCATCACATTCTAAGAAGGATTCATCTCCTAATTCCCTTATTGCCATATATATTCATCAGATATTGCCTCCCCACATATAAACTCATTGAGGGTAAAGGACTATTTTGAATTCCCATAGCCTCTCAAAGAAGAGGCACTCAAAAATTATTTTTAATAATTTATAATTTCAAGTATTTATATAGAGTTTTAGGCATTTGGTTGAATATCAGGCATTTTTATTTATCTAATAAACCCTTATCTCCCATCTTAGAATTAATATTGTGTGAAGAGCGGAAAGGTCCAGGAAATGGGGACTTGCCCAAGGTCATACAGTTAGGAAGTATCTGAGGCTAAATTTGAAACTAGGACCTCCCATCTCTAGGCTTGGCTCTCTACCTGCTAAGCTACCTATCTGCCCCAGTCATTTTGGAAACCAACATTCTCTGTGAACGAGAACACATGCATATACATATATACATAAGCAAATACAAGATATATACAAAGCATCAATCAACTGATCAAAAATTAGTTGTTAAGCACCTACTAGATGTTGGGGATCCAAAGGCAAAAATAAAATATCCCCTAACTCCAGAAGTTTCTATTTTACTGGAGAGAAAAAACCAAGTACATATGAATATACATCTAAGACATACAAAATCAATAGCAGGGAAGGCAGAGCCCTAGAACATTCATACATACATACATACATATATCATTATTTCTTTGGCTCTGCTTTTTAAGTCTTCAGAATTGGGCACCATGCCTTACTTAAGCTGAATTTTCATCATGCAACTTCAGACATCACTTGTAATCTTCTCACCTTGGAACGGTCCCTTCCCCAAATAGCGAGCTCCTTCTAAAGTCTCCATTTTCAGGGACGGTCTTGGGACTTCTCTCTACTCTCTGAACTTTATCCCTGGATGCTACATCCTACTTTTTAGCTCCCTTATAGGAGATGTTCTTATTAGAATGACAATCCCTGTGGGCACTGAGTGTCTTTCTGCTTGTATTCCTATCCCCTCTGCTTAGCAAAATGACTAGCATATAATAATTAGCACTTAATAAATGCTCATTCTCTGATTGACAAGGTAGTTTTAAGAGGGATTATATTAGCAAGTAGGAGGATCAGGAAAGATTTCATGTAGAAGGTCATGCTTCTAACTGGGACTTAATGGACACCAGAGATCCCAAAAGGCAGAATTGAGGAATATATATAATATAACACACATGGAGGATTGCCAGTTCAAAAGCTTGGAAATAGTGTTGCGTATTATGCTAATAAACAAAATACAGTATGACTGTATCAGAGTATGTAGAGAGGGAGAGTATACAAGAAGATTAGAAAATCAGGGACAATGTTATAAAGAATTCTAGTATGCTAAACTGTAAAATGTAAAGCACATATTTATTTGATCCTAGGGATGAGTTTATCAAGTAGAGGAATGATATGAACAGTCCTATTGATAGCACTTAAAAGACTGGCAGAACTCTCAAGGATCATCAGAATCACCTGAATAGGTCCTGTTTTCATTTAGAATTTAGGAAAAATAAAGCCATAAAGTAAGGATTCAGTATTCCAGTTGCTGTCCCAGTTTGAATCCAAAGTATATCTCTGGATAATCTATCCAGCATTCTATGCACCACCAAGTTTGTCATGAGCCAAGGTTTAAAAAAAAATCATCATCACAATCCATAGCTTTGTTGCTGCTCATCAGACAGAGACTTGGTCTGAATTCAAGTCTGGAAACTGCAGAAGCTTGGCAATTGGTCCATCATGGCATCTTTGTCAAATGTAAGTCAGGATTATAATGGTTTTACTGAATATTAAAGCTTGAGAGGGGCCTTTTCAGATTCACTGAGGCTTATTAAATATCTCCATACAATTAACAAGCTTGTTTCACTAAAACTATTGTGTCCCTCAGTGGAAAATTCCAAGATGGTGCCCATGGAAATTGTTCACTCTACAGCTTTCATTGCAGTAAAAATGAAAAATGACAGCTGGTTCTCAATCATGCCTTTCTTGTTCCCATATCCCAAAGGAAGCTCTCAATGTCAGTGACAGCCTAACTGCTGGTATCAGGATTTGCATACACCAAATGGCAACCTTCTTTTCTTAACTCAATCAGACTAATGCTAGTGCAGCAGTGGGGAAAGTCAATTTTGCCAATGTACTATTGAAGAGAGCAAAAAAAAGAAAAAAAAAGTAGAAGAGGAGGCATGGCTCCAGTGGTAGTGATAGTGTCTATGACCTAATTCAATTCCTCTCCTCTTTTGTAATCAAGTAAAAAAATCAGATGTTTAAACTTATTGAACAAAAATTGGACCAAGAATTGTGAAAAATGTATCTATCATGCACTCTACAAAGTAGCATGGTTTAGTGGATGGCATGCTTGCCTTGGAGTCATGATTTCATTTCAAATCCCACTTCTGACACAGACCAGCTGTGTGACTCTGTGACTTCTCCTAACTGGAAGAATGGAGACAATAACACCTGTAGCATCTCTCAAACATGGTTTCTACAGGGCTTGATAGATATAGCAATTTAAATCACTTTGCAAACATTAAAATGCTCTGTAAGGTGCTTAGCACAAAGTCTGGTGCACAGTAAGCACACAATAAATCCTTCCTCCCTCACTCCTACTTTCCCTCCTTCTAACTCTCGCCTTCTCTCCCCTTCCCCATCTGCTTCTTTCCTGTTATTATTATATCATCATCATCATCATCATCATCATCATGCATACACACTGTCATCTACAATGATTTAGAAAACAGAATGATACTATCCTTTTAAGTTTGTAAACCTAAGTTTTGAATCTCCAATTCTAGGAGCCTAAACTCAATTTTAATCTTTAATGTTTCAGAAAGCAGGTGATCAGTAGAAAGAGTTCATTCTTTATATGACTTCCTCAGACTTTATTTCCTCTGAACTTATCCAATAGCAAACTAGTAGAAATAAAAATAACCTCAAAACCAGTTGTAAAGAATGTAAAAGTGACAGCAATTATAAGCTGAACCTAACTCTGTTTACAGTACTTCAAGTGCACATAGATATTAAATTATTAACTTACAAAGCAATCTCTCCTTTTCAACTCCCCAAAAGCAGAGAGCTGTTTATACTAGGCTGAAGAATCTAAAAGCACTATCAATCAAAACTGTTACGACATGGACTACTGGATTATGTGGTAAAGCACCATATGAATAAACTGGGTTAGAAATCCAATGGGGGTTTTGCTTCCAATTTACTTATGCTGGGTAAACTGCCTACAGAAAGTCATAAAGAGAAACAAATAGATTATTTAGCTACTCCTTAGTTGCTTATCCACTAAATATATTACTGAATAGCATGTTCAAGTTTAGGGATTTGTTCTGCTGTTCCCCAGCCAAATCTATTTTCTAACTACCTAAGCACAATGTTAGCTTTCTACATTGCTTCTAAACAAAGGAACCAGACTAAGTTAGCACTCAGTAAAGCTGACTAGTTGGCATAACCAATGACTGACCCTTTTCCCTCTTCACCATGAAGGTCAAAATGGAAGAAGGAAAGAAAGGAAAGGAAAGGAGGGAGGAAGCAAACAAACATTAAGCACCTACTATGTGTCCTCAGGCATTGTGCTCAATACCTTACAAATATTATCTCATTTGATCCTCACAACAATAATCCTGGGGGATAGGTGCTATTGCTACCACTGTTTTATAGTTGAAGAACTGAGACAAATAAAAGTGATATGCCCAGAGTCATATTGCTAGAAAATATATGAGGCTAAATTTGAACTCAGTTTTTGGTCCTGGAGTCTATCTAGCACCACAAATTGTCTCCTAAACTGTTTGCCAGAGTAACTAGATATAAGAACCATCTACTGAAAGTAGTAAAACCTCCTTTTCCATCCAATATGAAGTGCTGACAGTCAAATAAGACCCTCCAGTTCCTTTGTCTTTAAAATGAGGCAACTTATGGGGTTTTTATGAAGGCAACAAGAAGTGATATAGTTACAATAAATAAATAATTTTTGGATTTGTAATCTGATAAACCAGATATTTTAAAACCATTCCTTATAGTCTGTTTATTTTTCTTCAACTAATGTATCTTTTTTCCTTTAAAAAAATTAAAGTACTTTTAAAATGAACTATTTTAAAAAATATATTTTATATAACTTGTAAAACTTAGACCATCTTTTTCTGTTTTCCAAATCACTGTGAATGACAATCTATATTAAAACACATAAAATTTAAACAAATTTCAGACATATCAACCAAAAATACCTTAAAATTAGGATAGGCAGTTAACTGAATCTTAACCACTACCCTGCTAGTTCAAACTGAAAAAGACAAACTTTTTTGCTTGCTCAGTTCCCAAAATTCTCCTTTTAAAAGGATGGCCTGAAAAGAAAAAAGCTATTGTTATTAGGAGGGACCTACTTGTTAAAGGGATTCTAGCAGTAGAGTGGTGTGCTATCCCTCAATTGGCTGCTATTTCTTATTCCTGCCCTGTCTTTCCCTTCTCCAACCAGCTCCTCAACCCAGATGCCAAAATGATTTTGTTAAAGCATGTCTGGCCATGTGACTCCATTTCTCAAACTCCCTGGGGTTTCGCATTTCTTCTGGAGTCAGATAGAAGCTTCTTTATTTGGCATTTAAGGGGCTTCACAACCTGCCTGAGACGTACTTTCCCAGCTTTATTATTTTCACCCTCCATACCTGGAATGAGAGGAAAGCCTCTCTTTTTTGTCTCTGCATCTTAGAATGCCAGATCAAGAGCTGCCACATACATGAGGCTTTTCCTGAATTCCCCGTGCTACTACTGCCTCTCCTCTGACCCCCAATTACCTTGCATCTATATTTTGTATACACTTACAAATGCACATATTGTCTTTTCCAATAGAATGATAACTCCAGGAGGGAAAGGACTGGATCACTTTTGTCTTTGAATCTCAGATGTCTGGCTCATTGCAGAAGCTTTAAAAAGGTTAAATGACTGATTTCAGCACTGATATTTTCACCAGCATAAAACAGGATGGTTGCTGGAAACCTGTGCAATAGCCAGTGCCTTCTCCAGTTTAGTATAACTGACTCTATCTTTAAGGTTTGCAATGTGCCTCAAAACAAAGCTGAGAAGTAAATACTACCGACGTGGTCATTTTAGAGATGAAAAAGCTAAGGCCCAGGGAATTTAAGGGACTTATCTTACATAACTAAGATGATTTGACTCAATCTTAAGTCCCTTCTGACTCTAAGCCCAGTATCCTTTTTACTGTATCACATTGCTCAGTACTAATATTTAAAAGGATGGGGAAAAAAAGAATGAGCCCATTTTGACCTTATTAAAGCACATAGATTGTATTGTCTAAAATTCCCTACTGAGAAACTATAAATCCCCTTCACAATAGCTTTCATTTTCTCATATAGCACATGAAAACTATTTGTTACTTATTTTATTATAATGTCAATATGCACAAAAGCGGTTTTAAAAAATATTCTTATTATTTCCCTTCCTTTGCAAAAAAAACCCAAACCATAGCTTTTAAATATCTATGTTGTGATAATACATGTATAACCCCAAATCAATTGCCTGCCAGCACTAGAAGGGGGAAGGGAGGGGAGGGAGATGAGTTCAATCATATAACTTAGGAAAACATATGGAAATGTGTTATTACATGTAATTGGCAAAAATAAATGAATAAATAAATAAATTTAAATATCTATGTTGGTCTCAGGGGGCACAATTTGACATCTGAAATAGGGTTCTGTTATATCAAAATTATATTTTCATTGAAAAGGAAAGAAATAGCAGACTTACATGCCACTGATGTGGCACTTGTGGGAAGCTTCGGCTGAAAAAGATGCTGGTCAACTTCGGGCTCCTCAGGTTCTAATGGAGTCTGCTGGCCAACATGAGAATGGTACGTGACCTGAACCTGAAGCTGTGCCTGGGGCAGCTTGGACTTATCCAAGATCTCTGAGTCCCGGCGCTCTTCAGACTGAACAATAGGCCAGATTCTCTCTCTTCTCCACTGAATTAATGCCACTCGGTCTCGGATTGACTTTGCCACTATCTTGACATCACTTTCATGAAAAAATCCAGATTCAATCTGCAAGAAAGTCATCCTGAGGGTTAATCTACAGCATGCACACCACTTATTTTTGACTAGACTGAGAAAAAGATAAAAACCAAAAATCATAAATCTTAACACCTATCCATCCTGAAACATAATAGAATCAAGGCATAAATGATGTAGATCCATTGGGAATGTAACCTACCTACATTTTTTAGCACACAGTTGAGTTCATGAGTAAGAAATGAAACACACAAAAACTCCATAACCATTGGAGGAATAAAACTGGGCACATTTAAAGGCAAATGTCAATATGTTTTTACCCACAACTATAATAACATAGATGGAGGATGCTGGCTCTACCAGTAACTCCCTCTGAAAGACCTTAGGAAAATCACTTAAAGTCTCATGTCTTTAGTTTCCTTGGATTTCAAGTGAAGGGGTTGGGCTGATGTCTTCTGAGACTCCTTCCAGTTCTAGATTATGATTCCCTATTTGAGTCTCATTCTGAGGTCTCGCCATAACAAAAACCTTGCATTCTTGGAAGTTATTCCAACACAGAAACAACTTTAATAGGTCCTACTAACAGGGGCATGAACTTATTATGAGCTAATGGTTATCTGGGTATAAGAATCAGCCAAAGGAAATTTGGAGAAGTTTATCATCCAATTTGGTTGTAGGGTAATAAATTTGTCATAAAAACTTGAGACCATCTACTAGGAGTGCGATAAAGACTATCACTGCTATTTAAACAGACTTTCAAGGTTAATGAAGGACTATCATTTTATTGATATTTTTCCCAGTTACACAAAGAAACAATTTTTGACAATATTTTCTGATATTCTGATCTTTTGCAATTCAGATTCTCTACCTTCCTCCCCTACCCCTTGAAGTGGTAAATCATCTGATATAGATTATATCAGTGCTTTCATGCAATACATATTTTCATAATCCTCATGCTATAACTAAACATGCATAACATATATGATAAAAAAAACTCATGAAGGAAATAAAGTGAAGGATGGTATGCTTTTATCTGCAATTATATTCCAATAGTTCCTTCTTTGGCTGTGTATAGTTTTTATTATTATTATTATTATGATTCCCTTGGGGTTATCTTATTTTGCTTATAATAGTTTAGTTCTTTCTAGTTGATCACTGTACAATATTTTTGTTACTATATATACACTGTTCTCTTGATTCTGCTCACTCCACTTTGTATCAGTTCATATAAGTCTTTGCAGGTTTTTCTGAACTCCTCCTGTTCATCATTTCCTATAACACAATGAAGGCACTGCTTAAGGGGAAGAGAGAGTTAATCAAGTTTCAAAATTATTTTTATCAGGGATAAATGCTAAGCCTTTCATTGGGGTTTAAACCCCCAACTATATAATGAAAGAGATATAGATGTTAGAATTTCATGTGACAAAGAATTGGTAATAATTTTGGGCACCACAAACTCAATTTGAGCCAAAAGAAAGCTCCTTGAACATAATAATGGTGTATAAATATGTAAGTATATATGTATTACATACATTTTATAAATGAATATAGAGTATAAATGTAAGTATATAGTATACTCAAGTATATTTGAATGGCGTTCAACACAAATTGTTGAATGGCCATTTCTATAGCATTTTGATCATTTTCCAAGTGCTGTATATACATTATTTCATTTGGTCTTTAGAACAACATGCTGACATTATATACAAATATTATTCCCATTTTGCAGATAATAAAATTATGTAATTTTTCTGCTAACACTCAGTTACTAAGTATCAGAGGTAGAATCTGAACCTTTTACTTCTCTAGGCTGTCTCTGTGATTAAAAGGTTCCCAATGTGTTCTTTACTGCTTGATCTGAAGCTTTTTCATTTGAAAAGAGATTGTGACAAATTAGAATGATGAGGAGGGCATTGAGGCAGGACAGTAAGAGATCTAGGAATCATTTGACATAAGCAGTGGGTGAAACATACTGGAAAACCAGATAGAGGGGAGAAGGGGCAGCTGCCTTCACATCTCTGTGTAGTATCAAAGACCAGAACCAGAACTGATTGCTAGAAGACTCAAGAAGAGAGATTTCAGCTCAGTACACCAAAGGATGCTATTCAGTTTCTTTCACGAGGCTACAATGTTATCTCATTTGACTCTTTTGGAAATTCATAACGAAACTCTAAAATAGCTAAGTAGTACAGTGAATACAGTAGACTGGGAGTTGAATTAGGCCTCAGAAACTTACTAGCTGTGACTCTGGGCAAGTCACTCCATTTGCCTCAATTTGCTCATCTATAAAATGGAGATGATAATAACAGCACCTACTTCCAAAGGTTGCTATGGGGATCAAATGAGACATAATGTAGTGTCTTGAAGACTTCAAAGGTAATAATAACACCAACAACAATAATATGCTTACTATGTGCATGACTTTGTACTAAGAACTTTATAATTATTATCTCAATTGATCCTCACAGGAATCCTGGAAGTTAGTTGCTAATTATCCCCACTTTAAAGATGAAGAAATTGAGGCAAACAGAAGTGAAGTGACTTGCCCAGGGTCACACAGCTCCCAGGTGTCTGAGGTTGAATTTGAATTCAGACCTTCCTGACTCCATGCTGGGTCTACTATTTCCTGTGCTACCTAGGCTGCCTCAGTACAGGAATGTTCATCATTATTAGTAGTATTATTAAATACAAGGTATTAGTGATATTAACAACAATGAAACAGATGACTGTGTGAGACCATTTGTTTCCTCTACTGGAAATATCCAAGTAGAATTAGGGACTTTGTATAGGAATTCCTACCCTGGGCAGAAGTCTAGATGATCTAGAGGTCGCCTTCTAACTTAAGATTCTATGACTACAAGACCTTAACTACCACAGCCCCAACAGCGAGCTTAGCATCCCAAATGAAGTTGTTTCTAAGATACACCAACATAAAAGAAATTACTCATCTCTGAATGGCTGACATCAGCCAGCAAGAAAACAGCAGGCAAAGAAAATGAATTTGAATTGGCTTCAACTTGTTTGCCCATTCATTTCTGTCCATGGTAATTTCACCCAGCAGGGATATCACACAGAGGCTTAAGGTTTTTCTAGCATGACTAATGATGTTTAAAGAAAAGCGTTAAAGATCTCGAACAATGGAATCCAACATTTTACAATGCTTATTTAGCATCAAACTTATAGCCAATGGCCTCGTATTTTCCATGCTATGCCTCTCTGCCGGTTTCCTTGGATTTACCACCTGGGGTTGTTCCTTTCAAAGACTATTTTTTACCTCAGACCAAATGGCACTAGATTTAACTATTGCTGCTAGAATACCACAGGGAATTTTCACTGGAAGCTTTGACTGAACTACATGAGATCCTGCCATGTAGTTTGCAATATAGTAAATGAGTCTTGATTTAAAGAGAGAGAATGAAAAAGGCAGGACAGAAAACAGAAATACCAAACTTCGGACGTTAGCAGACCCAGGTTCTTGCGTTGGTTGGGAACATACTTAGTGTGTAACCATGGAAAGCTACTTGGATTCTAGGCTACCATTTCTTCATCTGCAAAATGAGGGAAATAATAATTATAATAATAAATAGTAACTATCTACCTCATAATGCTATAGGGAGAAAAACAGTCTTATAAACAACAACAACAAAACCTTCTTGTTACTCAACTGTGAACTGATAGATGAATTTTAGCTATTCAAATCTTAGTTAATGGACTTTCACTATTTGTACAATTCAAAAGTAAAGTTCCCCACACTTACAAAAATCTAATATTTCTCTGGTTTCTAGACCAATACAAAAAGGCCTGATAGAAAACTTAGTAGTCTGTTCTTGTAGAATGAAACTAAAAACTTGGAGTAATAAAAGGCTGTTCAATTCTTGACCTTACAACAGCATCATATAGCAATTTAGACTTGGTCCCTTGCCCATTCTATGGCTATGCCACAAGAAGAGGCTTATTCTAACTACACACACACACACACACACACACACACACACACACACACCCAGCCAGAACTCTTAGGTATGGAACTCTTTATGTCCACATACTTTGCATGTGCCAGAGCCCAAGCTAAAAATGAAGATGACTGTAGGGGAAAAAATCCAGAGAAAAATTCAAACAATTCTTGGTGGCGAAGTTCTCTTTACTTTCTAATGACAACAAACTTAGGAATTAATGTTCATTTTCCCATGAAATTCAACCTTTAAATTCTTAAAGAGTAGTTGAAGGCTTGACATTGCTGTAGCACTTTCCAGAGCTTATTATTTTTGTGGATCTTCACAACCACACTGCAAAGGACTGGTGTTTGCTTCCATTATACAAACCAGGTAATCAGCTCAAAGGTCATTATGTAAATGGCTACTGATTGCAAGGGCAAGATTTGAACCAAGGTCTCTCCTAATAACAAGTCCATTGTTCTTTTCCCAACAATAATTACCACATAAGTTGCAAAGGTGTGGGGTCCTTAAAAAAAAAGATTCTGTGATATATCTCTAAAGATAGCAGTGCTTTGTCACAGAAGAAAAAAAGTTAGAATTTGGAGACATGAAAATTGAACTAAAATTTCAATGCCAACAATTCCTACCTGGGAAAACATAGGCAGGACAATTCACTTAAAAAACAAAAAACAAACAAACAAACAACAACAACAACAAAAAACAACCCTTACTTTTGGTCTTAGAATTGATACAGTGTATTGGTTCCAAGGCAGAAGAGTGATTAGAGTTAAGCAAATGAGGTTAAGGAACTTGCCCAGGATCACAAAATTAGGAAGAATCTGAGGCCAGATTTGAATCCAGGATCTCTCATCTTCAGTCTTGGTTCTCAAACCACTGAGCCACGTAGCTGCCCTGACAATTCACTTCTCAATTTCCTCATCTGTAAAATGGGAGATGATAATGTGCAATACCACCTACTTTATAGACTTGTAAGGAAACTGTTCTAAAAACTTTAAAGCCCACAGTAAAGTAAGCTACTATTTAATGTTGAGAGTTCATATGTTCTTTCACCTTATAGATCGATTCCTAATATGTGTCTAGGAGCAGCTGATGTTCAAGGCACTGAAAAGCACTATTGAAAATCACAAAGCCTAAAGATCACCGTTTCAGAGCAACGCAGATATCCCACTTTGTTTAACAAGAATTGGAGAGACCACTTCTAACTCCTGAAGCCAGGGCCCAACATCAGACTGATAGTACATGCAGGCAGATCAGTTACTGACATTTCAAGATATGTAATTGCACAAGTGGCTTCATGACTTCACAGCTGTGCCATAATCCTCACTCTCCAGCCACTCAGAATGGTGACACACTTGGGCAATATAAGGTTTCAGCCTTTCATGCCTTAGGCTCCTACCCAGAAATATAGGGGAAGGGTGACACTATCATGTGCTACACAAGTAGAGATAGATTCTGTCTTCACTATTTACACCAACATGTTTTCCATTACAGGAGAGGGATAAGATCAACTAATAATAGAGAAAGAAAGGGAGAAGAGCATAGACACAGAGAAAACGATGCTGGTACAAAGTTGCTCTAATTCCATTCTAGTTCTCTCTCTCTTGTTTTTTTAAAGAGAAATCTTTCACCTGGTTGTGTGTGTGTGTGTGTGTGTGTGTGTGTGTGTGTGTGTGTAAAGCTATTAAAAATTAGATCATGAGGAGATCCTACACAATGAACTCAGATTTCATTCTGTTTGAGCCTCTGTTTTTAGGTATATTTTAGGTATAGCCTTATATAGACTTACTTTTAGGTCCAATTCTGAATAGGGAGAATCTGAAATGGGCAAGTTCCTATCTGAAAGGATTACAGCTTGGAAGACCAAGAGAATACTAGACATGTATCACATCTGGATTTTGACAAAGCATTTAGCAAAGTCTTTTGCTCTTATAGACAAGATGAAAGAGTGTGTAGGATATATTTAGGGATAATTATAATCAAAGGACTCTGTGTGTATGCCCATAGGGTTTTGCTTATTGGACCATGTCAACTAATGGACTGAGCAGTTTCACAGTCTTGTATCTTGGGTCCTTTACTGTTTAAAACGTTAATCAATGACTTGGATTAAAACATGGAATATATGCTTTTCCATTCTATAGATGACACAAAATTGGATTAATTAAAACATAAAAAAATCTTGACAGATAGAAATGATGAGGAGCTGGATCCTACAAAAAGAAAGTTAATAAGGGCATAAAGTGTGTGGCCACATACACATAATTTCATCTTACCATACCAGTATAAGGTTGGCACAAAAGAGTGGGACAGAAAGTTGCTTTGAGGATATTAAATGATCAGAGGATCATAAATTTAGAACTGGAAGGTATGTTAAAGGTTATTTTGCAGCTGATGACACTGAGGTCAAGAAAGGCTAAGTGACTTACTCTAATTCACACAAGTTTTATGTGGAAGAGGCAGAATTGGAATACAAATCCTTTGACTCCAAATTAAGTTCTCTTTCCATTGTACTATGACTGAGAGAGGCCCCGGGGTCTGATCTAGGTTTCCTGGGATGTCTAGTAGGACACCAGAAAGATTCTTTTTTTCCTGAGGATCTCTTTTCTATAGTCAGCTAACATTTGATAAGTCACAATTCCTGCATCTCACCAATCAGAAATTCATTTGGGTTAAGAAGTCTTATCTTTTAATCTGTTTATATGCCTGGAAATATTACTGAGGATGGTTACATTTAATCTTCCTTTATAATAAGTAATGGCTCCATTGTAGGCTTATTTCCACAAGGTGCTTGCAATGCCAACAGTGGCCAGCAGATGGCTGACCATGGATGGACTTGTATTGTTTTACTAGGGAAGCTTCCTGGAGGTGTGAAGACAGGAGGGAACAAAGGAAACATTCTTTCCTACTTTGTATCCTAGGTCTTAGAGCTGGATGCGACTTTAGGAATGAATGAGTCCCACCCCTTCTTTTTATAGATTAGGAAACCTGAAGATGTGGGGGATACATTGCCTCTTTCCACACAGGTAGAAAGGAGTTAAAATTCTAAATCAGAGTTCTATTTCTACATCCAGAGATTGATCCACTATCCCACAGTCTCATTATACCTTTTCTGCAGTAAATAAACATTTCCTTCCTCCTTTGTTAAGAATAATCTCATTTCTCCCTTGTTTAGTGATCTATCACTTAGAGCTCAAAGGAAAGAAATGCAAAAACTAATAATAATAATACTTTCTTATGACTTTTGGCTGCCACAAAGTTGCTTTGTAATCTGATTTTTGTATTCCTTCTTCTGTTTTCTAGAGAATGCTTTGAGTGTCAACATTCTTTGGACCAAGATCCAGATTCCCAAATGCTTGAAATTAAAGAGCTACTTCAGTCTCTGGGAATGAGAAGCCCTAACTTTTGGTTTCCTATTTATTAGATACAGGGCACTAATTTGTACACTTAGAGCTCATAGAAATTGGGTTACTGCACTCCCCTTGTTCTTTTATTATTTTTAGCAAAAATCTGTCTTCTGCTCCGTAAGACTTCAAGTCAAAAGAACCAAAATGTAGAACCATGGATGAATCTATATGTACCTTCTTAAATTTATCTTTTCATACTCAAGACATTTTTTCCCTTTTAAAAGCATAAGACTTTTCTATCCAATATTTAGAATTAACATAAAGTATGTATATATGTGTGTATGTGTATATATTAAAATGAAACTGTTAGCTTCCAGTCTAGCATATGTTTCAGATCTGCTGACTCAATCTGCTTTTATTAATAGGTCATGGTCATCCCTGTACTATCTCTAGCTTAATTATCATTATTCTCAATACTTGTTACAAGGACAGTTCAAGATCTTTTTAGAAGATCAGAAGTTCAATGGTTCCAAAAAGAGATGAAAGATATCTTCTCCCAACTCTTCTGCAAAGGTGAAGGTCCATCTCTGCAAAGGGTGTGGAGCAATGGATGTAGTTCCAAATCTTTTCAATGTACTGATTGATTTTGATGACTTTTTTTCTGTCTTTATTTTCTTTTAAACATTCTTTGTTAAATATGCTGGCTCTCTGGGATAGGGGAAGGGGAGGAATACTGGTAGAAATTTAGGCAATGTAAGAGCAAACAGTATCAACAAATTTTTTTTTTTAAAAAAGATAGGTTCAGAGCATGGATTTTAGAGTTAAAAAGAACCCTGGAGCCCATTTAGTCCAAACTTCTTGATTTACAGATGTGGAAGCTGAGGTCCAGAGAAATTAAGTGGCTTGCCTAAGAGCACTTGGATACTCTAATTAAAGGGAAGAGCAAGGATCTGAATCCAGGTCTTCTGACCATAAATTTAGCATTTTTTAAATTGAACCCTGTGCCTACCAGATTGGTCATTCAACAAGTATTTCTCTTACATCAGGAACTCCTTATTAGACTGTGAATCTTCTTCTGGATGGGAAATGTCTTTTTTTTTTAAAGCCTTCCTTTCACTTAGAATCAAAAATAAGTATCAGTTTTAAAGAAGAGCAGTAAGGGCTAGGTAATGGGGCAAAGTAAAATGGCTTGCTGAGGGTTGCCCAGCTAGGAAGTGGGCCAGACGTGAGATCCCTAAGTAACACCAATGAACAAGTATAAATCACTTAAACATGTGGCTTCATCATAGACAAAGAAATAAAACCATTCTAACAGTGGCTCCTTCAATAGGCACGTAGATTGATTCCTTCAAAGATGAGAAATTTATTGAAAACTGAAAAGTCAGAAAGATTATCATTTTATATAAATCAGGATATGAGAAGACTAAATAGAAGAAAAACAGACATTCAAGTTTCTCGTGTTGAAGAGGTTGAAACATACTAATTTTACTTAAAATTTTTTATTTCATAATGAAAATGATAAAAAATTATAAAATATTGACTCAAGTTTGCAAAATATTGGTCATGCCAAACCAACTTTCGTTTAGACTAATAAGATCAATCAATCAGGACAAGGATAGAAAGTTGTACTTCTTTATGTGAGCAAAACATGATAGTTTCTGTACTACCTTTATAAGAGAGTGAAATTCAGGCTAGGAGAGACAAAAGTCATTATATTCTACAAGATTAGCAATTAATGTTTATGTGTCCAGATTGAGGGAGGTCTCTAAGTAAAATCTCTAAAAACTTAGCTCTTAGCTCTGTTCTGCTTCACATGTTTATCAATCAAAATCAAAATTTTCATCAAATATTATCAATTTGGTTGAAAATATACCATTATCAAATTTCACATGTCTGCCTTTTATAAAATCTTGATGGGTTGGAATGCTAGGGCCAAACTAACAAGATTACATTTATCCCTGTTAATGCCAAATCCTTCACTTAAGAACAAAAAAACTAACTGGGTTAAATCTTTCTATCTTGGCAGCAGCTCTCTCAGAAAAAGATGTGGGAATTTTAATTAATCACAAGCTCAACAAGAGCCAACAGAATGATTCAGCTACTAAAATAATACAAATATCTTAAGCTTTATTGATTAAAATGTAATGCTTAGATAAAAAGAATTGATTAAAATATTAAAATAAAATGTCCTGATCAAAAGTCAGTCATTCCTTGCATTCATGTTGGTCAGAAGGCAGCTAGAAGTAATGTTTAGTTCTGTGCATCACATTAGTAGATACAATGACAGTAGTAGATAAAATGATAATTGTCCCATGACATTTCAGTGTAAAGAGAAAGATTTAGGTACAAATTACAGAGAGGCAAAAATCTCAGATGAACATGAGAAAGAACTTGCAAATAATTCTATTCAGGCCTTTAACTTGCATCTTGGAGATTTATTTTTGTTTGATTTGTCTATGTCTGGAAGGAGTATATTGAGTTTACCAATTTTTATAGCTTTGTTGTCTATTTCTTCCTGCAACTTTCAAAACGTTCACTTTAAGAACTGAAATGATACATAACTTTTGGTGAATCTTACTGTGAATCAATTTAGCAACACTGATTCTTTTTTCCCCCCTTCTTTCCTGCCACCTGGCTATGATTAATAAGCATAGAGAAATGAGAAGAAAATTAATGTGAGAATCAGAAGGGAAGGAGAATGTATTTTTCAGGAACCCTAGAAAGAAATGACACTGATGGATTTCTCAAAGGAAGGCTTTGGGAAGCCAAATGGGACAATATGAAGGACAATGGGTATCTAGATGGTGGGGGACATCAGGACATTAAGATCTGGGAGAAGAGCATAGGGAAGCAGGAGGGAGAGAGTTCCAAAGACAAGTATCAGACTTTTTCCTAAGGTTGATACCTTCCTTCTTGTCAGAGACCAACTGAGAAATCCATCTTCTTTATAGAAAAGGGGATGCAGGTTTAAAGAAGTATGGTCACAGCCCAATCATCTTACCATCCAGAGTCCAAGTTGCAAGGTAAGGTATAAAGGAGCTTCTCTAGTTTGGGAAAAGGAATTTCTCTCTGAATGATGGACTCTGCTTCACAACCCTATTCATTTCCTAATATTAAATTTTCAGTGTCTTGCTGAGCTAACATTGAGATGAAGCAAATAGAAGCCAGGCGAAGTTTCACAGGGACTGAAGCAGAAAGGGCACAGGTATTACTTTGGGGTGAACAGCAAAATCAACTAAGTATACATTTATTAAACAAAGGAAAGTTACTTGAATTATCTTGTGTGGAAACCCCAATTTTCATAGATAAAAGCTCCATCCTTTCCAATAGAGGTGTTCTTCCTTCCGGATTCCCTATGTATGTCAGTACTGCCATTATTTTCTGAGTAACCCAGGCTCAACTCATTCACTCAAACAATTTTCCAAATACGTTGGAGGATGTGATTCTGGAATGTATTTTGCAAACCTACCTTCTTTTCTCTTTCCATTGCCACCATATTAGTATTTTTATCTATTTCATAGATAAACATATCTATGAAATTTTATCTATTTCATAGATAAAAGCTGAATGCAGTGTGTATTTGGAATACATCAAATCCTGAATTACTGTTGTATGAATTAACAAGGGTTCATTGTTTCAAATTATTAGAGTGAACAAGTCCAAAATAAAAGGCACATCAGTAATCAGTTCAGGAAAGAACCTTTTGAAGAAGGGCTTTAAATGAGGTTAAATGGCCCTGTCTAGGATAGTTATGATTTTTATCATAATCCTTCCAACTTGTGAATATAGCTCCTAGTGGATGTGGGTTTTACAGAGCAAAGAACTGTCATTTGTGTAGGCAAGGACTTGCTTGGCAGGCCTCCAAACATAACCACTTAGGAAGTGGTTGCTTCCCAGGGTATATGTCAAGCTGACTGTCGAATTGCATTCTTCTTACATGTAAGGTGGTATTTGGTCCAATGTGTTCCTCCATTTGCCACAAAGCTGTTTGAACTAAAAGTCAAAGGAGAGAAGATAAAGAGAAAGAAAGGAATATTTTTGTTTCTCTTTTCTTCTCTCTCCTTGTATTCCATCCCATAATGATCTCACCCAGTTCTAAAGTTTTCAATTATCTACCTCGGTGGAGATGACCACCAAATCACTCTCTCAAGCCTAGATTTCAAATTTGAGATTCAAACCTGCACCTCAATCTGGCATTCAACCAGGAAGCATATTTTAATGAATAGAGCGCCAGACTTGGAGACAAGAAGATCTAGAATCAAATTGTGGCTCAGACACTCAAAATTAGCCTGGGCTAGTCCCTTACCATCCCTATGCCTTAAGTTCTCAGTAAAAAAAAAATAATAATAATTACATATATGTTGGGTTTTTTTTTTTAAGACTCCAGGATGTTTCCAGTCTTTAATCTCTCTCTGAGGAAGAAGACCCTTCTTCCTCCAACTGTATTAACCTAGGGAACATCTAAAACAAAGTTCTATCTCTTCCCATCCATCCTTTCCAATAGAGGTGTTCTTCCTTCCGGATTCCCTATGTATGTCAGTACTGCCATTGTTTTCTGAGTAACCCAGGCTCAACTCATTCACTCAAACAATTTTCCAAATACTTTGGAGGATGTGATTTCTGGAATGTATTTTGCAAACCTACCTTCTTTTCTCTTTCCATCGCCACCACACTAGTATATGTTCTCATTCATTACCTCTTATCCTAACTCTTTGTTCCTAATTGCACTTTCTTCCAGGCTCTTGCCCATACAGTTTATCCTACAGATTGACATCATATTAACCTCCTGAGCACACATCTGATTACCATCTTAACAAATTAAAATTATATAGTATGTTATGGATACAAACCACTTTTATGTATGTCGCATCTCTAGTGTTTGCTATAGCCTATTTAGGAGACGGAAATGAATCAGCAGTGGGATCTCAATAAAATGGGTTAAGTTAAATATCCTAGCTTCAAAGCCCATGGAATTCCTAGCTAGTAAGGCAAAAGGCTTTGCACAACTTCAACTACCTTGCAAGCTATAGTAGCTTATAGTGGAAAGGGCATTTGGAATCTAGAGGCCTGGGTTCTAATCCACCACTGTCATTTACTAACTGTGTGGCCTTAAACAAAACACAATATCTCTGACCCTGGCTTATTTACAGAAAGGCCATTTCCAGCTTTAATTCAATGACTTTTAAGTTCTTTAGCTATGCCACCAAAAGAGATCCATTCTTGGTTTGAGTCAGATTGGACAGGTCAATATGATTCTCAGAAAAACACTGAGATTATGTTACTCCTCTGCTAAAACAAACACTGCCACAAAGTTGGTTTTAAATAATCATGCATTGCCTTCCAAATAAAATTTGAACTGTTTTGTCCAGTACTTGACAGTCTCCATTAAGTAGCTCCATATTATTTTTCCAACCTTTTTGGACAATGCTCCCTTCTGTGAATGATAATACACCACAGGCAAGCCAAGTTACTTGCAATGTGCAACACAATTCTGGCTGTGTGTCTCTGGTCAGGCATTTAACTTCTTCCTACTCTTGGTAACACTAAGATATTTAGTTATAGTGAGGATACCAATATGTACTGGTAGGAGGAGTTTCCTGATCAGGGAGTTCCGTATAGCAAGGAAATCATAGGTCCAGACTCTATTCCTTTCCTCTATCCAAAGAAATCAATTCGTGTCTCTTATGCCACCATTTCAAATGAGCATAAACTTCTTTATCTGATACCTTATAATCAAATGCTTCTAACTTCATGACTCATTCTGCCTAGAAGTAAATTCCCAAGCTATTTTGTTATTCTTATACTACACTTAGTACTTTCTACTTTGCATTCAAGTTAGCTTGTGATTTATCTTCACCACTAGACAAAGAGCAGGGATTGTGTTCCATTCACATTTGTATATCTCATAGCAACTACCACAATTTCTGGCATGTTAGTTGATGCTTGGTACATTTCAAGCAAATGAATGGAAGAAAAGAATACCCATCCTACAAGTCATGGAGAAGAGAAGAAAGGAGAGAGAAGTAGAGGAAAAGAACGGGGAGAAGGGAGAAACATGAATATTAGAAACTAAGAAGCTCAATTGCACTTGTAAAAAGCTTAGAAATACTAAATATGTAATTCTATAAAAACAGGTGGCTAGAATTAATCATTAATATATTAAAACACTCTCTATTTTTTTCAGTTTCTAAATTACATATAGGAACTAATGCTTCATTTTTGTGGCCTCTACCCAACCACTTTCCTATTATTTGGTCTTATTTCTTTCAATCATACCTAATGAAGTTTCTGACTATAAACAAAACACACAACATAAAAAAGATTATGACTAGGCTAATTTCCATCCTCACAATTATCAAGTAATTTTCCCATTAAAATTATTAGCTTATTTTATTAAAATGTTCATTTACTTTTTGAGTTATGATGCACATTTTTCAAACATAGAATTATCATATTCTCTCTGTTCCCTAGTGTATAAATGGAGATTTTTGAGCCTTTGGACTTCATCTCCCAGAAGTCCCTTAGTTTTTCCCAGGGTTCCATTTTCCTGCATCCCCACATTTTGTGTGATTGTATTTAAGTGGCTGAAACCCCTCCCTCATCCTCTTTTGAACCTGTGACTGGGCTGAAGTCAGGAAGTTCTTTTGCTTTAGTTATTAATAAAACTTTATAAAATATAATACTTAGTTATTATTAATTTAAAAACCCACACTAGGTAACTATAATTTTTAAAATTATGATCATATATATATGTAATATATATATATATATATATATAGGAAATTTTTATTTAGTCAGTTTAGAATATTTTTCCTTGGTTATAAGTCATGTTCTTTCCCTCCCCTTCCCCGACTCCCTCCCATAGCCAACATGCAATTCCACAGGGTTTTACATTTGTCCTTGATCAAAATCTATTTCCATATTGTTGATGTTTGTACTAGAATGACCATTTAGAGTCTACATCCCCAATCATATCCTCATTGCCTCATGTGATCAAGCAGTTATATTTACAAAAAAAATGTAAATTGCCTAGATTAACAGAAGAAATAGAATACTTAAATAATCCCATATCAGAAAAAGAAACTGAATAAGCCATCAAAGAACTCCCTAAGAAAAAATTCCCAGGGCCTGATGGATTCACAAGTGAAATTTATCAAACATTCAAAGAACTAACTAATCCCAATATTATACAAACTATTTGACATAATAAGCAAAGAAGGAATTCTACCAAATTCCTTTTATGACACAAATATGGCTCTGATTCCAAAACCAGGCAAGTCAAAAACAGAGAAAGAGAACTATAAACCAATCTCCCTAATGAACATAGATGCAAATATCTTAAATAGAATACTAGCAAAAAGACTCCAGCAAGAGATTACGAGGGTTATTCACTATGACCAGGTAGGATTCATACCAGGAATGCAAGGATGGTTCAATATTAGGAAAACCATCCACAGAATTGACTATATCAACAAGCAAACTGACAAAACTCACATGATTATCTTAATAGACATAGAAAAAGCCTTTGACAAAATACAACATTCATTCCTATTGAAACCACTAGAAAGTATAGGAATAGAAGGGTCTTTCCTAAAAATAATAAGCAGTATATATCTAAAACCATCAGCAAACATCATCTGCAATGGGGATAAACTAGAAGCCTTCCCAATAAGATCAAGAGTCAAACAAGGGTGCCCATTATCACCTCTATTATTTAACATTGTACTAGAAACACTAGCAGTAGCAATTAGAGAAGAAAAAGAAATTGAAGGTATTAAAATTGGCAATGAGAAGACCAAGCTATCATTCTGTGTTTGATATGATGGTCTACTTAAAAGAATCCTACAGAATCAACTAAAAAGCTAGTGGAAATAATCAACAACTTTAGCAAAGTTTCAGGATATAAAATAAACCCACATAAATCATCAGCATTTCTATTTATTTCCAACATATCTCAGCAGTTATAATTAAAGAGAAATTTCATTTAAAATCACCCTAGACAATATAAAATACTTAGGAATATATCTGCCAAGACAAACACAAGAACTATATGAATACAACTACAAAAAACTTTCCACACAATTAAAACTAGATCTAAATAATTGGAAAAACATTAATTGCTCATGGGTAGGACAAGCTAACATAATAAAAATGACAATCCTACCCAAACTTATTTACTTATTTAGTGCTATACCCATCAAACTACCAAGAAACTTTTTTACTGAATTAGAAAAAACCCATAACAAAGTTCATTTGGAAGAACAAAAGATCAAGGATACTCAGGGAAATAATGAAAAAAAAATGTGAAGGAAAGCGGCCAAGCAGTACCAAATCTCAAACTATACTAGAAAGCAGTGGTCATCGAAACAATATGATCATATATGATCAGATTTTTTTCCTTTTGTTCTTTGAAGGCCACTTAATATTTATATAAACTTTTTTGGGGGGGAGGGAAATGAAGAAAGTTAATTTTTACCATTTCTTGTGCAACATCATCAGGAGTTTCCTTTTCCAAATCAAAAGTAAATTCAATTGCTCCATTATCTTTGGGTTTTCCTTTCAGTTTCTTAGGATCTTCAACCCAGAGCCTTAAGGCAATAGAAGATTTCCTACCATGGTCTTCTTCTGCAAGTTCCACTCTTACCCCAGTGTCTTCTGCGAAAAAGGCATGACCCAATAAATCTTTAATTTCATACCTGGAAAAGGACAAAAGCAAATGTTTAAGTAGTGTATCAACAGAGACAATTTAAGATAATTGATACAGAGTTACAGGTGTTCCTCCATTTGATCCAGAGGTGTTTGAACAAAAAGTCAATGTAGAGCAGATAAACAGCAAGAAAGAAATCTTCTTCCCAAAATTTAATGAAATATGCTCTCCATGTTATTGTCTTGGAGCTGGCCATAGTGCTGAACAATTTGCCCTAAAGAACTTCCTTATGAACATTTCCTACAAGTTTTTTTTTCCCCAAAACACATCTTCCCCCACTTTTCACCTCCATTTTTTAATAACCTTTACCTTTCATCTAGGAGTCAATACTGTGTATTGGCTACAAGGCAGAAGAGTGGTAAGGGCTAGGCAATGGGGGTCAATCACCCCCATTTTACTTCAAAAGAGTATACTTGTTGACAATGAGTAACCATGTATCATAACTTCTATTCCTCGTGTAATGTATGCCTTATTAAATTAGGCAAATATGCTATTTAACCATACTGACTGATGTCTTTAATGACAGTGTATACCATAGTCCACCCACAATAACTTTATTAGCTTTTCAATGTCAAACTGATCAATATAATAGCCACCCAAATTCAAGTCATCTGTTCTTCTTTTAAGTCTTAACTAATTTCTTTTTATTCTCTAATGCTCTATTTTTATTCTAGGAAATGATCCAATTTACTGTCAATCATTTCAACTTGAAAAAAGAATACAAATAGTCAACTATGTTTCACTGAAAACTAACCTTTCTTCTTTGTTTTTGCAGATGCATTCCCCAATAATCTCCTTGATTTCAGGATCATGTACTTTTTCAAAGCTTGCTGGTTTGATACCCTGTAAAAGGTAGGAAAAACATTCCCGTTTCATTTTTAAAATTTAGAAAAATTAATTTATAATTATGGTGCTGTGACAATAATATTAACAACAAGTTAATGTGCAGAACTAGATAAAATAATTTTTTAAAAATCATTTGGATAAAAATCTCAAGGAAAATAATTTTTAAAATTAAGCAATTAAAGGGGTATATCATTAGTAGTGCTTAAACTATTTTCATAAAGTAGGAATGAACAAAATTTGTTGCTACTTGTTTAGAAATAGAAAGGCAGGTCAATGGAGCATACTTCCTAAGTAATTCACAGAAGCAATTGAACACAATAGTTCAGTAAACCTTATTCAAAATGAACCACTAGAAAACAGGGAAGTATTTTGGAAGAAACTAGATTTAGACCACCATATTACACTATATACCATAAATAAGCTCCAAGTGGATATATAACCACAATATAAAAGGTTACATACTAGGGAAATAAAAAATTAAAAGAATTTCTATCAATCACTATGTGCGAAAATAATTTAAATCACTAATAAGAGAAATGTACATTTAAACAACTCTGAATGTTCACAAATCAATGAAGATGATAAAAGAAATAGATAAAAGATAATCAGCAAATAGAAAGTAGTTGTGGGAACATAGCCATAACAATAAACTTTTTTGGTAGAGCTGTAAAATTAGTCCAAACATCCTGAAAAACAATTTGGAATTGTAAAAAATTATTAAAATTTTAATAATTTAATCTCTAGGCATATAAACCAAAAGAGACAGAGAAAGTTCCATACTGACTCTAACTCTATAAACCAATATATTTATAGTAATACCTTTTTAGGTGGCAAAGAACTGGGATGGGGGAAAGAAAATCACTTATCAACTGGCAAATTCCTTGACACACCGTAGTATTTCAAAATAACATACTATTACTGTGCCATTAGAAATGATTATATATATATATGGGAAAGAAAAACTTTTGGGGAAAATCTATATCAACCGATTCATAGTGATGTTAGCAGAACCAGACAAAGAAATTTCTTAATGAATAAAATAATGCCAATCAATAATATTAAAAGGTGGCTCAACTTGTTCCTTGCACTGATCAACCTTGGTACAGAACAAATGACAAGGCACATTTCCCCTTTCCAGGGAGGTTAAGGACTATAAGCGTTCAATGTTGCGTTGCATCACTGTCAGGTGCCAAGTTAATTTGCTTTACTTTCCTGTTTTTCTTTGTTACAAGGGAGAGTTCATAGTAGGGTGGGTAGACTAGTAAATGACTGGGGTATAAAAAACAAAAGGCAAGAATACAACTTTAAAGAGAATTCAACTTAAAGATGGACTTGTCATCTCTCATTTCTCCAACATAGAAAATTGTTTAGAGTTCAATTTTCTTGAGGAAAGGCACCCTGTTTTTACATTCCTTTGTAAATGTAATGTAAAAATGTAAAAAACAAAAACAAAAACAAAAAAAAAACCTGCTCTTGGTATGAAGTCAGGAAGAGTAAGCACTTAATGAATTCTTGTGATTGTGTTTTTTTTTTTTAATTTTATAAACCAGAATGATTGAGTCAAGCTTGATTTCTTGTTAGTGGTGCTTTAAAATAAATTTGTGGATGTCACTGCAATTAACTTTATCAATCTCCTCTTTTACTTCTACTTGGGAGCCTCATTTTCTTCCATGCATAAGCCAAAATTTGACTAGATATAGTTTTGAAAGATGCCCTATGGTGATTCTGAGGCTTTGAAATGGAAGCTGATTCAATCTGATGTATATCTTTCATGCCAGCTGCATCTTACCTGCTTTCACTTGTTTTATTATCATCATCATATTAGCAACAAGATGCAACAATGTCATCATTTACCGTTCTGAATTTCAGACTACATAATGTCCCTGAAACACAGAGCTTAATGTTTGGATTGGTGTTAATAAAAACTTAGTTAATTCTGACAGCCAAATAAAAGTTGTTGCTATAAAATGGAACATAGCCAATGAAAAAGCTTGGGCTTCTGGATATGTCACCTGATAGGAAGAGGAGAAAAGATATGGGTCCAGTCTTGCTTTTCCATTTTAAAAACAGAGCCTCCAAGAATCTTCTTTATTTTTAGCCCCTTCTACTCCCTTTTCTGCCATCATTACTGCAGCAGCAGAGTCCTCATAGAAAGGAGACAGAAGAGACTCTGAAATCTTTATACTGAATAAAGCCAATCTTCAAAAGCAAATCTAGCTAAAAAACATTTCTAGGAATGTTTCTTAATGCTAGGTGGTTTTAAAGACAGACATTTTCCAGATATAAATATTTCTAATGTGCTCTATTGACTATTTGTATACATAATAAGGTAAGCACAAACCCACCTGTGCAATATGGTGCTTAGAAGCAGTTAACTCATGATGTTTATTAACTTAGTTGGAGATGTCTGAAATGTTCTTGGAATGGAAACAGCACAGAACATGGGGGAAAGCATTGTCTCAGGAGTTAGAGGATCTGGATGAAAAAACCATTTTGGATGCTAAGACAACTCACTTAGCCCATCAACTAGATTTCTGTTTTTCTTATTTGTGACAAAAGAAGGTTGAACCACTCATCTCCCTGTAGTTCTTGCTCCAGCTCCATTCAGGTAACAAAGCTAAGAAAGCATTTATTAACTGCTTACAGTTAGCAGGGTATTGTTCGGAATACTGCCAATACAAGAATTAGAACAAAAGTCTTTGCCCATAAGGAATTTCTTGATATGCGATCTTGTGATGTTGGAACATCCATAAACAGCCTTGGAAATACATCTTACTATATGTGTGTGTATTCTTTAGTGCCTCAATGTGAAGCTCAAATGATTTGCTCTGCAAATTGTTGTTTGTGGGACAACTAAACTTGCTCACTTCACCCTCATTTTCATTCATTCCTTCTCTTTTTATGGCCTGAAAGACATTCATGCTAATTGCTCCTTCAAAAAGCTGCCAGTATTCTAACTGCTCAGTTCTATTCAATATTAATGAGCCCAACTGAAGATATTGGGGGTACAAAGAGAACCACAGAATCAGTACCCCAAGGAGCTAGTGGAAATGACAACATAGGAATAGTGAAATAAATACTAGGCAAGTAGAAAAGCAAACAAACTCTAAAAATGGGGCAATGGGTGAAACTGTTAGGTATTAGATAAGACATGAACTAAGTGTAAAAATGGAGACTTGAATCCAGGACTTCAATCCCCAGAAGTCCTTGCTCCACTTCCCCAGAATGCCTTGTAACCTCACCTGGGCCGAGAGTGAGATGGGATATTTAACCTGGTTGTAAAAAGGCTCTGCCCTCTTTCCTACGTCCACTTGGGAACAGACGCGGCTCTCCACCTAGCAGGCAAGATGTGAGTGGTCGTGAATAGGCTCTTTGGGCCTAGACACGTGCCTCTCTTACTTGTATTTTCTTTATATTTTAATCTTCAATAAACCTCTAAAAATATAATACTCTTTGCAGAGAGAAATTAATTTCTACCTGCCTCAGTTTCCCCAAATTTTAATCTTTACATAAGTCAAGAAACATGAAAAATATTCTGACTGTTGGAGAAGAGGAAGACAAAATGGACTGCATGAATGGAAAGTAACTTATGAGAATGCATGGAAGTAGGAAAGTCTAGTTTGGGAAAATCTAGTGTTCCAACTAGAACAAGCTGATAGAATATGATACATAGTTACAAGAAAGATAGACTGGAAGAATATGAGGATCTTATATTCCAGCCTGAATTTGCCTCTTATCTAACAGGTAAGAGAGAACAATGGAAGTTTTTAAGCAAGAGTAAACTGTTCAGACCTGTCTCTCAGGAAAATAATTTAGTACCTGTATGAAAGATGGTGTAGAAAAAGAAGAGACTAGAAGCAGAGACAGCTGAGCAAGAGGTAAAGAAAATCTTAACCAGAGTGGTAGCCATAGTAAAAGGAACTGCCATAGTGGTAGAATCAATAAGATTTAGCAACAGATTGAATGGGGGGAGGTGTTAATGGCCAGTGGAAAAAAGGAATAATCAAGGATGATAATGAAGTTGTGAAGCTTAGGGTTGGTAATACCCTTCAACAGAAAAGAAAATTTGTTGGACAGGTGAATTTAGAAGGAAATATAATTTCATTTTAAATGTGTTTAGTTTAAATGTGTTGTTTATGAGATGCTAATAAGTCATCCATTGGGATGATATCCACCAAGCATTTGATCATGAAATTAAGAGTTGGAAAGTCATTTAGTCCAAATCATTCCAACTACAGAAGAAGACTTGAGAAATAAGTAATGTGGGACTGAAATTCCTAAGAAAAATTATAGTTAGTTGAGTAGATTTGAAAGTCAACTGCAAAGATTATAATCAAATCCTTCTGAATTCAATGGATCGCCAAGGGGGAAAAGAATAGAGATTAAAGAGAGAATTTGGAATAGATCTATGGAAGATTTTTGAGCTAAGGGAGCAAGAGATGGCTGATGATTCAGAAAATAAAAGGTGAGACAGGTAGGAAAAGGTCCAGAAAGGAGTAAAGTTCCAGAAAACATATCCAGCACTAGGGTATGGGGGCAATGATGAAGCATGAAAAAATAGAGATGGATGGGAAAAAAAAGAGGATAGGGACAAGGATAAAGGTTATTTTCCCACAGTGTATTCCCTTGAGAAGAATATTAATATCTCAAATCTTTTTGCCTTGCAAGTGACCTCAGACATTAAGAAAATTAGATCTTATTGTTGAAAGATCTTTGTTTTCATGAAAATTTATTTTTCTGTACTCTAGATGGGAAAAAAAAGCAACAGTTGTTAACATAGTTGGACAAACATTTATTTCTAAATAGTGGAAACATATTCTGAAAACCTGTTTAAGGTTCCTTCATAGAACTGCCCATACCATCAGACACTGTTAGAAGAAGCTACAAGTGACCTCAGAGGTAACCAAATCTAACTTTTTCAACTTCATCTCTAAGAAACTAAAGTTAGAATTGATTAACAGTATGGTGACAAGTGACCAGCTGACTTAAAAGTAAAACTGTTCTATAAGTAGATGGTCTTCCTGTCATTCCTGTCAACTTTGAAGAGTATTAGGTAACTTTAGGGAAACAATGAAATAGGAACTTATTTGAGAAACACCTTTTCTACTAATTTCTGAAAATTTAGCTACTAGTTTTCATGGAAGGAGTAAGACATTTTTAACCCCCAAATCACTTTTCAGGTATGTTTCTTTCTGTAAGTCAGATCATTAATTTGACATTGTATTCCTACTTTTTAAAGTCTGTTAGAGAGGGATGGAAAGGACTCCTTCTGGAGGGAATTTCCATGAAGGAATCTCACAGAAAACAATTCCAGAGGATACTTAACCATGATGCCTTTATCTAGTGCCAACAGTGCAGACAGATGTCTTAATACCAAATATTCTTTCAGGAATAAAAGGGAATGAAAGGATGAAAAGACAAGACTTAACTCTCTCTCTCAATAATCATCAGTAATGAACAACTATAGTTTTGAAAATCTGCTCTGCTTCCCTGAACCCAGATCAGGTTTAAAAAAAAAATCACTTTAAAAGAGAACAACCATGCTAACAGTATAATCCCAAGATAAAGAGACAGATAGACAGCTAGTGGCATAGTATATAGAATACTAGGTCTGGAGTCAGGAAGACTCAAGTTCAAAACCAGCCTCAGACATTTTCTACATTTGGGACTCGGGACAAGTTACTTAACCTGTCAGCCTCAATTTTGCCAACAATAAACTATAGATAATAATAGTACCTACCTCCCAGGGTTGTTGTGAGGATAAAATGAGATAACATTTGTAAAGTGCTTACCCTACTGCCTGGCATATAGCAAGTATTATATAAATGATAGTTATCATTATTAATTTTTAATAAATTAGTAGATAGAAAAAAAGCAATAGATAAAAATAAAATTATCAGGGTTAAAATGGACCTCCACAACCCCTTTTCACTAACTTTCTAAAAATAATTCTGTGAAGCTGATCTACAAACAAAGGCGGCAGCATTTTTTGCCAGATATTAAATAGATCAGAAGTTGGTCTGTTTTAGTTCTGGTCTGTCATCTAATATAATATTGGTTCAAGGTATGAGTCCTGTGGTTATCCATAGGGCTATAGGAAAACAAAAAGAGGAAAAATGGAACTGTGATTTAGGGCTTTGGGACAGCAATATTTTTATTTTAAAAATACTACTAGAAAATATGGAGGATTTAAAGGATATTGAAATGCGAACTCTATTACATTAAACAACAGTGACCTTTTAGTGACTTCTTAGATAAGCTCAATAAACAGCATTTGCAACAGTTCTCATAAGTGGCGTATGATAATCCAATATCCATCATGCTTTTGGAATCAGCTGTTCTGTTGATCTTAGGGTTAAAAATAGTAGCTGCTGGCTTCTAATTATGCACTTTCTCTTGTTGCCTTGAGTTTATCACTTGAATAAAAGAAATGCACTTTAAATAGGTTTCATCAAAGCAGAGCCATCTTTCATGTTGTCTTACACAAAGGTGAATTTATCACTCCAAACAGGTTTCTTACACTAGTTTCAAGGCCCCTGCAACATACATAATTCACTCACCTCAAGCCTCTCTCACCAAACCCCTAAAAGACATTAGAAAGCAGAGCTGACTATTTCAAAGTTCTTGTGTGATATATATATATCCCCCTAAAGAATACCAAACATAATATTTCTTGATTCTTTATAAGTACAAAGAAAATAAGATGAGGGATGGTACAGGGGGAGAGGAAGGAAAATATGGCACTTAAAAAACAACAACAACAAGCTTATCCCTAATAATCCCAAATTCAATCACAAAAAGTAACTGTTTTTATTAAATTACTTTGTAAACCATTTAAAATCAGGGATGTAAGTACACCACTGTCTTATGATTCTAAACTTTTTTCTCTATAACTAAAGCAAATGTATTTCAAAGACATTCATATTAGGTACTTGAAAGTGGTAAATTACTGAATTAACATGCATAAAATTCAGTACTGAAAAAGATAATGTACATGGTTGCTAACCCATCAGCCAACTAGCATTAAGCACCTACTACATGCCATGCAATCTAAGTGCTAGAGATACAAAGAAAGGCAAAAAATAAAAATAAAAAAGGTTAAAAAGCAGGTCCTGCTTTCAAGGAGCTCACTGTCTAATTGGGGAGACAGCATGCAAACAACTATGTAGAAACAAGATACAGAGAGAAAAAACTGATGTTAGTCTCAAAAAGAAGGCACTAGGTTTAAGGAGACCTGAGAAGGGTTTCTTGCAGAAGGCAGAGCTTCAGCTGAGACCTGAAGGAAGGAAGGCAGGGAAGCTGGGTGGCAAAGAGAATTCCAGGCATGGAAGACAAGCCTGTGAAAATGCTCACAATCTAGAACTGTAGTGTTATGTGTGACATCAAAGACTCATTTGTGGTCCTTCAGTTTACCAGCAAGACTCAGTTCATCTAAACTTTAGCGCTTCCAACACTTCTTTATACAACTAGACCACACTTTTCCTCTGTCACCTAGAACAATTCTACACTCAGAATGGATACTCACAAAGAAATAGGGAAAGGAGAGAACAGTTTTACTGAACACACTCATACTAAAGATGAAAATGATCATAGATATGTTATAAAAATAACAGACAGAAATCCAAAGGAGTAAATTCCTATATGACATGTACTGTGTATTTGCAAAGTGTTTTAAAATAATTTTCATTAGTTATCCCATATGGCAATACTTTCTGTGGTTATTAAAGTCCTGTTTAATAATCAATATCATATAGGTTTTTTTCCTTCCACACATATGAAGATAAACCCTTGGTACTATTCATCTGAATGACTATAAATTAAACAGAATTTTCAAATAAGTGCCTTGGATATATTCAATCTGCTATTTTGTCAGCTATGGATAGATATTTCTAACTACTATCTATGACCCAAATTCAACAGAACATTATGAAGTGGCTACTGTTTGCAAGACATAGTATTGTTATTCAAGGGCAGAAGAGAAATAATATTGCCCTCGTGGAACTTAAGTAGGGGAGGTAGGGAGAAAAGCATCTATTACCTAGCTAAGTATTATATAAAACCAGATCTAAGGAAGGAAGGAAGGAAGGAAGGAAGGAAGGAAGGAAGGAAGGAAGGAAGGAAGGAAGGAAGGAAGGAAGGAAGGAAGGAAGGAAGGAAGGAAGGAAGGAAGGAAGGAAGGAAGGAAGGAAGGAAGGAAGGAAGGAAGGAAGGAAGGAAGGAAGGAAGGAAGGAAGGAAGGAAGGAAGGAAGGAAGGAAGGAAGGAAGGAAGGAAGGAAGGAAGGAAGGAAGGAAGGAAGGAAGGAAGGAAGGAAGGAAGGAAGGAAGGAAGGAAGGAAGGAAGGAAGGAAGGAAGGAAGGAAGGAAGGAAGGAAGGAAGGAAGGAAGGAAAGAAAGAAAGAAAGAAAGAAAGAAAGAAAGAAAGAAAGAAAGAAAGAAAGAAAGAAAGAAAGAAAGAAAGAAAGAAAGAAAGAAAGAAAGAAAGAAAGAAAGAAAGAAAGAAAGAAAGAAAGAAAGAAAGAAAGAAAGAAAGAAAGAAAGAAAGAAAGAAAGAAAGAAGATGTGTGAAGTGCTCCACAGTTATTTAAGAAGGGAAAAGATCTTTCAGCTAGGAGGTTAAGAAATGACTTCCTCCTCAAGCAGAGGACAAACTGAGGGAGTAAAAACACCGAGGAAAAGCAACTGCTTGACTACAGAGGTTGAGGGGACATGATCGAGGAGAGACGCTAAATGAGTGCCCTAATTGCAAATACCAACAACAGGGAAATGGGTTCAGAGCAAGGACACATGTGATACCCAGACGAATAGGCTAGGGAAGGGGTGGCGGGGGGGGGGGGGGGGGGGGGAGGGGGGAGGAAAAGAAAATGATCTGTTTCCAATGAATAATGTATGAAAATGACCAAATAAAATAATGTTTAAAAAATAAAATAAAATAAAAATAAAAAGCCTGGAAAGAAGAAGAAGAAATGACTTCCCAAGAGAGGGAGCATCTAAGCCAAGCTAAGTTTTAAAAGGCAGAGACAAGGAAGATGTTAGCAATTTGGGGGGCAGCCAGAAGTAGAGTTTCTGTGGAACTTCAAAAGTAAAAAAAGAGTTATGTGAAATAATACTGGAAAAGTATGTTGGACACAGAATGTGATGGGTCTTACTTAAAGAGTTTATATTTTATCATAGAGAAAGTTGGGAGATTACAAATTTGAGCAATAAAGATTTAGAGTAAGAAGAAATGTTCAATATGGTTGTTTGGTTCAGTCTTTTCAACTGAGGAAATTGAGACCAAGAAAAGTTAAATGAGTTGCTAAGGTTACAGCAGTAGTAAAAATAAGAGGATAGGGGGCAGCTGGGTAGCTCAGTGGATTGAGAGTCAGGCCTAGAGATGGGAGGTCCCAGGTTCAAATCTGACCTCAGACACTTCCCAGCTGAGTGACCGCCAGCAAGTCACTTGACCCCCATTGCCTAGCCCTTACCACTCTTCTGCCTTGGAGCCAATACACAGTATTGACTCCAAGACGGAACGTAAGGGTTTATTTAAAAAAAAAAAAAGAGGATATTAGAGCAGTAGTAAAGAGCAGTAGTAAAAATAAGGATTTGACCCAAATGTTCAGCACTCTTTGTACCACATAATTATTTTAGGAGCTAGAAAGAACAGATTGGAGAAGGGAGAGACATTAATGGCAAAGAAATGAGTTAGAAGGCTGTTTGTTATTCAATAGTCTGATAGAATTGACAAATGGTCAAGAGATATGAATAGGCAGTTTTCAGATGAATAAATCAAAGCTATCAATACTCACATGAAAAAGTGTTCTAAATCCCTCCTGATTAGAGAAATGCAAATCAAAACAACTCTGAGGTACCACCTCATACCTAGAAGATTGGCCAATATGACATTAAAGGAAAATAATAAATTTTGGAGAGGATATGGCAGAATTGGGACACTAATACATTGGTGGTAGAGTTGTAAATTGATGAAGCATTCTGGAAGGCAATTTGGAATTATTCCCAAAGGGCTTTAAAAGAGTGCATGTCCTTTGATACAGCAATACCACTACTAGGTTTGTAGTCAAAAGAGATTTAAAAAATGGGAAAGGATCTGTTTCTACAAAAATATTTATAGTTGTGCTTTTTGTGGTGGCGAAAAATTGGAAAATGAAGAGTTGTCCCTCGATTGGGGAAATGGTTGAACAAACCATTGGTATATGATGGTGATGAAATACTACTATGCTATAAGGAATAATGAACTGCTCAATTTCTAGAAGAACTAGAAAGACACATATAAACTGGTGCAGAGTGAAATGAGCAGAACCAGGAGAACATTATACATAGTAACTGAAACATTATGGGATAATCAAATGTAACTGATTTTGCTACTAAAAGCCATGCAATGGGATTGCAGGACAATCCCAAGGGATTTATGAGAAAGAAAGCTATCCACATCAAGAGAAATAATGGTTGGAGAAGAAATGCATAAGAAAACGTATGATTTATCACTTGTTTATATGGGTGTATGATTTGGGGTTTGGGTTTTTAAAAGATTATTATAAAAATGAATAATATGGCAATAGGTTCTGAATGATAATACATGTATAATCCAGTGGAATAGCTTATCAGCTCCAGGAGGGGGGAAGGAGGGGAGAGAAGAGAAAGAGAACATAAATCATGTAACCATGGAAAAATATTTTTTAAAAAATGTATTAAAAAATAGTCTGAGTGAGTGAAAACAGATGGATATAAAAGAGGTTCCTAAGGAAGTCATAACAGGACTTAAAAACTCATTAAGTATGGGAAAGGTGAGGAAGAAGAGCTAACTGGGTTACTTACAAAGCTGAAGACCACCAACAGCTTTCCCAATTGTCTTCAAAATTAATCCTGAAATCTGTTGCTAGGCATTCAAGGCTCTTCATTACCTGCCACCCACCATAACTTCCCATTATTTTGTGCTTTTCATTCCATTGTCCTTAGTGACTAGAAGGCCTCTCCCCATGCTTGCTCAATTGCTGCCTAACCTTTGGAGTCTACCAACTTTGCTTCTAATCATGGTTGTGTCATTTGTATTTTTACAATGGGAATGATAACACCTGCACTACTTAGATGACCTATTTGCAAGCTGTTGGAGGGGATAAAGGTTTGCCAACTGTAAAGCATTTTGCCTAATAATCAAACACCAAGCATTTATTGAGCAGCTATGTACTAGGCACTGTTGCTAGGCACTGGGAATGCAAACACAAAGGATAAACCAATCCTTACTATCTAGGAACTTTCATTTTAATGAGTATTATAATGATTGTTATAATTATATTATTAAAATGACAATCTTGAAAATAATACAATTCCAGTGCTACTTCCTATAGGAGATAGTTCCTGATTCCCTTGGGCAGTAAAGACCTTCCTACTCTCACTTTCACAGAGTATACTTTAACTGCTCTATTTTTCTTCACTTAGATACAAAACTATAATGTAAATAAAACCTAGTCCCATATCTAAATAGACTTTAAGCCCCTGTAGAAGAAAGCAAGGACCATTTCTTATCTAAACTTTTTGATCTCTCCAAGTGCCTAACGCTGGGCCCTGTGTTAATAATTGTCCACTGAATTAAATTACAGCCTCATAAGCAATGCACCAAAAATTACTAAGTAATTAATCAGCAGATAAGGTGAAACTTCTAGTTATTAAAATAAACCAAAATGAAATCCAAGTACTATACTTGCGCCTCTCTCAAATTTATGGAACAGTAAATCCTGCTTCAGAGCGGACAGTTCCTCACCTTCCACTGCCAAGAATTTCCAATGAGTGCACTCTATCTACCATCTCTCTCTCTCTTTCCCCTCAGCATCCTGGTTCCAAATCTACTATCCTGCTGAAATTATTTCCTCCAAGGCCCCTAATGACCTCTTAACTGCCAAATTCAAAGGTCTCATTCATCATTCATTTAAACTCTCTACCAGTATGACATCATCTACTATAACTTTCTTAAAACTATGCTCCCCTAGGTTGGCACATGACACTGTTTTGGTTCTGACTCTTCCTTCTCAGACTACCCCTTCTTTAGTTCTTTTTATGGTTCCTCTTCTAGCACTAGCCCCATAAACACAGGCATTCTCCAAGAATCTGTCCTTGTCAAATCTTCCTCCACATTTCTCCCTTGGAAATCATATTTGTAGTCTCCAGGATTTAACTCTCACTTCCTTCTAGTTAATAGATAAAACTGCTATCCTAAATCTCTCTATAACCACTAAACTTTAATATAATCTTATAACTGCCTCTCGTCTGATCTAGCCAGATTGTCAATATCTTGATTTCAAGAACCCTAACATATAGTTCTTTGCATCTCTCATACAACCCAACACAGTGCTGTGTCACAAAGTATATGTTCCCAATGTATATTAATGTTATGGATGGAAAGTCAATGCTGCCTAAAAACCCTAAATGCTTCTTCTCTATCATAAGGCTAAAGAGGTACCTAGAATTTCAATGGGTATAAAATATAAGTAGATTAAAAAAAATAAAAATTTTCATCTTAAAAGATGAAGTTAGGATAGCCCTCCATAGGAAGCACCGATAAGTAGAGAGCAGATTGGTCTGGTTCTCTTTGTAGGTTACTTGGCAATTATGGTCACAAAAATAAACTACTGTTATTTATCTCAATTTATCTGTAAGGATGCAAAAAATCAAATAGAGTTTTGTCAATTAAGAAAAAACCCAAAAGAAAATAAACAAATATTCACTTATACAAGGTCATTTCTTGAATGGTATGTATATTTAAATTCTAAGTTAGGAATTACAACTTCGTCAATATTCTTTCTAGGAGCAACACCCTAAAAATAAATGTCAAAAAAGAAAGATTTCTTCAAGTGAGATATTTGAATCATCAAATAATATTGATGCTGTGTCACCAATGTGACTGGGATAGTTACCAAGCAAGAGATAGTGGGTACACTGCGAAGAAAAAAAAAGTTTCAACCCAGGTTCTGACATATACTAGCTGTCATATTAAATTGACCTTAAAATTAAAGGTTAAGGAATAGGACTGTAGATCACAAAGAGACACAGATATAGGTGTGTGCAAATGCTTCTATATCGGCAATCCTAAGATGCAAGATAAAGAATATTTTTCTATGCATAAAAATAAAGAGAGAAAAAAGTGATAATTATGGGAGTATAGTTCAGATCACATGACCCCATGGAAGATACAGATGATGTTTTTCTAAGATAGATTACAGAATTGCATATATATATATATATATGTGTGTGTGTGTGTATATATATAGTAATGATGTGGGTTGTCAACCATCTGGATGTCTGGTAGAAATTGTCTTGACATAAGTAGAATATCTGATAACATTTATATTTGCCTTAATGAGAGTTTCAACTCTCAAAAGGTAAGAGAAGCATATTCAGACACATAGTCTAAATTTTCAGAAAGAGAGATTTAATTCCAATGCAGACAATTTAAAAGAAACATGTATGCTCAGAAAGGAAAGGGGATGGTCAAAAACAAAATTCTGACAATGTAACAGCATGTTATCTTGATAAGAAATCAAAGCGAGATCTAAAGAAATCAATAGTAATTAAGTCCAATAAGATTAAGATTTTTGAAGAATCTTGTACAAAAGATAAATGCAGGGCACATAACCAAAGAATGAATTAAAAAAGGAGGTTCAAATTCCTATGAGATGTATTAGAAAGCTAAAAAACAAAAATGAGCTTAGACTTGTGAAGAAATGCTAACAAAAGGAGCTCTTAAAGGAGTGTTTGAAGAAGTATCAACACTAAGTAAGGGAAGGCCTACTATTTTAGGTGAGAGAAAAACCTCTAAAAAGGAAGAGTACAATAAGCTGGGTTAGGAAATTGAAGCCTGAGATAGTCTAAAGAAGAGTAAGGGCCCATCCCAAATTCTTTAAATTATTTGAAGTCCAAAGTCCCCCTGAATTCAGAGTATTAGAAGAACTTGAAGATAGGAAAATAGAGCTACCAGAGCTTTTTGAGAAAGCACTGAGAACAGACACCAGAAAACTAAAGACAAACAAATATAATTAAAACTTTAAAGAGCAGAGGGAAGGGAGAGGTGAAGGTAAATTCTAAAAATTATAATATGGGGCAAAGGTCCAGGAAAAAAAAATATATATTTTGCATGTGTGTGTATTAAGATTTATAAAGTACTTAGAAGAGAAAATGATGATCACTAGGAGCCAGCATTGGTTCATGAAGAAAAAGTTATGCCAAACTAACGTTATTTCCTTCTTTTCAACCCCATCTTACTTGGAGTAGTAAAGGATGGGAAATATACAGATGAACTGAATTTCATTTCAATGTCAAAAAATTTTCAGCCAATATTTAAACAGGAAGAAGAAATATGGCTCAGATAACAATAAAGTGACATGGATTTGTAGCTAAACAATCAAATTTGTGGCCATATTTTATGAAGGACAAAAAGCTTGAATGTATTAAAAGAAAAGTAAATACAATGGTTAAAATGCTTTAGTGTATATTGGTAAAGGAGCTGGGATGCTTAACCTAGAGAAGAGCTAACCTAGAGCAAACATCTAAAGTATTTTAACATTGTCACAATGGAAGAAGAAAGATTTATTCTGCTTATCCCCAGAGAAAAGAACTAAGAACGAGAAAGGTATGAATCTATTAAGAGACAGATCAAGGTCTGATGTCAGGAAAAACTTGCAAACAATCAGTGCTAGCCATAAGTCAAATAGGCTGTCATGAAAGAGGTTGAATTTCTCCTCATGAGAGGTCAGCAAGCAAAGTCTGTACATTGTAACAATTTTTTTCCCAAGAATATATTAGACTAAAGGATCACTGATGTTCCTTCTTTGAATTATTGAGATTTTGCTATGACACATTTATTCAATAATTATCCAGCCCTGGATGGGATGGCTAATATGTTGGCTTGCAGAAGCCCAAGTCCAGTTCTCTAAACACTTTATCAGAAATTTTAGGGATAACATGTACAAACATGTGCACACACACACAATTTTACTGACAAAGTGTGGTGGGAAATGAGGGATAAAAACTAACAAGTTGAAATTAACAGGGACAAATAAGTTCTACAACTAGGGAAAAAGAATAAATTTCATAAATCCACAATGGGGAATATGTAACCTAACAAACAGTTGGTTATAAACTCAAAATGGGCCAAAAGGGTGAACTATTAACAACAACAACAAAAAAAAAAACCAAAACAAACAACAAAACTTATCATGATCATAGGTTATATTTATAGTATATTTTCCAAATCATAGAAACTAACAGCAGAATCACTGTTCCAAAGGCAATCAATAAGGATAAAACTCTGTAATACTACAAGACTCCTTTTGGGGACAATGGCAATAGGAGATGGACTTGCCTGGAATGAGTCTATGGGCTTGTGAAGGTGTGGAAGGAAGCACCTCAAACTTCCTGTTATAATTATTCTTGCTAATTAGGCATTAAAATCATTAGTACAATAAGAACAGAGTCCGGACACCCCTCCACCCAATTCTGGCTCTTGGAAATAGTCTAAATATACTCTGTACTGGTCATTCTAGATCTAAAATATGGATGCTTCATTCTGTAGTCAACATTTCAAGGATAGTGAAAAGCCAGAATATGTCTGGAGGAAGGTGGGCAGAACAATGATGTGATTTGAAATCATGTCATGATAAGGGAACTGGATATATATGGTTCAGACTTGGTATGAAAATGACATATTACAGTTGTCTTTAAATGTGAAAGGTTGTCACTCTGTGTAATTCCAGAAGTTGGAACTATAATGTCTAGATATTAGGAGACAGGAAGTCTCCCAATACAATGAAGAATTTCTGACCAGAGCTGTCCCAAAATGGAAAGAATTATTTCATGAAATAGGACATTTGGCACCATAGAAAATGTTCAAGCAGAGGATAAAGGGTCACCTGTTAGTATATGGTAGTGGGAATTAGCACACTGGTTCCCAAGTCAGATTTGAAGACTAAAGTTTTTGAAAGTTTTGAGCCTGGTTCTATAAATACTTTATTACAAATTTCAGTGACATCCCACACGACATAGGAATCCAATTTGTTAAATTTCATTACTTATTAACATTCCTTCATGTATCACAGAGCTCAAATCTCAGAAGGCCATTTCAAGAGAAGTGTGCTTTTTCAGGAATAAATTTGGACTATTTGTACTTTTAAGGCCAAAGTGTTTAACCACTTGCATATCACTGTGGCACTGACCATCCAAAACAAACTCAAACAAACCAAAACTCCACAATACATAGGTTATGTCATTTTGCAAGTAGTAGATTATTATTTCAACAAATAACACCACTATCTCCCATTTACAGAATATTCTATAATTTATGTATTGTATGATTGAAAATCTGTTACCCTAAAAAAGAACTACCTATCCCAAGAGCCCACTGACTTCCTGTCATTACGTACTTCCTGTAGACAGAGGATAAAGGGCGTGGATTTTGGAGGCTCTTCCTCTCTGATATAGAATCAGCAGTGATGGTGGTGAGTGGGGATGGCTAAAATGGCTAACCAGCCATTGGCATGTGGTCTTTATTTTGTATCTTCTTTATTCCTTGATTTCTAATGATCATTAATAAATCTTTTAAAATATAATATTATTATTGAGATTTAATTTTAACTTTTACAGTATCTCATTTGATCTTTGCAACAGTGCTGAGGTAAGCAGAGATTATACACATTTTATAGATGAAGAAATGAAGGCTGGAAAGCAGTTAAGTAAATGTCCAATGTCACACAGTCATGAAGTGATCCAACTGGGTTGGGGGCTTTCAGTCTCAGTGCAGGGCTCTCTCCACTATAAAATTCTGATTCTTGAGGTATCTAAAGCACTTTTCTAGGAATCATATAAGGTAAAAAGATGTCGAAGTCAATATTCCTTCCCACCCCCCCCAGGAGTTTCCAATCCAGAAAAAATATAATGTGCACAAATGAATACAGGACAAATTAGGGTAAATACCATGTGAAAGCTATAGCCAAGCACTGTACAATTTCCAAACATGAGATATTGTCTCTTAAATAATTAAGGAAGGCATCTTGGAAGCAGTGAGATTTGAGTCAGAATTTAAAAGAGGAATAGAATTTCAGCAGATAAAAAGGGATTTGGTGAAAAAGCATTGGTTCAGATTAGGGATTTCAATTTCAAATGCAATCCTTGACTCCTTTGCAAAACCAACGTATAAAAACTAAAGAGGTAGTTGGGTGGCTCAGTGGCGAGAGTTCCAGGTCTGGATTCTGGAGGACTCGAGTTCAAATCTGGTCTCAGATACTTCCTAGCTGCAACCCTGGGCAAGTCATAACCCCAAGTGCCTAGTCTTTGCCTTTGGGTCTTAAGAGTTATGAGAAAGTAATTTATACTTTCAAGATCTAGTTCTCAAATTGGCAAAAGAACTGAACTCTAATCTTATCCTTAATGAAGGATCCTACATGGGTTATGATTAGACCATAATGAACAAATTCCTCAATATCAGATTTATAAAAACAACTGCTATAAATACTGCTTGTAGAGAGATAAGAGAAGTGCTAACTTCAGAAACACAGTGCTTTATGTCTAATGTAAGCACTGTTTTTCTCATTTTAAAACCTCTATGATTTGGGGCTACTTAGACCTTTCCACAGAATTCAAGAGAAGGTCCAAACATTAGCCCAAAAGTAATTCAAAGAAAACTGGGATGTTGTTAGAAAGTGGTATTCCAACCTCAGAATAAAAAAAAAAGTTTAAATCTTAATGGTAGATTCTCACCTAGCTTTTTATTTTTTACTCATTTGAATGAGTATGGAGGAATTTACCTTGGAGAAGAGGAAGGCAGGCATCAGGGGTAAGAGTAAATTACATGAGCATTTGATCTGCCTTTTTATAAAGTATTAGTACTCCTTTAAGTGAATGTGGTAGAACTATCTGGTAGTATTGCTAAGGGTTATAAAGAATTGTTTGACCAGCTGAAGTCCTCCAGTTAGAGCAAAAAGTTCCATCAATAAGAAAACATGAATGAACATTCCTTGTATCAGCTGGTCTTGAAACCAACACCATGGGATGTACCAACCCTGCTGTGACTTACTGGGTTTGGGTTTTGTTTTTTAAAGAAGGGGAAAGGATATTTCTACTTCTGATAGGACAGTTATGCACACAACAATTTGGCGAGGAGAAGAGAGAACCTTTGTAAAAGAAACTGGAGATGGGACCTTGGAACAGACTTACACAAGTGACCTTCCGATAGATCTGGGCAGCGTTCTGGCATTCTGAGTAGGGATATTCTGAGGTAGCCATTTCCAACATACACATTCCAAAGGCATAGACATCAACGGATTCATCATAGTGCTCTTCATACATCTCTGGGGCCATAAACTCTGGGGTTCCTGGGCACAAAAAAAGAGAAATATAAAAGTTAGCTAACCCAAGTATCAGCCTCAAATCAGAAAAAGGAAGGTTTCTACACTAAATTTTTTTTTGACAGTCTGAAAAACATCTAATACTCAGAATTCAGTGAGCAAAAAAGAAAAATCTTTTAAATATAGAATTGCAAAGTTGTAAAAGACCAACTGCTAGTGACTTCCCCTCTAAGATTACCTCTTAGGATTCTGTATATATCTTGTACAAGCCTGATTTTTAACATGTCTCCCTCTTTAGAATGTAAGCTCTTTGAGGACAGTGACTGTTTTGTGGGGTTGTGAGCATTCCTTTTTATCTAGAGTACTTAGCATGCCACAAGTAAATAGGCCTTTGTTGACTGACCACATAAATGACTTTACAGACCCATTAGTAAGTAATAGCTTACTAATCTAACTGGTGCTAAGCCAGAATTCCTTCTACAGGTATACCCTAGGAAGATATATCCAGCCTTTGCTTAGAAAAATGAGCTGTAGGGAGGTGATAACTACCATATCCTGAGAAAGCTAAAAAGAACCCAGGATTAGGTTAAGCACATATTACAAACATTATGTTTATACATATTACTTGAGAATGAAAATTTAATAAAATTAAGAGTGTCATCACCAAATTATGATGATTTAAGAACTATAAGACTCCAATTTGTTAAGTGCAAAAGATGCCACAATAAAGAAATAAGACAATGTGGGGGAAAACTTCATAGCAATTTCTCTAAAAAAGTCTGAATTTCTCAAATATACAGAGAACCAAGGCAAATTTATAAGAATACAAAAAATTTCCCAAATGATAAATGGTCAAAGGATATTCACTGAGTTTTCAGAGTAAGAAAAATCAAAACAATCTAGTCATATAAAATGCTCTAAATCACCATTAATTAGAGAAATGCAAATAACAACATTGAAGTACTACCTCATACCTAACAGATTGGCTAACATAACAGAAAAGGAAAATGGCAAATGTTGGAGGGGATGTGGAAAGATTGGGACACTAATACACGGTTGGTGAAGTTTTGAACTGATCCAACCATGCTGAAAGACAACTTGGAACTATACCCAATGTGCTAAAAACTGTAACCAAGCAATACAATCACTAAATCTGAATGCAAATGAGACCAAAGAAAAAGGGAAAGGACCTGTATTTACAAAAATATTTATAGAAATTCTTTTTGTGGTGGCAAATAGTTGGAAATTTATTGGATGCCCATGAATTGGGGAATGGCTGGACTAATCGTGATATATGATTGTAATGGAATGCTATTGTGTTATAAAAATGATGAGCAAGATGATTTCAGAAAACTAGGAAGACTTACATAAGCTGATGCAAAGTGAAGTGAGCAGAACCAGAACACTGCACACAGTAAAAGCAATTATTGTATGATGATCAACTGTAGTGACAACTCTTCTCAGCAACACAATATTCCAAGATGGATTTGTGATAAAAAAATGCTATCTCTAGAGAGAACTGATCTGTATGCAAACGGATGCATACTTTTTCTTTCTTTCTCTTATTTTTTTTGAGGGGCGAGGGCGTCCTGTGTTTTCTTTTGCAACATTGCCAATACGCAAATATATTCTGCATAATTGCACAAACATAATCAATATCAAACTGTTTACCTGTTCAAGGAGGGAGATTTAGAACTGAAATCTTTTTTTAAAAGTTAAACTTTTTTTTTACATGTAATTAAGAAAAATACAAAATAATAATTTTTTTTAATGTGGTATGAGATGTCTACAGGAAACCAAATCTGAAATGTTCAAATCTTGGATTAGCATTTGTGATACAGAATAGGCCCCAAGGAGAGAGACTTGGGTTTGGCTTAGTGATTTGGGAATCAATTACATAGAGATAATAATTAAACCTACGAGTACTCATCAAATTAGTAATTAAGAATATAGAGAAATGGTTAGTCAACAAGCATTTATTAAGGACTTAGAAGAGGGCTCAGGACAGAGTTGTGAGACACACCCACAGTTAAGAGGATCCAATAAAGAAGGAGGCACAGGAAGACAGGTATAGGAGTCAGTCTAAGAGAAAACCTAGAAGAAAAAAGCTTACAGAAGAGATAAGTACTTTTAGGAAATGGTGATCAGCAGTTTCAAATACTGCACAGAGATTATGAAGATAAGGATTAGGACAAGGTCTTTGCAAATAAGAAATAATTGATACCTTTGAAGAGAACAGTTTCAATTTAGGGAAGAAGTCAAAGAAAAAGAAATTAAAAACCTACAATTTCAGGAACATCTAGATAGAATAGTTGATAGAAAAAACGCCCAGCTTGAAGTCAGGAGGTCCTGGGTTCAAATGTGAACTTCCTAGCTATGTGATCCCAAGCAAGTGACTTAACTCCAATTGCCTAGCCCTTACCCATCTTCTACCTTAGAATAGATTCTAAGACAGAAGGTAAGGGCTTAAGGGGGAGAAAAACCTTAACTATCAGAAGGAAGGCAGTGCCCTCACTGGGAAGAAGGAAATTCACGAGCATTTGGAATATAATTAAACCCTATCAATGTTTTCTTTTTATGTTCTTTTCATTCTTCTTTCCTGCAGAAAAATGAAAAGTGCTTATATATGGGTTTACTTACCCAAGTGTTATAATAATTTTACATTCAAAAATTTTTTTCAGAGAAGGAAATATTGCTGGAATGAAAATTTGGTCATATAAACATCACTCACATTTCATGGAAAACCAGGATGGGACATAACTTGGTTAATAGTATCAAATTTAGATCCTTAACACCAATGATCCCTCTTCTCATTCCTTTCCAGTTCTCAATAACCCATGGCACTATGACTTGAAAAGGAACACTGAGCTTAAACCAAATTTAATTTGCCTTTTTGTCCCCTAGGTCTGTCATTTGACTACTTAACAAGGTGTTTCAGGTTGGGTCATAAAACTAAGTCCATATAAAAAAAAACACATAAGAAAATGACCTAGAAAGTAACCTAATTTGACCCTGGAGCCCCACTATGCAGGCTTAGAAGCATCTGCTCACAATTTAATGACCACTTAACCCCTTTTAAGTGTCCTTGCATTCTAAGATCAGCAACAGCATAAAAGGAGTCTGGAGACAGGCCTGTCTCTCAGTTCTGATAGCAGCATAATGTTTTTTGGAGAACCACACCACCTTCAGCCACTGCCTTTTTTGAACCCAGGGTCCTCTTGAGCTAATGATCATCACTACCAGTAGGAAGGATCATCACTAAGTAGGAAGACATCAAAAGGTAGAATGTTTATTTGTAAAAAGATTTTTGCCCACCAAAGAGGAAAGACTACATAGGGAGGGATTTTATAGAGCAGGTAAGAGTTAAAAGCATCTAGAAGCACTAAACTGTGAGTCAGGAGACTTGACTCTGATTTTTTTCCTCTGTTATTAATTCACTATGTGATCTTGAGCATCTCTGGGCCTCAGTTTCTCAATATCCACATAATGAGGGGGTTTGGGAGAGAAGCACTCTCTAGTCCTTTATAGTTTTAAGCTTCTCTGAGTGTATGACTAAGTGCAGGGGCGGAAAGAAGCAAGGCAAGATTTGATGAGTAAGAGAATATAGCACATGAATACAGAATAATGCTAATTAAATTCAATAAAGAAGGAAGTTTTAGCAGTTACAAAAAAAGGAAGTGCTCACTTTCCTGAAACTCAAAGTACCCTTGTCCCAAGAGCTATAATTTAAAAAAAAATTTTATTTAAAAAAAATTTCATACTAACACAATTCTTCTGTCTGCTACATGCCTATAGTGATTGTATCTTGACTGGCAGTTCTATAAATTGATAATAAAGGCAGCAATGGATGAAAGGAATCAACAAAGACTTTATTTTAGCCTTCAACTTCAATTTATTCAATTAGCTTTCATTGAGTGCTCCCATGTCGCCTGGTACAACATGGGCTACCACTCCCATGCTTCAAGCAGCTTCTCAAGGTTTCAGACAGCATATCAAAATTGCTTACAGCTAGACTTGCAAAGTTGTAAAATGTTTTTTAGTTATTAGCATGGCTCTGTTTAGACTTATCAAGCAGTAGAAAGAGCATTACTTTTCATTCAAAGGATGAAAGAAGTAAAGGGCAACAGTCCTTATTCACCAAAATCGCAGACTCTCTGATTTGGAAGGAACTTCAGAAGTCATCAAATACAAATATACTTGACCAAGAATCTTCCATACAACACCAACAAACGTTTATCTCACAACACAAAGACTTGCTAGGACAGCCGTTTTGACTCTTAGCCTATTCTAATTGTCCGAACTTTTTTCTTACACTGAGTCAAGATCTACCTTCTTGTAACATATGCCCAATGTTTCCAGTTCTACCCTTGAAGCAAAAGCAGAAGAATTCTCCTAAAAGATAACCTTTCAAATACATGAAGACAGCTATCATGTCCCCACTATATATTTTCTTCTTTAAACATTCCCATTCTCTTGCAACCAATATTTATCCTCAAGAACAATGATTAGTTCTTTTGAGTGCCATGCTACACTGCTGAAGATAACATAAAAGTCCACTAAAATTCATGAATCTATTGCACAAGGATCCATCACATGTAATTGATTTAAGTTGATTTGTGGAGCTGAGTTTTTGAAACTAAGTGTAGGAGACATCATGCCTAGGGCTGGGGCTTGTCTCGCTGTATTCTCTCTTGGTCAAAACACATCTGGAGAACTGTTAATTCTCCATGCCATACTTTAGAATGGATGTTGGTCAGCTTTACACAACCAGAAGAGTGTGACCTAGAGGATGAAGATCTTATCATACAAGAGTTAGTTGAAAGAACTAGGAATATTAAACTAGAAAATATAAGCCTCATGGGGAGGACGGGGAGGTGAGACAGAGTATCTATTCTGATGTATCTGGTTACTTGTTAAATGAAAGAGAGATTGGACATACTAGATCCCAGAGGGCACAGAATAACAGTAGTATATAGAGGTTTCAAAGAGGCAGATTTGGGCTTTCATGTATTAACAAATGTCCTAACAAGTTTCTGCATGAAACTCCAAATTGCTAATATTCTTCCCTTCCAAACTACTTTGTATGTATGTCTATATATATATGTGCACATATTTGTATAAAACTTCTTGTCTACTACAAGTAGAATGTAAACTCAAGGATGAGTAAGGTTGTTTCAGTATTTGCACATGGATTTCCAACACCTGACATAGCTGCCTGGCAAGAGAAGGTGCTTAATACTTGTGGGTTGATTGACATCTAAAAGGGAGATTGGCTACCTCTAAAATTAGTGAGTTCTTGCTCGCTAGAACTTTATAAGCTGTGTCTGGATTACCACTTGTCACATATATTGTAGAGTAGGTCTTTGGTTAGATAACAGTTGGCCTAAATGGCCTCTGAGGTTCCTTGAAACATAGATTTCCTGATTCTGACAAGATTTGTTTCTAGCAAATTTCATTTTTCTGGCTTCTGCCTGTCTTTCTAAGCCTGGCCTGCCAAGTCTGTTTGGAATTTTGACCCAATCACATAGAACTATCCCTCAAATAATCACTGAAGGGACTGAAAAAGCAAGTGCACAGAATTTCAAAGTTGGAATAGACTTCAGAGGCTAGTTCAGCCTGAACTTAAAACAAGAATCCTATCTAAAGATATTGAATATCATCCACCATTTGCCAGAAGCCCTCCAATCAAGGGAGAATACATTTATTTCCACTTTTGGACAACTCTTCTCATTTTCCAATCCTAAGCAATGCCAATGCTTTTTTGAGTACATAATAAATTGACAGCCAAAATTCCCAAATGCTATAAACAGTTTTGCTTCTTGAATAGATCTAGTGGGAAAAGAGTGAGCATAGCATATATTCAAATCAATGAGCATTTATTATATGGTTTCAAGCTGTGTTTTCATTCTGTCTCATATTTAGAAACAGAATTGGGCATTAGGCAGCAGATTCTACTATGTACAAGCTGCTCTAAGGGAGTAAACAGGCGCCTTTGTGTCAACACTTTTAGGTCACTTGGGTGCCAATGATGTCTATGAAACAACCATTTACAAAGTGATCCCTTGGTAACCTATAACAAGCTGATGTGGCTTCTCGGAATATCTCATCTTGCCCTAGTGACCAGCATTTGTATGGGTGAAAACCATATTCATTAAAAAAAGTTTGAGCTCATTACTGATGAATGGACTCTATCTTTATACTAATAAAAATGTCTGAAAACAAATGCAGCCAGGTTGTCTATGGCATGATCTGATTTTTCCAAGATGCTTTACAAGCCCACTCCTGGAGTCTCAAAATATCTTGTGAAATAAGAAATGTAAAGCTCACTGAATCTGAATAATAGATTAGGAAGATGATTCCTCAAGAGGAAATGACTTCCCTAAAGTCTCACAGAAATGACACAGCAGAAGTAGAAGTCTATGCCAGGTCATGTCTCTAAACCCAGTGATTTTCCAAGACAGCTGTTGTGTCAAATGCAAAAGAAGCAATTACTTTCAGCAAATGTTTATTCTGCTTATCAAATACACAGATAGCTTCTTCAAAATCTTAGTACATGAACTACTCTATAAAATCTGTTCACAAAAGTGTATAACTCAATATGTGAGTGTGAATCACATGATGCTATTAGGGGATAAAAGCATGAGGTGTAGAAGCAGATAGAGTGCTGGACCTGAAGGTAGGAAATCGCACGTTCAAATCCTGCCTCACACACATACTAGCTGGGAAAGTCACTTTACCTTGTTTGTCTCAGTTTACTTATCTGTAAATGCTCTGGAGAAAAGAAATGGCAAACCACTCCAGTATCTTTGCCAAGAAAACTCCAAATGGGGTCTCAAGGAGTCAGATATGACTGAAACAACTGAACCACAAATTAGGGGATAGTGTATCTAGGACCAAGGAAGCACACTGGTATTCCTGGGAATTAGAACAAAAAAGTGAAAAGATGTTTCTCAGCTCCCATTGGTCAGTTTTGAAAAGATCAATTAGCTTATTCTGGCAAAATCATATGGAAAAACCTCAAGTCAATCACTTTTCATAAGATCATACATTCAGAAACAGAAGTGTAATACACTATATGTGTATTACAGTTTAGCGTTTCCCTTATCTATCTCCAACCTAATTCTGCAGATGAAGAAAATAATCCTTGAAGAGAAATTTGCCCAAAGTCAGGCTCCTTGCCTTTAATATCTTCTTATTCCATCTCATCATCTACATAGCTTTCAACATGGCTCCAATTTTGTATCCTCTACAACATAATCCAAACTAAGATTCAAATTCTACTAGCTCTTTGAAGAACTAGCTGTGTGACCTTGGGGAAGTTCCTTAAAATCTCCAGCCCTAGCATAATCATTGAAAACCTGGGGTTAGCCCCACACCACAGCAAGGCAATGGCCAAAGATTTTTTGCAGCCTTCATAAACAAATATGTATGCCTAAATATATAGCTAAGTATCAGACAGTGTCTTATGCCTTAGTTGTTTTGTATTTATCTCTTTATTGATCTCCCCAACTAACATGGAATTTCCTTGTGAGCCATTTTCTTAAACCCTTTTCTGTAATTTAAAGCTTATTTCAAAACTATATAGATTTCAGGCACTCAAAAAAAAAAAAGACTAATTGACTTGCTATAGAAATTAAGTTACCTGGTAATATTTTAAAAAATACATGTAAGTTCCAGGCTATCTCACTCCCACCTTCCTGCCTCCTTTCCTTTGAGAAGGCAATTTGATATAGATATACATGTGCAGTCATGCAAAACACTTCCATGTTAGTCATATTGTAAAAGAAAACAGACTAGTAACCCCCTCCCCGAAGAAAAAGAAAGTTTTGAAAAAGGAAGCTATGATCTTCCTTCAGATTTTATCAGTTCTTTCTCTAGAGATGGAGAGAGATCCTATGTCCTTCAGAATTGTCTTGGATCATTATACTGCTAAGAATCGTTGTCATTCACAGTTGTTTATGGAACAAAATTGTTCTTATTGTATACAAAGTACTCCTGGTTCGGCTCACTTAATTTTGTGCTAAACAGTTATTGTAAGTCTTTAGAGGTTTTTCTGAAACCATCCCGGTCATCATTTCCTACAGCACAATAAATAGTATTCCATCACAAACATATACCAGAACTTGTACAGTCATTCCCTAATTGGTAGATATTTCCTTAATTTCCAATTCTTTGCCAACACAAAAAGAGCTGCCATAAATATTTTTGTACAAATGGGTCCTTTTCCCTTTTTATAAATTCTCTTTGAGATACAAACCTAGTAGTAGCTAGATCAAAAGGTATGCACAGTTTAATAGTCATTTGGGTACAGTTCCAAATTACTGTGCAGAATGGCTGAACCTGTTCACAGTTTAGTGTCTCAATTTTCCTATCTATCTTTCAATATTGAACATTTTCCTTTTCTGTCATATTAGTCAATCTGATAGGTGGTGGTGCTTCAGAGTTGTTTTAATTTGCATTACTCTCTAATTAATGGTGACTTAGAACATTTTATATGACTATAAATTGCTTTTACCACTTCATTTGAAAATTGTCTTTTCATATCCTTTGACCATTTATCAATTGGAAAATGATCTGTATTCTTATCAATTTGCCTCAGTTCTTAGCATATGAGAAATGAGGCCTTTATCAAAGAAGCTTAACTATAAAATTTTTCCATTATAATTACTATGTATTTGCCTCCATCCTATTTTCACTCATGCATGAACCTGGAAGAGGGTTCCCTTCACACAATACCCCCTTTGATTCTTTAGGAGACCAGCATATTAAATCTCCTCATTCAGGTTTTCTAGGAGATTAACATGTCAGGTCTCCCCAATGAATCATTTCACATATGTAGCTTATGTATCTAAAAAAACTCTTACTACAAGTATATAGAATATTGCCTTTTACAAAGGGGAAATGATAACAATATGAAGATGAGGGAAAGAAAAGAAAAAGGAGAAAGAAAACAAAAAAATGATTGATAGATATGATAGATTCAACCCCCTTTGGTTCAGTTCACTATATCCCAAAGTTCATTCTGGATCTCTTGATGTAGTGTGTGGTTTCTATAGGCATCCTTATGACACCTTCTCCAAAAGATCCACTTTCTTGATTCAGGTATGGAGGATTTTCTTTTCCTAAAATTGCTTTAAAAGATCTTAAACAATCTCCCCTTAGGAGGGTGTTAACCAACACGATAATCCCCCCTGGGGATACATGGCTGAGTTATGAGGTATATGAATCAATTCTCAAAAGAAACCAAAAACCAAATACAGAGAAAAAATTAAATTCAGATGAAAATGTATCAAAATCTTATGTGTAAAAACTTATGACTAAAAAAGAAAACCTGAATCACCAGCAAGGACCAGTTGAAGTGGCTTGTGTCCTATAAGCATGCAGGACAATTCCAACAATATTGCACTTACCCATCGCAGCCTGAACTATGGAAAATTGCCATATCATAAAAAAGAAGGGACTAGAATCTGAGGTAAAAGATAAATATGATTCCCTGGTCTGATTTTACCTTTAATTTCAGGGAATAGGGAGCCAAAATGAAAGCCAAATGGAGGTACTTATAGGAACCTGGCATGGGGAAGTCCAACATCTGAATTTGTCAAACATGCTTTCTTAAACCTCAAAACAAGTCCTCTGTTTTGGCAAATATCCTCATCAATCCCACAGGGATTGTTGCTCCTTGACCTTGTGCTTCTTTGCACTGTGCAGTAGATTTTTTGTGATCTCTTCTTCTGAAATCTGAACAATTATTAAATTCCCATAATACTTAACAATCAATTGCAGATTTCCATAGTCTAAAGCTTTTGGGTAAGCACTAGCATTAGGGATAATAGATATTGCAAACCTATCCTTCAAAATAAAAAACATTAATACTGATTCTGTGTACTCAAGTACAAAAAATAAGAGAGAAAAAATCAAATATACAATTGAAAACAAAAAAGAAAAACAATCATTTTAAAAATCAGAAATTCATATTGCACATTCCATTTCACCATCGGTCAGCCAAACAGAGGCATAACACAAAGGTTTCTCACTCAAAAGCAAGTTCTATTTCCTCTCAAACTTGGCCATGATCCACATTGTGAGTGTATATAATTTTTTTAACCAGGTAAAAGCTTGTTATAAATAGTAATATACAGCTAATATTGAAACTTAAAAACAAAATTAAATATAAAAACAAACAGGCAGCAAATACAATATATGTGACAGGATACTCAGTGTCAGTAGAAGGTACCCATTTTACATGTGAGTAATGAATCCAAGAGTCCTTTTCTCTGAATTTGATAGCTGAGAGTAGTTCACTGGAAATTATATACACCTTGTCTCCTAGGTGTAGATCTGTATCCAAGATTGCATTACAGAGACTTCTCCACTACAGGGAAGGGAATGGACTTAAACAGCACCAATAAGGCAGTGGGATCTGAAAAGGCTTAAAATTCACCTCCCGACTCTTTGATGTCCCTTCACCTTCCAAGTACCATCATTAATCTAGATTCCTTTGGCCACATCCTTGACCACACCTCTGGCTGTACCTCCTGCCATCCCTCTGATCATTCTATTTCTCTGCGGTACCTCACAGTGATTATAGATTCGTTGGCATGGTATGTTATGGTCCAAGTTACAATTTAGGCTATTACAATCAATGACCCTGTTAAAGGATTTATTGTTATGATTATTTCTCTAGCTCTTTTTTCTATTTTCCTAGTTTCTATTTCTACAATCCATAGCTATATGACCTTCCTTTCCACCAAAAAAAAAAAAAAGCCAGTTTCACTGGGGAAAACTGACATGTTAATCTCCTAGAAAACATGAATGAGGAGATTTAACATGCTGGTCTCCCAAATAATCAAAGGGAGATTGTATGAAGGGAATCCTCTCCCAGGATCACACATGGGGTCTTACCTGCATCCCTACAATCCCAGTTACGTCATCTAGTGTGGGTAAAGAGACTTAGTTTGAACCAGATGGGATTGAAGTGGATTACAGCGGAGAAAAAAAAGGTTCGAGACAAGGAAGCAGGGTTTCTTTCACAGGAACCAGCCAAGAAGAAGGTGGCTGAGGGAGCCATGTTGAGAACACCCACTCTAATTCTATGCCTCTACCTATCCAAGTAAATACTAATAAACTTTATGGAAATTAAGGACCAGTGTCCTAAATTTTAATTCTTATAGTCTTGAGTATTATTATTTAGTAGACAAATTTTCTATTAAGCTTTGGTCTTTTCATCAGGAATGTTTGAAAGCCTTCTACTTCATTAAATATCCATATTTTTCCCATTGAAGGCTTTTACTCACTTTTGCTCAGTAGATGATTCTTGGATGTAATTCTAGCCTCTTTACTCCTCCAAAATTCCATATTCTAGGCCCTCTGATCCTTTAACAAAGAAGCTGAAAAATCTTGTGTTATCCTGAGTGTGGCTCCATATTTAAATATTTTTTCTTTTTGGCTGCTTAAAATGTTTTCTTCTTTACTTGGAGAGCTCTGAAATTTGGCTATAATATTCCTGGAAGTTTTCAATTTGGGATCTCTTTCAGAAGATGATCTGTGTGTTCATTCTGATTCTATTTTCCCCTCTGGTTCTAGAATATCAAGGCAGTTTTCCTTGATGATTTCTTGGCTCTTTTTGACCATGACTTTCAGGTAGCCCAATAATTCTTATTGGATCTCTCCTTGATTTATTTTTCCAGGTCAATTGTTTTTCAAATGAGATATTTCACATTTTCTTCTATTTTTTTCATTCTTTTCATTTTGTTCTATTATTCCTTGATATTTCACAGAATCATTGCCTTCCACTTACCTAATTCTATTTTTTAGGAATTATTTTGTTCTGTAAACTTTTCTATGTCTCAAGGAGTTCTCTCCAGTAGACTTTTCTGTCTCCCTGAATATTTGGCCTATTCTGTTTTTAAGTGTTATTATCCAGTAATTTTTGTCTTCTGTACTAAGCAACTGACTCTACTTTTTATGATTTTCATTTATTGCTCTCATATCTTTTCCAATTTTTTTCTACCTCTCTTATTTGATTGAAAAAAATCCTTTTTGAACTCTTTTACGAATTCTTTTTTGACTCTAAGATCAATTCATATTTGTTCTTTGAGACTTTAGATGTGGTAGCTTTGATTTTGTTGTCTTCTTGAGTTTGTGTTTTGATCTTCCCTATCAAATTAGTAACTTTCTATGATCATATTCTCTTTTTGTTTGCTCATTTTTTCTGACCCATTTCTTGATTTTTACCAAGATGGGGAACTATCCTTTCCTTCAGCTTTTCTGTGCAGCTGTTTTCCAGAGCTAGTTTAAGTTGTTAGTTCTTCCAAGGTAATATGATCTAAGGAGAGGTATATTTAATACTCTCCTGACATGCGTACTGGTCTGAGAGCAACCACAAGTAATCTTTTCCACTCTAGAACTGTGACCAGGGGCTCCCTTGTCCCCTGTGTTATAAGGAAGAGATAAGTTTGGTAGGTTTTGCAAAAGGCAGAGGCATGAGGCCAACAAGGAAAAGATTCTGGAATTCTGCAGGAAGGGTTAAGCTGTTATTCAGAGATTGTTGGATCTGGTGGTCTCTCTCTCTGGAGGTGTCTGGGAAGTGTGGCTGCTTATCCTGAGTGCTTAGTTCTGTTTCCTATCCTGTCTGCTGTCTTGTGTGTTGTATTTCCTTGGAGAAGAACTTGGTGATCCTAAACCACCCATCTGCAGTGATTGTAAGACCAAGTCTAGGTCCTTTTGGATCTTGGACCTTCCCTGGGCCCTGCTAAGTTTATCACAGACCAATATTCTTTTAATACTAACTAAAGGGGGTTTAGTGCAGAATTAGCTGGTGCAAGGACTGGGAAATTTAGGTGAGTGAGGAAAGATTAGAGTAGTCCAACATCTCTGTGAAAATCCTCCTCTCAGAGACATTTAGATCTGGGGGATTTTAGTTGGTGGGATTAGCATTAGGTTTATCCTGATTCCCTTTAACCTTTTCCTATTAAAATTAAATACTTTCCCTATTACTGAGTGGTCTGTGTGTTGATCTCAGACCAGGTTCTGCCCTGGTTAGAGTTAACTGCTGGTCTTCAAAACATAGTGTAACATCTTGATACTGACCCAATATAATCCATCATATCCCATCCTCTACACCACCCTATTACACCTGCTACCACAATCTCTGGTGTGTTAATGTCCCTCCTCATTCTGAGTATGTCTGCAATCAAGGAGTGTGGTTTGGGATCGCCATATGAGCACTGAAAAAGAGTCCTGCACCCAACATAAGCAAAGGGATTGCTATAATCTCCTTCTGACCAGTTGTTATTCCCCCTTACCATTTGTGTGCTGAGAGCTCTGGAAGTCAATACTGATGATTCAATTGCTTCCAAGGACTACTGTTGATAGCTTACCAAGGCAAGGCTTCCTGCTCTCTTGGCAGGGTATTTATTATATCTATTAGTCTGCACTCCATTCTTACCGTGGCGAGCCAGATATTTCCTGTCTAATTTCTAGATTGTCTTGGGATAAAGAATTGTTTTACCCTATCCTTTTGTGGGTTTCTACTACTTCAATATGTGTTTTGAGGTACTATGTTAAAGTTCTAAGCAGAAGAATTTAGGTACATTCAGGTGAGAACCTGCCTTTTCTACACCATCTTGGCTCCATCCGTTTTCCCCACTATTATTAATATATTCCTGGACATGCTAGCAATTGCAATAAGGCAAGAGAAAGAAATTAATGGAATAGTGATAGGTAAAGAGAAAAGAAAACTATTTCTGTTTGCTGATGATATGATGACTAATTTGAAGAATTCTTGAGAATTAGCAAAAATGCCTCTAGACAAATGATATAGTTTCAGCAAATTTGCAGGGTATGAAATAAATCTTTAAAATATCACCAGTACTTTTATATAATAATAAAAAGCACAAGAAGAAATCATATAAAGGGAAATCCCAACACAAGTAATTACAAAATGCATAAAATCACTCTCCCAATGTACAGATACATTTGGACATATACATTCAATTACAAAATGCGACAAAGAAATAAAGAACAACTTAAATATATGTAAGAATATTCAGTGATTGGGGTTAGGCCATGCCAATATAAGAAAAATGATAATACTATCAAAATTAATTTATACTTTTAAATGCTCTGCCACATACCTTAATAAAGGATTGAAGTAAAATAAGTAAAGGAACATAGCACTATGTTTATAGCAGAAGAGGAGAAAGAGCATAACTTGCAAAAAATAACTAGAGGCAGATGGGGAAAATATAAACTTAACTCATAATTTTAAGTTTGAATGGGTTAAACAATCCATTAAAACAAAAAAGAATGACAGATTGGATAAGAAAATAAATCTTGCAATCTGGTGCTTATAAGAAACATTTTTAAAACAATGACATTCACAAAATGAAAAAGTATGAGTAGAAAATTTACTACGCATAAAATAAATCAAAAAAATGAGAAGTGGTAATCATGCTATCAGACAAAGCAAAAATAAATATTCAAAATATAAATTTAAATAGATAATGCTATAGCAATCAAATTACCAATTGGATATTTTATATATTTTGCTAAAATAATAACAAAATTCATTTGGGAAAGCAAAAATATCTAGAATATCAAGGGGAATGATGAAAAGGAGGGCCAAAGAATGAACAGAACTTCCAGATTTCAAACTATATTATAAAGTAGCAGTTGTGAAACCCTACTGATGCTGACTAAATAACAGAAAGATCAAGGAAACAGACGAGACAAGGATGAGTCAGAAAAAAACAGAATTCATTAACCCCATATTTGATAAAATGGATGTCACCTAGGGGAAAACTCCCTAATTAATAAAAATTGTTGGGAAATCTGGAAGCAATCCACCAGAAATTAGGCTTACACCAATACTACACATTACATTTCATAATAATTATAAATGGATACATAACCATACTATTAGAAACTAAATATATACATTTCAGAACTATGGGTTCTCTCCCAAGAATGGTTGAAACTCCTTTAGTTGGTTAAATATTTATTTTTATCTTGTATAATTATACTTAGCTTTGCTGTGCCTGTTATTTGTGGTTGTAACCCCAGCACCATTGCTCTTTGACAATATTATGTTCTATGCCTTTTGTTCTTTAAACATTGAAGCTTCTAAATCTTGTGTTATTCAGAATGTAGCTCCATGATAATTAAATGTTTTTTTCTTGTTGCTTTTCTCCTTAACCTGGGACTTCCTGAACTTAATTCCGGATGTTCCTGTGCATTTTGATTCTTATATTGTCTCTCCCTGATCTATTTTCCAGGCCACTTGTTTTTGTAATAAGATGTTTCATATTCTCTTCTATTATTTCATTCTATTGATGTGTTATTTCTTGTTCTCCTTTGCCCAATTCTAATTTTTAATAACGTATTTTTTTCTTTGAATTTTTTGATCATTTTTTCCAATTGAGTGATCTTTCTTATATGCATTGTTTGGATTTTCTTGTGCTGATCTTATTTTTTTCTAGTTTCTTCAACCTCTCTAGGCTTTTCCAAAAACTCTTTTTGGGGTTGTGACAATTTGGTGTTTTTCTTTGCTGTTTTATAAGTAGGTGTTTTAGCTTCACTCTCCTCTGAATTTGAACCCAGGTCTTCCCATACCCTATAATAATTATCTGTAGTTGAGTTATTTTTCTTTGGATTACTTTTCCCCCACACAGCTATGGGTAAGAGATAGAATTTTAACCAAATGTGATAGAGGCAGTTGTTGTTCAGTCATTTCAGGCATGTCTGACTCCTGTAACCCCATTTGGGGTTTTCCTGGCAAAGGTACTAGAAGAGTTTGCCATTTCCTTCTCTAGTTCATTTTACAGCTGAGGGAATTGAGGTAAATAGGATTAAATTACTTGCTCAGGATCACACAGCTAGTAAGTGTCTGAGGCTAGATTTGAATTCAGGAAGATATGCACAATAACACATTGTAGATGAAGCTAGGAAATAATGGAACAATTCAATTTGAAATTATGCAGATTAAGTGACAAATGTAGATATCCTTTGAATTCGAGATTTTCATAACTGGGCTTATAACCCAAGGAAGCCATCAATAAGAAAAAAGTCCCCTTTATACTCCAAAATATTTATAGCAGCATTTTTTGTGATTCCTAAAAATTGGAAACAAAGTAGATGCCCATCAATTGGGGAATGGCTAAACAAACTGTAGTATATGAATATAATGGAATATTCTATTCACTAAAAAATTATATGTATGATGAAAGTGGAAAGATGGAGAGAGCTATATGAACTAACAGAGTGAAGTAAGCAGAGCCAAGAAAACAACGTAACATAGAAATTATAACATTGTAAATGGAAAGAATGCCATACCAAAAAAAAAAAAGTAAATGTAACAAAATTATAAAAATCAAGTGGGATGTAAGGAAGAGATATGAGAAGATATTTCCAATTTACTCTTTCATGGAAGTGGGAGGTACACATGTGTTAAACATTGCACATGTTTTCAGGCTTTTTCAATGTATCAATTAATTGTGCTGTCTTTTTTCTTCCTTCTTAAAAAAACAATATTTGTCATATGGGATGGGAAGGGAAAGGAATACTTGGGATAACTATGTTGATGAAAGAAATAGAAAATAGAAATGGAAATGGAAATTTAAAAAATCTATCCTTCAGTGATCTGAATAATCTACTTTCATGACAAATGAACTTCCAAAAACAAATTTTGATGTGAGAAAATGTGACACAATTTTATACTATTATTACTTGAATAACATCTTAAAGTATTCTCATTTTATCTGTTCAATAACACTGGGCAGTATGCAGAGCAAGTATTATCTGCATTATCCAAGCTATAGAAAATAGCATCAGAAAGTTATAAGAAAAATCTTTAAAGTATGAGAGCTAGAAAAAAACTATCAAAATGTTTTTAACTTCTAAAATGACCTTATGAATTCATTAAAATGACCCCTTTTTCACTCATCTTAAAACAGCACAGGGACAAGTGACTTACTGGTTTTGAAACGCTCAAAGAAATTTATTCCATTAAAAAAAAAGAAAGAAAAAGATCAGCAACCCAAACATTTATTTGCTTGGACAGTTTGATTCTAGCCATTCTAGTTACTCCATTATCCTTATAAAATGCATTTATCAATCTTAATAGGAGATAGCTGTAATGAGAGCTCATGTTACTTCCTTTCTAAGAGGTGGGTAAGCATATTGGCTTTGAAGCAGAACTAGAGGTCTATGGAGTGGTGTCATGGGAATTAGAAAGATTCTGTAGTAATTGTTTTTATGACAAGGGCACTAATCATTAAGAGAAATAACATTTTACCATGATTAGTTTGCTAATATAACATAAAGTGAAGTGGCTTTTCAAACACCTTGACAGCACTTTGTTGATTAAATGGAATAAAGATGAAGGATGGCAAAGCTTCTCTTAATAGACTAAAATTATAAATTAATGGGCAACATATGTTTGGAATTTGAACACGTTTTGGGATATACGGTGTGGTGACAACTGTATTGAATGTATACAAATAACTAAAGTCCAATTATATTTATTCCTTAAAAAAAAAAATCAAACAACTTTTGTCTAGTCTTTGAAATCTTCTTAGGATTTCATGGAACATCTTGTTTTACAATTGCGATACACATACTATATAATCTAGTATTTACCACGACTGTTGGTAGCTAATTCCATTTGGTCAGCATTCACCAAGGATTGGTGAAGGGTCTGCTCTGTCTTAAGTTTAATACTGGGCTCAATGTTGTGACTACAAAGACAAAAACCAAAATACTCTCTCTCTTTAAGATGCTTACCACTTCCCAAGGCATTACAAGATGCAAGAAGACAAGTAAATTCAAAGTAATTGTAGAAAGGAGAATATTAAATATTATTATCAGAAAAAGTATTTTATATGAGGTAACACCTGAGCTGAACATTGAAGAAAGCTATAGATACATAGAGAAGTAGAGCTGAGGGGAGGAATATATTTCAGACACAATGGATAGTCTGTACAGAAGCTGGACAGGAAAGAAGATGCCAAATTCAGGGAGAGAACTATAGACCTATTTAGCTACCATGATAAAGGTAAGCAATGTGAAGAAAGGGTAGAATAAGTTGGCTGGAGCCAGATGGTAAGGGCCTTTAAATCATAAACAGAGTTGTCTGTATTTTATCCACGGGATAATAAGGAACCACTGAAAATAGGGAAGTTATAGCCAGAGCTTCATTTTAGGAATTATTACGTGGAAGTTGCCTTGGGCAGAAAAGAGGATGAATGTAAGGAGACCAGTTAAAAGGCTGTTGCAATAGTCTAGACAAGAAGAAACAATGGTATGTACCAGGTGGTTGCCTAGATGGAAACAAAGGGATAGATGACAGAGATGGAAAAGTAGAATTAATAAGGCATGGCATTTGACTGGAATGGGAGAAAGACAATAGTCAAGGAGGGTGCCAGGTTGATAGAAGGAACAGTGGTGTTCTAAGGTAAAAAAGAGAACCTTTGAGGAGTTTTTAATGAGGTCTTCCCATTAAATGTAATCTCTTTGAAAAAAATACTAGACTTTGAGATACTTATGGGAAATCTAGGTAGAACAGTCTGGCAGGAAATTGGTAATATGGGATTAGAGTTAATGGAGAAATGGTAGTTGGATATATAGATTTGGGAGTGGTCTCTATCTATCTAGATGGAAATTCAAGATAAAAAGTGGGAGAATAATGGGATCTGTGGAAGAAGGAGAAAAGAGAACTTTGGATAGAACATTGTGGGATAACTTCACTTATGAGGAAAGATCTAGTAAACAAGACTGGAAAATAATGGTCAGTCAGTTAGGAGACCTTGGAAAGAGTAGAGTCAGGAGAGTTTAGAGAAAAGTATTCAGGAGAAGGACTGATTAATGGCATCAAAAGCAGCAGAACAATCATGAAGAATGAATGAAAAAAGGTCATTTGGATTAAGAGAAATTGAAGATGGTCAGGGGAGGCAGTGGATAAGATCACTAAAGTGCCAAGCCCAAGACAAGGTGTTGAGACTAAACTTTTTATCATTCCCAAATCTTAGCAGAGCAATTTGCACACACTAGGAATTTAATAGATGTTTATTGAAAGAATAATAAAGTTAAGAGTTTTCACTTGAGTCCTATAACATCACACATCTACAAAAGAATGATATACACTGAAATCATTGAAAAGTTCAGAGATTCTTAGTGAAAAAATCCTTACCTTTTGTCTTATGATCTAGTTAAATGGTTAAGTAATTTGTCTAGTGTCACACCACTAGAAAGTGTCTCAGGCCACATTTGAACCCAGGTCCTTCTGACTCTAGGCCTGGCACTCTATCCACTGTGCTACCTAGCTGTCTCACCTCCTTTAAAAATCTTAGCAGAATGTTTTTATAGGGATAAAATAAAATTTATAGGATTACAAAGAAAACCAAGTACTGTATAAAATACAAGGTACTGTGTTGAAAATATTTAAAAATCAAATTCAGAGACCCCTGGTGTTCTATTGTGCCATTTCATTTAATGAAGAGGATAAAAATTGGCCAAGGCATCAGAAAAATCCACGTTCAGGTCTCACCTCTGACATACACAGACCAAGTCAATTAAATCTATTAGTGCCATAATACAATTCTAGGCCTATCCAGTGCAGAACAATTGCCTTTTGTAGAGAGATTTTCTTCAGAGGGAATTATTTTAAAATGAATTATCTGGTGTGTATATATCTATTTCCACATTGAAATAGGGAAAAATACACAGATACATTTAAAAAACTGAGTTATCCAAAGAGATAATTGTTTTCTCTAATCAACAGAGACTTGATTTTGTGTCCTCCTGAAGGGGACTTCCAGAATTGGTGGTCTGTAAAGCACACACATTACTGTTTGGGGGAAAAAAGATCCTATCAGATATTCAAGGCCACAGAGTAGTATCAGACCCTTGGCCAGAGTTAAGAAGTCACAGTGGATATGTACGCAATATTTCAACAGCTGACAAAACTGGATAGAGGAATGTGTCCTCATGAACAGGCTAGTGATGAGATAACCATGTGATTCAAGGCTGTCCTCTTGCCATTTCCACTGTGATTGTATTTTGAATTTTACCACTTGAACAAAGCAGAGAGCTAAGCTGCTTTTATCTCCAAGGGACAAACACAAGTTGATAAAACATGAATAGATTAGTAACTTTTAAAAGTAATCTTGATTTTTAAAAAAAAGTTCTCTCTGTTAACTTAGAGCCCCATAAGCTATAGTCTTCACCAAATTCACAGTCTCTCATTGCCCATGTGATGCTACAAAGAGTTACGTATCTGAAAGTGATATTCTACATGGGCATGAAAATGTTTGTTAATATGTCTCCCAGGTATTTCTATTCAGAATGTTTTGGAAAGAAGAAAGAAAAAGTCTGTTGTCTTATTTCCTTAAACACTATACACAGTCCTATATTTGTTGTGGAAGACATAAAGATCCTTAAAATGCTTAATTAAATCTAAGGCTTTTTCCCTCCTAGAAACTCACTCACCTTTACACTTCAAGGACATGAACTTTGACTCTTGAAATGGTTCAGCAGAAAGCAAGGAGAAAGTACAGGCATGGGGAGTCAGCCTGAGTGCAAACAGCTGAAGAAACTTTATTGGTGATCTCATGTTTCTGCTGGATAAGTGCTGTATTACCCCCAAGCTCCATAAAATATTACAATAATTAAAAAGAACAGGGAAGTAAGGAGCTCAACAAATAGCACCAATTTGTAGGTGGCAACTTTTAAAAAAACAAATGACTTTCAAATCCAGAGGACCAAGATGAAATATGTTACCCTCCTACTGACAGAAAGAAGATAAACTTCAAATGAAGAATGAGATATACATTTTTGGACATGGACAACACATGGGGATTTGTTCTTCTGAACTATGCAGAGATGGTTTTCTTTTCTTTTTTCATTGTTAGATGAGATAGTGGAAAGCAGGAGGGAAAGAGAATAATTGCTAGTAAAAAATTTTTTTAAAGATAACTAGTTTCATTTCAGCTAAGAAAATGATAAGAGTCAATATGGACTATATGTGACATATATGTAACATGTGTGTAAAGATGAAGTGTGGAGTGCATGTGTATAGCACACACGTATATATTGTATGTATGTGCTGTGTATATATGTGTGTAAATTATGTACATAGCTCACTTATATCTAGTGTTACATGTAGTTTGCATAAGTGAGTTTAATGTTTCAGTTTAATTTCTGTGTAAAAACGTATGCAATGTTGTGTTTCATGTAATTTTCAAAATTTTTCTCTAAGCTTGATGTTAAGGTAGTATTTATGAGTTTAATGTGTACATGGAAGTTGTGTTCATCTTTTGCTTTTGATGTTATTTGCTTGTTGTGCTTTGCTTATGTTCGAAATTTGTACTTGTTCATTATTTAATTCCTTTTTTCCTTTCCTTGTTAAAATCCCTAGTATAGGTTAGTATTAGTTAGAATAAGATAGTTGAGGGTTGTTATTTTGGGTAGATATTTTAGTTTAGGTAATTTTTAAGTACTTTAGATTGTGTACAAATGCCAAAATAGTGTTTTCAATACAATTTAGGCTTTGTGCAAAGAGGGGACTGTATCAAGGAAAGATAGCAATTGCAAAATGATTGGCAGGATTTAGAATCTCATGAGCCTACTGGGTCAAGGTTCCAAAGAGTTGAAGAGGGCTTTTTTTCCCCCAACTGCCACTTTCTCTGGAGGAGCAGGAGGAGTAAGGTGTGTGCCTGCAAAGATCCTGATCATTCATCAACAACTAGCCTTTGAGGATTTCAGCTGGGTGAAAGAATATATCTGGTCAGCTTTCTGGACAGCCTGATTGGAGAAAGACCTCTACCCTGCTGGCAGCAAATCAATTGGGACTCCTGATTTATCAAGGACTCTTGTGTGAGACTCTTACCCTGTTGGACTTAATGTTAATAAGCTTAGTTATTTAGATTTAGAATAGGTATTAGTGGGTTTAATATCTGGGATAAGTGTTAGCAGTCACTGTACCCTTCCTTTTATTCCCAACCCCTTCATCCCTTTCCCTTTAATAAAATCAGTAATTTTTATATGTTTCCCTCTGTTTCCTTCCTCTCACCCAATTAATGTTTGTAATTATTAAAATAACTATATGTCTCATACAACACAAGCATGAGAAACAAGTTACTCTATGATAGTCAATTAGCTAAGCTCTGGAGAAACCCTGAAGTGTCTTAGGGAACAGAAATCAAGCTGTTTTTCTCATTAAATTAAGAGACTTCAAAAGGACCCAGAGACCTAGACTCTGATGTTAAGGCCATCATTGCTTTATTTTTTTAAAGATACTCATACAGAACTATACATAAGCTATAAGTTATTTTCAGCAAAAATCAAATCTGTTATTTCATAACATATGGCAATATACACGAGAAAGCTATAATGTTATTGGCAGCAAAATCAAATTTGTTAGGTAATAATAAATCCCCTTATAATGGTACTTTAAGATACTAATGGGATGTGATAAGTAGAAAGTGAAAAGAGCAAAAAAGAGAAAAGCAGAACAATTGCAGGCCTTCCTTTTTCTTTCTCTGAAGGCCTTGGCTCTGAAGTTATTATCACATTTAGGAAATTACCAGATTAGTTATTTTATAGGTTCTGCCTTATACTGCTCTGGGAAGTTCACTCATTTTAGGGCAAATATCATTAGCTAGTTGTTAGATAAAAAACAGACAAGCTCAATTGTAGGCATGCTTAGACCCCAGAAATATTAGATATTAATTAGATTAAAGCCAATATCTCCCACTCCCTGAAAGATACGAACCCATAATTAGAAATCAGCATTCCTATTGATAAACTTATAGTGTGTTTTGGTCAATGTGTTACTACCAATGTAGAGAAAGAAACAAAGAAATTTTTCTTTCACTGTTTTATGATACATCCTGACTAACCTTCCCTGAGGGGGCTTGTTTACATTTCTTTTTTTGATTATCTGAAATATCACAAACCTAGAAGTTTTATTTTTTGCTAGAGAATTCTAGAGCTTGCTATAAAGTACTGATTACCAAATTAAGTCCACAACATCTACAATTCTTTTTTTAACCTAGTTAAGAGTTAATTGAACATGAAATGATAAATTCACTTACTCTGTCAACTATTCACCCGATTCACAAACCAATCATATTCATGGCCAAGAAAAATGTGCTCATTTAGCCCTCATCATGGTACTTCAGTCAGAAAGAACTTGGTATTATAAGGATGATCTTAGAAATTAAGTCTTATTACATTAGTTTAGAGATAAAAAGTAGAAAAGCTGACTTAAGAAAGAATTGAAGTTTGAAACAGATCTGAGACAGTGTCATTTCAAATGTTGACAGTGTGTGTGGGAGGTTTAACAGTTTTTCTGTGTCAGTTGCTCTCTCTCAGAGTGCTAGAACAGGTAACATCTTTTCTCTCTCTCTCTTCATTGTCTGAAGTAGAAGGAAAAGAGGGAAAAACCTGAAGGAGCTAAGTGATTTCCTTTTCCAACTTGAGAAACACTAGTGACTGTCTATTGCTGTTTCATAAATTGTTTTCTCTCTGAGAAGACCAAAGAATGACCTGGTCTTTGGTTTGGACTCTAAGTCTTCTAAGGCTTAAGAGTCCTAACTTGGTTCTTGCTGAGGTTTAGCCAGCTGGCCTTTGTAATTTTTATAACTTGGAGAAAAAGTTAAGAATTATATACTTCTTATAAGAATAATAGTGTTAGTTTATTGTAGAATAGGGAAAATTGGGGTTAGTCAGATCAGGAAGGATCAGTGTAGCCTGTGGAAACAGGAGAAGAGGTTCCTTGCAGAGCCAGGGAGTTTTATTTGGGTGGAGTTAGAATCTCTTAGAGTTAGAAATCCTTTTATATGCTTATATTCTCAATAAATAGTTTATTTTTGTATAACAAGAGTCTCTTTAGCATCCTTGCACCTGGTCCTGAAGAGAAGTTCACTTATGAACTTCACTTCACTGATATAAACTGAAGCTACTTTGTAAGCACAGGAAGCAGAGTATCTAATCAGTTTATATCCATAATCAATTCATTTAGTATATTATTTTTATAGTAAGTGTATACATAAGGCTATAGTATAGCCTTTCTGATGATTTTACTCCAGCTTTTCACTTCATACTTTCCCAAAGATGAAGATCATTAAGATACATTAAACATCTTGCATAAAAAGATTTCCATAACTATAGGATTATCTACTGGATCACATGATGTGAGCCCTAGCCAATAAGGCAATAATTTATGATTACTCCTATCACCAAGGGGTTAATAAAAAAATTACTTTAATAATAAACATAATGATATATAATAATAATAATTAAAATATTATAATATTGATAACTAGCATTTATGTAGCACTTCCTATGTGCTGAGTATCATGCTAAGCACTTTATAAATATTTCATTAATAGATAAAAAGATTTATTCCTTATTCTAATCCAAATACTACAGCCTAAATATTTCAGATTGAATGGGAGAAGAAGTTGTGATTAGATAGCTTGATGAACATATTTAAATTTTGGGAATCTAAGTCAACTCCAGAAAGACTTTGTGTATGTGTGCACATGTGATGACCTTTTAGATAATTTCCTTCTGTAGGTCCTTGAGCACTACTTGGGTAAAAAGTAGGACTATTATAAAGAAATACTAAAATAATACTAAAGTGTTTCTGAATATCTAAGGGAAGAATTTAAAGATGATTCCTCTTTTAAGTCTACCATATTTGAACAGATGAAGGAAACTCAGACAGCAAAGGGGATGGGGGGGTGGAAGAGGAAAAGATAAAGAAAAGGGAATCAGAGGGATGGTGCTAAGAAAGATATAGGAGAAGGGTCAGAGAGATTAGAAGTATTGACACAAATAATATGGGCACAGACATTCACAGATTGAAAGGGAGGAAAAATAACCAGAATAGGGTAAAGAGAATAAAATTTTATATCCTAAGAAGGAATTAAAATCCATAAGGCCAGTAATCAAACAATTTTAAAATTATATCGGTAGAAAAATACAATGAAAACAAAATTTATCAAATTTCCAATTTGACTATATTCTACCTGAATGAAAAAACCTACCGTAGAAAACTTGCCATACCATTTGCATACATATATTAAAGACCCCAAGTACAACAAGGAAAAGAGATGGATTTACCTATTACACTTTTGGCAAATGAGGCTCTCTTCAGGGTTGCCAGGCCCAGGTCTCCTATTTTCACAGATCCAGTTGGTCCAGTGATAAAAATATTGTCACATTTTAAGTCTCTGTGAATAATTGGCGGAGTCCTCGTGTGCAAAAAAAGTAAGCCTTTCAGGATCTGCCGGCACCAGCTGCGGAGAACCTTGGGTTTCATCACTTTAAATCTCTTCAGATATCTGCAGAGAGGGTGAAAAGGAACAGCCACAAAGCTTACTAAAATGATTGATCTTGTGGTCTTTAAAGAAAGTAGTTTATTTTAAAAGCTGTTCAAGTTCAATCTGAAAAACAAGGCATTTCTATTTTTGAACCAGCTTTAAAATCTAGTACAAATGTTAAGACCTTCTACTCCTCACTAATTCTGTTAGGAAAATATTCTTATCACAGGTGCATTACTGGCAATGCCAATTGCTAGGATATAGGTTATATGCTTTTCCTCCTAACCATTCTATAAAAGAGACGCCAGGTCACTGTGATGTTTTAATGTCTAATCTTTCAGTTAGCCCAGGAGTCTAAAAATACGTTTTATCTAAAAGGGTCCTGGTTTAGTGTTTATGGACCACACTTTTTTTTTTAAATAAGCAGCAAGGAGATGATAAATTTAAGCCTTAAAAGCAAATCTGAAGAACTTAACAATGTGGACAATGGAAAAGGAACCAGTTCAGAATGTGTATCAATAGTATTGCTGAAGATTTAAATAGTGCTCTCTCACACACTAGGGAATATATTTGGGATAGAGAGCTAAGTTTAAAAAAAAAAATCACATGCCTAGTAATCCCCAAGGTCTCTTCTATACTGCCATATTGTACACTCACCCAGAACATATCCACTGGGGACAAAAAAAATTTGTTTTAACACTTCTCAAATCTGGTACCGCCTTCTTAATTTCCACTGCAGATTTTGAATAGTAAAGCTAATACCCTGCTAACGCTGCCCATTTTGGGAGTCATTAAAATATAATATGGCCAGATTCCAAACTAAAATCGATTCCTAGCCTATGATACACCACCCAGATATAAAAAAGAAATCAAGAAGGCAAAATCAACTGACAAGCTGCATATCTGTTGTTATGCATGGAATAAAATAGAAAGATGTATAAGAAATTAAAAATTGTTCCAATTATCTTTTCTGGTATGAGTGCTTTGTAGACACCAAAGAAAGATATGCTTGCTGTTTGGGAGGAGTTTATATACATACATTCATGTATGTAAATATGTGTGTATTTATTTCCTTATTTATTTATTTCCAGGTAGACAGATGGGGAGGAGGGCAAGATTCTTTGAGGGTTGGAGATATGGTATTTGACAATGTAGAAATCAGTCTGGTAACTTACGTTTTCAACGTTCCGGAAGTCATGAGTTCAGTTACCAACACAATGCATCTCTTCCCTTTGGCGCAAGACTCCCAGAAGTCATAGAATCTAACAATGTTTGGATGTTGCAGGCCTTTCAACATTTCAGCTTCTTCTTTAAATCTTTGTCTCTCCAACTTTGTCAGTTTTCTATCCTATAATTAAGATATGTATAGAATCAATTAGAAACTGCTTTTATAGTCATAGGCATTAAAATCGATAGTAGTAGCAGATCACATTTCAGAATCTGCTAAATGCAGGTTTCTCAGTCTCTTTATAGGGTATAGAAAGAACATCAGCTATTTTTTTCAGTACTTGTAAACCTTATCCTTATTTTAAATCAATGATACAAAGCCATTTGTTACCTTTAAAAAGCATGTATGGAAGAAGAGGAAACAAGCAATTCCTTGGATCTTTACTGTCAAATTTCAAGCAAAGAAGAACTTTGGTATTGGCTTTATTTTTTTGATTGAAGCCTTTCAATCCCACTCAGCAAACATTTACTATGGCTACTATTGACTAGTGTCTGTGCATGGTGCCACAGATAAAAAGGCAAAAGGATGAAATATATCCCTACTACAAGGAACTCAGTCTCTGGAGGAGACACAACATATACACAGATGACAAATATAAAGTAATTCTCATTCATATTCTCTCTCTCTCTCTCTCTCTCTCTCTCTCTCTCTCTCTCTCTCTCTCTCTCTCTCTCTCTCAGAAAACACTAACAACTGAAACCTGAATTTTACTTTGATGGAAGAATTCTAAGAGATGGAGGGAAGAAGGAATGCACTTAAGATCTGTGGGACTATCTATATAGAGGTATGAGGAAAAGAAATGGCATTGTATATTTATATACATGCATGTTCATATACATACATTACATACATAAAACGGAAACATTTTACATGGAGTGGCCATGTAGGGAATAATGGGAAATTTAATCAGAAAGGTGGAGTCATATCATAAAGAGTTTTAATGCCAAAGTGAAGATTTTAAGTTGTTTCCACAGAGAATAAAGTTAAAATCTTTGAGGATTTTTGAGGAGGGGGTGAAATGGTGAACACACATACACATACTTACATATGCATACCTATATGTATATATAAAAATAAAAACAAAATATCTCTTTGGATACTACCTCTCTGGTACATCACCATCTGGCAATCTTGCCTGCTGAGAACACAAGAAACAGCAAAAAAAAAAAAAACCATCTCTAAGCAGAAGAGTTAGTGTCACCAAGATGATACACTAAAACATGGCATTTTATTACTAAGTTAATTCCCTCAGATGCTCACTCACATTCCGATTCCTCTTATTTTACAATTTGATTCCAACAAAACTGATTACATTATTTCCAAACTATTAGAAGATTAGATGGACTGTATTAGGGTATTCAGGGTAACTGGCTGTGAATTGGAAAAATTGTGAAAACAGATGAACTAAAAAAAAAATGCAAGATGTAGACCATTTCATTTTGGAGATGAAGTATGGAAAGGAGTGGAAGAACAGCCTATGCATCTCAATAATCCTAAAGGGTGATCTTTATACAATTCATAGAAACAAAGAATTTCAAGCAGTTGGAAGCTCATGAGAGGCCATGTGGTTAAATGCATACTAACTTGGCCAAGGAGCCTCTCCCCAACAACTCTAAGAAGTAGTCATCCAATTTTTATTTGATTTTTGAAGAGGAGGAGCCTACTACCTATAGCTATGTGACTACCGAGAAGCTAGTTAACCTCTCAGAAATTTGGGCCCTACATCTAAGAAATGGGAACAAGTAAGGTCTACGAGGAATAGCACTTTCAGAGGCACCATATTTCCATGGAGTTTAGCTCTAATTGTTAGGAAGTTTTTCCTACATGAACTCATATCTGCCTCTTTGCAATGTCAACTCACTGTCCTCTTACCTCAGTTTCCCATCCTGTTATCCCAATAAAACCCCTGACCGAGAAGAAAAAAAAAAGATAGTTCTGTCTTCTTTCTGTCATTTGTTATCAATGTATTTACCACCATCATGACCACCACCACTGTTTTCCTTAGTATTTATTTAAAGCAAAATGGAAAAAATGATACTCTCTAAACTCTGTTAAATAAAATAGGGAGAGTAGTATCTTTTATAAATAATCCATCAATAATGATTAAAATAAGTTAAAGTTTTCAAGAAGAAAATTTCCAGCTATTTAGAAAACTCTACTATGGATAATTATCTCAATATCTGATAGTTCACTATATTCAATTTAGAGTCACCAGACCCATGGTGTCATATATTTTATCCCAAATGATTAAGCAGTGATAAAATTCTCTCATATGGAAGGAAGAAATAATTTTTTACTAAAGTTTCTAAGGAAAAGGTCACAATCTAATGGGAAAAATCAGACAGAATTACTTAGCATGGAAAATTAACTGCAGCTTTGTTTACACAATAGGATAGAAGTCACGTCAGATAAGTCACGTCAGATACTCTTTATCCTAGGATCTAACCCCAGGTGTGTCCTACTTAACATGTTGGGGAAAGGAAAAATGGCTTCACCAAGAGAAAAGTCAGTATTAAAAATAAAAAAGCTGTATAGGCAGAGCCAAAGAGTGATTTCCAAGGGAAGGAGTTTGGGATCAAATTACGAAGGTTTCCATCATTACATGTACTTGCTGGTTGGAGGAGGAAGGTAAAAAATAAATATATAAACCATTGATTTAAATGCACTTTCCAGCAATAAAGACTTAAAAAGTAAAAAATAAATAAATAAATAAATAAATAAGCCAGTGGTTTGAATGCACTTTCCAGTAATGAAGACTTAGAAGAGAACATTCCTTGCTTGACAGGGACAAAGAAAACACTTCTTAGGCACACTGGGATGGAGCAGAAAGTATACTTGATCTAAAGTCAAGAGGTTAGAATTCAAGTCCTGGTAATCGAAGCTGTAAGAAACCTGCGGGGAAAGGAAGATGGGGGTGTCTAACCTCATTTTACACATTAGGAAAGTGATATCGGGGGGATTTAAGTGACTTGTTTTAGGGGGTAGCAAACCCAGCTCTTCCTGACTCCAACTCCAGCATTCTATCCACTCTATCATGATTCCTTTCTCAGCAACAATAATTAGAGTTATAGGAATACCTTTAAATAATATATTTAACCTCTCTGAGCTTTGGGATCCACATTTAAGAAATGGTGACAATAACCTTTATACTGCCTACTTAAGATCATAGTGAAGAAAGTTTATTATGAAACAGAGCACACAAATGTGAGTCATTATTACTAGAGAACATACAGTATATATGCCCCTGATCTTGGCCATCAAGTTCCCAATATGTATATCTGTCAGATCTCTTCCATTAATTACACTCCTTTTATAGTACAGTTATTGATGAAAGAGTTTTATCTTTCACAGCTCAAAAAAAAAAAGAGAGAAAATTATAAGGAATAGGATACATGAGAAAGAGCACTTGCTCTACAGTCAGAAGGCTTGGGTTCAAATCTTGCCTGGGTCTCCATTTTCTCATCTATATAAGAGGTTTGGGTGTGATAATCTCTGATGTCCCTTCTACCGTTAGATCTATGAGTGAAAAAAAAAATTAACTTTCTCTTCTTAAGCAAGGCAAGGACCCTAATACCTTTCAGCTTTGAATCTTAGAACCTCTCAAAGGTCTTGCACATATTAGATGTTAAATGTTTGTTGAACTGAATGTTTCTCATGGGACTTGAAGAATTGACTGAATCCTCTCCAACCAAATCTAAACAGGTTTATTAATAAGTCATTAAAGCTCAAAGGAAGTTCATTACTGTAGCTTAGGAAGATTTTCTCTTGATTTGGCAAATTCCCAAACACATTATACTTTCCCCCATATAAACCTTCTGTCTCTTTTCAAACTGAGCCGTTAGGATTGGGCAAGAAGGTATTAGGGTCCCCTACTACATGTAAGTATCTATGCTTGGATGTTCCAAAACTGGAACAAACCCAGACCTAGAACGTTTAGATTCTCACAAGGAGAAGCAACACATACACAGCTAAGTAACGAAGTGCATAGAGAGTAATTGTGGGGAGGTGGAGGACGAGCAGCTAGGAATAGGGATCAGGGAAGGGCGTGTGTAGCAAACTGTTGTACACAGAAACACATAAGGTCTCTGCTTATGAACGAGGAAGCACATATTAAATAAGGAAGAGACAGGCCATCCAACTTTTTTAAATGGTTACTTAAAGGACAGTATAAAGTCAAGCTTCTATAGTTTTAAAATCTAAATGGATGCTAAGTTGGAGAGCTTTACAAATAAATGCAAAAAAGGTCTCTTGTTAAGATTTTTTCCCAAGAGCAGAGAAAAGCCTGGGTTTAGGAGAGTTCTCTCTTTTTAAAGACACTGCCTGGTGCCTGAGCAGTAAAATTCAGGCTTGTGATCATTTTAGAGGGCACGATCCACCCACTGCCAAAGTTGATCTTAGACAAGTCACAGTTTTTCCATTAGGGGATAGAGCTGTGGGCTTAGCTAAGATTGAGGAGGATGGAAGGCTACAAGAGACCCATTATTTTTAAAGTGAGATTATAGCCCGTATAGATACATACTGATCTGATGGGTGGATCTTCAAAAAATAAGGATCTAAATAGTTTATCTCTATGTGAACACCCACTTGTAGATAAGACAGCAAGTACTACTCCATTAACCCAGGTCTATGTTTTCTGATGAGCCTCAAGTTCAATGGCAAATGTGTGAGTGACAGCTCACTATTACCACTGAGGGAAATTAAGTCAGTAAATATAGTGCTTATATTCATTTCCTCATCTGTGACATAAGGGAGACAAGCTAAATATCACTTGGGGCCCTTTTAGCTCTAAATCTATTCTACTATGATTGGTGATAACACGTTTCTCTTGGAGTGAACCCTAGCACACGAATATATTTTTTTAATGTCACTAGTTGGCATTTTTATTTATTTTAATTTTTGGAAATTTTATTTAATTAGATGTTTTAGAATATTTTCCTTCATCAACATATACCACAATTTGTTCAGCCATTCCCCAATCGAAGGGCAAACCCTCATTTTCCAATTTTTTGTCACCACAAAGAGAGTAGCTATAATATTTTTGTACACTTATTTTTCCTTATTATCTCCTTGGGGTACAAACCCAGCAGTGGTGTGGCTGGATCAAAGGGCAGACAGTCTTTTAGTGCCCTTTGGGCATAGTTCCAAATTGCCCTCCAGAATGGTTGGATCAATTCACAACTCCACCAGCAATGCATTAATGTCCCAATTTTGCCACCTCAACATTCATCATCTTCCTTTGCTATCATGTTAGCCAATCTGCCAGTTGTTTTGATTTTCATTTCTTTGATTATAAGAGATTTAGAACACTTTTTCATGTGCTTATTAATAGTTTTGATTTCTTTATTTGAAAATTTCCTATTCATGTCCCTTGCCCATTTAGCAATTGGAGAATGGCTTAATTTTTTGTACAATTGATTTAGCTCCTTATAAATTTGAATGATTAGACCTTTGTTAGAGATTTGTTATACTGTTTCCCAATTTGTTGCTTCTCTTCTAATTTTGATTGCACTGGTTTTGTTTGTGCAAAATCTTTTTAATTTAATGTAATCAAAATTATTTTGCATTTTGTACACAAATGGATTTTATCTCAGAAAACCTTCCCAAAAAGTTCCATGATGGGGAAAGGGGAAGGAATAGCTCTGCTTTTACATTCTTTTGATAAGCTCCTTAAGGGCAGGTTATGCATCATGTACTTCTGCTAGTCACAAAACAGATATTCTATAACTACTTGCTAAACTGAAATAAACTAAATGTTACCCTAAGCCTCTAAATTGAGACTCAATTAACATTTATTAAGCATCTTCTCTATTTAAGGCACCTAGATCATGGGGATTCAAATTGTGAAAGGACAGACACACATTTATTCTCAAGGAGTTTACAACCTAATATGGGAATGGCATGTATACAAACAGCTATGATATAAAAGAGAATGAGATAAGCACAAAGGGAAAACATGTTATAGTAGATAGAGCACAGTGGACTTAGTGTCATAAAGAAGCAAGTTCATACACTATCTTGGACGTTCACTGTATGATCCTGGCAAATCGTGAAGCCTCAATCAGTCTTACTTTCCTGATCTACAAAATGAAAAATCAACTTTTTTTTTTTTACAAATTTGAATCTTTGGCTCTCTGGTCACTATGGTCCCTTCTACCTCTAAAGTCAAAGGACCAAGGAAAAGTAGGAGAGTGTTCATTCCAGCTGAAGGACATCCGTCCTTCATGGAGAAGGTGGTCTGGGGAGAAGAGAGTCCATTCCAGCACTAAAGATGAAGTGAACAAAGACATGGAGATGGGAGAGGGCAGGATAAGACTTCCAATAAAGCAGTAGTTCCCTTTGGTGTGTAGTTTCTTAAGGGTAACACTAGATGATAACTCAGCAAAGGACGGTTAGAGCCAGGATGAGGGAATGCTGAGGTTTCTATTTATTTAGTAAGCAACAAACAATTGTGGAAGATTGCCTGGTTGGAGTAGTATGTAAGGAATAGTAATAAGCCATTTATATATGTGTGTATCACAAATAATAGATATATATGATATATTATATGTAATGCTTTATTATAAAGCATTGCATAAATGCTTTAAAGCCTGAAGAATGTTTTATATACTTTAACTTAGTTTATTTCACAACAACTTCATTAAGGTTTTATTATTTATTATTTCTTCTTCATTCTCCATTCAGGCCTGTCTGACTTTCTGGACTTCAAAACCATGCCTTTGTTCCAGCTGGGTCATCCTGGAATTTCTCTCTCTGTCTTGTTACAACCTATCAGCCTAGCAACTTGCTCATTCATTCCTCCTAGAGCCTTTATTTTGTGGAAGAGTGAAGTAAAGCCTGTCTTCATTCTCCTCCAGGTCCTACTGTTGACTTTCTGGACTTCAAAGTCATTTGCTAGGTACACACATACCTCCATACTTTCCTTCCCTCCCCCTCCACCACTATTCAGATCTCTTTTCTGGTTATCTTCCCCAAATAGAAGGTAAACTGCTTCAGGGAAGGGATTGTTCCTTTTTTCTTAAATGTGCATCCCCAGCACTAAACTCAAGTGCTTTGTTGTTGTCTGGGGGTGTCCAACTCTTTGTGACCCTATTTGGGGTTTTCTTAGCAAAGATTCTGGAATGGTTTGTCATTTCCTTCTCCAGCTCATTTTACAGATGAAAAAACTAAGGCAAACAACATGAAATGACCTGTCCAAGGTCACACAGCTAATAAGTGTCTAAGGACAGATTTGAACTCAAGAAAATTCGTTTTCCTGACATCAGGCCTGACCCACACTCTACCCATGGCATTACCAGTAAGTGTTTCCAAATGTGCATTGCCTTCCTTCCTTGGATCCTATTATCTTCATTCAGCAAATGAAGAGAGCCTGGGTGACTTGCTTTAAGTGTCAGAAAAGGGATTTAGATCTTGACTCCAACTCTGGAATTCTTTCTACTCCAAAGGATTGAGTAAAGAGAGAACTGACAGGGACACTGGCAGCTCGGTTAAATAGTTATTATGGGGTCAGTTGGGTGGTTCAGTAGATTGAGAGCCAGGTCTAGAGGTGGGAAGTCCTGAATTTGAATCTGACCTCAGACATGTCCCAGCTGTGTGACCCTGGGCAAGTCACTAACCCTCCACTGCCTAGCCCTTACCATTCTTCTGCCTTGGAACCGATACATAGTGTTGATTCTAAGATGCAAGGTAAAGATTCTTTTCTATTTCTATTTTTTTTTAAGCTATTACAGTAGTCCAGGTGATAAGTAACAAGGGCTTGAACTAGACTATCTTAGAGGTGGAGAAAAGAAGAGGCTGACATTAAAAAGGCAAGTCAAGAGATGCTGTCAACTAAGTATGTCAGGGAGAGGTCAAGGCAAGAGTCTGAGATGTCTGACAAGTCTGAGTCTCTAAGTGTGAGGGACTAGGAAGATGGTGCTGCCAACCAGAAAGACAGCCCGTCTGTAGGATATCTAAGTTGAGGAGATTTCAGTGACCTGCTGAGGGAGGTAGGGGCAGGGCTTGAATCTGCAACTTCATTTGGAATAGGGAATTCCCAGATTAGGACTCCTTCTTAGTTCCTTCTCTGTAAATTAGTCTCAGAGCTGACTTGGGTATTGAAAAGTTAAATGATTGGCTCAAAACAGACGGAATGTATTAGAGGCAGAAACTGAACCCAAACTACCCACTACATCATGGTGCCTCTCACACAAAGATAAACCTTTCTTATTGATATGGCATAAACCAGAGTGGACCATGCTAATTTCCATCTACATCTGTAACATATATTTACTGTATTTAACTTAGGCTCACAGATTTACAGTGAGAAGGAACTTGAGAGGTCCGAGTCTGACCCTCTCCTTTTATAAATGAGGAAACTAAGGCACAAAGAGAAAAGTCAAGTTTTTTGTCCAGAATAACAGAATTTAAACTTCCTGATTCTAAGACCAGTTATCCATCTACTATGAGATTTTCTAGACTCAAGGTATCATTTCCTAATCTTTTAAAAAGCATGATCCAATGTTGAATTTGCCACAACACCAAGGGAGAAAGGAGATAGGAAAAAAAATCTTCCTCTTTAATCCTGCCTCACTGCCAGTCCAGCCATTTCTCCATCCACTCTTTCCATTTTCATCCATTTTTAGCACTCTGCACTGTTTGCTCATCTCTAATCCTAACACCTACTGAAGTGCCTTGCATATAATAGATGATTATTAAAATGTTTGTTCAAAATTGTGGTATATGATGGTGATGGAATACTTCTGTGCTATAAGAAATAATGAGCAGGATAATTTCAGAAAAAACTGGAAAGATCTACATGAAATGATGCAGAGTGAAATAAGCTGAACCAGGAAAACTTTATGTACAATAAGAGCAACATTGTACCATATTCAACTGTGAATGACAACTATTCTCAGCAATACAATGATCCAGAACAATTCTGAAGTACTTATGGCAAAGAATATTATCCACCTCCAGAGAAAGAACTGTTGGAGTCAGATGCAGACCAAAGTATATTATTTTTCACATTAGTTTATGTTTTTATTTGGGGTTTTTTGGTGTTACAGGAGCATTCTCTTATATCAAAGACCAATATGGAAGTATGTATTACATGACAATACATGTATAATCCAGATAAAATTTCTTACCATATCCAAAAGGAGAAGGAAGGGAGGGAGACAATTTGTACCTTATAATTGTGAAAATGTGGGTTGAAAATTGTTATTACATGGAATTGGGGAAAAAACTTTTAATTAAAAAATATATATTTGTTCAACTCTGTGTGTCTCCCAACCCATGATCACTGCCTCTTTTATTCTTAAGGAAAAGCATCAGTCTAAGAAGTGAAAGGAAATCCAAAAGATCATAGAATACAAAGGAATTATTTGGAAGGTAGGTAGCAGTATCAAGTGAGACATACTGATTAAGAAATCATGAACCATAAGTATAGCCACTTTCTGACTAAATTAATTACCTCTCTCTGGTACCCCAATAGTTACCATTTTATCCATTTACCATTGCAATGGCTGGAAAGGTTTAGTCATAACTAGTTAAACAATCACCTATTGTTAAGAGATGCGGATTTTTTTTATGGAAATAGAGAAATAGAAAATAATTTAAGAGGGTAAAAAGCCCCCAGATCACTTATGTTTTGTAACAAATTGTATTTGAAAATGGAGGTATCCAGTACAATAGGGAGTCAAACAAAAAAAAGGTAACCACATTGAATTAAGTGTCATCTAGTTTTCCTATTTTCTCCTTACTTAGCTAGAAGCTGTTTCCCCATTCTTGTAGTTAATAAACTGCCTTATATCTAACTTCTCTTGAGTCTTCCCTAGAGGAGAGGAGATGGTTGATAGTTTAGGTTTTGAAGTGGTTTTTACTTTGTGAGAATCAAATCACATGTGTCAGAATCAGCAAAATTACTATTTTATCTATAGTAACTGTGCCCAGATGTCAATAGAATAGGGTATGTATTAAATACCAGAAGTGCTAAATATCAAAATTTCAAAGCAAGATAAAATAGACAACCAATTGCAACTAAATATTTTAGAACTATGGACCACAGCAAATTTCTATGAGCATAATGTGATACAGAAGAAAGAAAAACATATATGGAGTTAGAGGATTTTGTCCTAGATCTATTTTTAAAATTTGTGTATTCTAAGAGGTCAAAAAGCTCGGTTAATAGGCCTCAATTACCTGTAAAATGAGGGTATTAGATTTAATGTTCTCTAAACTTCTTTCGAGCCTTATGTTCTGTGATCTGTGACTTGGATATGAGCTGTGAATAAAATTCACAGCAATTGAAAGGAAGATAGAAACACAGATAAAGTCAGGGCAAGACTGAGAAAGATACAGAAAGAAGTTTCCATTCTGATGCCAAACTTTTCCTTTTTAAAAAAGTCCCAGTTGTTTAAAATTTCATAAAGTTGAAATCTAATATGGAAGAATAAACACTGTCTTTTTAGAGCTTCAATAAAATAAGCAATTTTCCTAAAGGAAGGTCAGTGGGGAGGAGAGGATCTAAGAGTTAGAGATGCATGACCTGTTTTAAAATAGGGGTTTTAAAAATAACTTCTGCCATAGTATTATCACATGGGATTCGTTGTTGTTGTTTTAATTGTTGCAATTTGGTCCCATAATGGAAAAGCCAATGAAATCTACTTAATGTCAACCTGCAAAATATTCCTGTTCTGGGACTCAAAGATATCTGAAGCTCACTCATTTTTATAAAGTAGCATGAAATAAGAGTCAGCTATTGCCAGGAAGGCAGCATGGCTCAGCCTCAGTAGTCAACTAGACTCATACTCTGTTAGTAGACATGAATTCAGCTAAGAAAGTCATAGGTTTCATCTATCCCTGTAGCAATAATACCAAAATTGTATGAACCACAGAATAAGGATTTGTGGTCATATACAACAATAAGCAGAGCCAACTTAGTCTGGAATAGGACTTGGCAACTTCTTCCAAGCCCCATGTCAGCTGAAAGGGTAACACTGTCTCTTGATGCCATTTGTCCAATGGCATAAGTATGGCTGGAGGAACAAGGAAAGGGATGGGAAAGTAGGAAAAGAGAGAAGTTAAAGAAGAAAATGGAAAGGAAAAGGTCTAATCATGTTACTCTTCTACTCAAAACCTTCAATAGCTCCCTCATATTTAATGAATAAAGTTTAACTCCATGGCCAAAGTTCTGCATGATCTAGTAGCCGCTACCTTTCCATATTCTCTCTCTCTCTCTGCAGAAATTTTTAAAACATTCATAAGTAGAATGCATTTCTTCACATAGGGTCTCTTGACATTCTACCCATTCTTCAAGCATCAGCAAAAAGTGCCTCCTCCATCTCCCATTTGGATGTCATGTCTCTCTGTCTCTCTCACTGGATCCCCTAGGACCTGTCATACATTCAATGTTGAATTTAGTTGTGCACATTTTATCATCTCTACTAGAGTGCAAGCTATTTGATGTCAGAAAACATGTCTTATTTCTCTTTGAATCTTTCCCAATGCTTAACACAATGCCTTACATATACCCTTACCTTCTGTCTTAGAACTGATACTGGGTATTGGTTCCCACACAAAATAATGGTAAGGGCTAGACAACTAGAGTTAAATGACTTGCTCAGAGTCCCACATCTAGAAAGTGTCTAAGGCCAGATTTGAACCCATGACAATCTCTCTCTAGGTTTTGCTCTTCATCCAAGGAATCACCTAGTTGTCTTATAAAAGACATTTTAAAAACACTCATACTATCTTTTGAATCAGTGCATTTATGGTTTTATTTGGGGGGGGTTGGGTTTTGTTTGAGTGTAACAATTCATTAAATGAAAACAGAGAAGGCAAAATGAAAAAGGTCTGTGTGCTAAGATTGGTGCTGTGCACTTAAGAGGGAGAAAGTATGAGATAGAATTGGAATACTAGAACAGGAGATGAAAAAACTTGCATTTTAATCCATTTATTAGCACTGACTCTCACTGTGCTCATCTGTAAAAAAGTAAATAACATTTGTCCCACTTGATTCAATTGGATTGTTGTGAAGAAAGCACACTACAAACCCCCAAAGTATCACAGAAATGAAATCATCATCCATAAATATCTCTGGCACAACTGAAGAACATTCATTGAAGGCTGTTCCTACCCATGGATCAATGGAGTGGAGACAGAAGGGTAGGGGGCATAAGTAGATCAGGAAGTAGAAATTTAGGGTCTCTCCTACTTTGCTTTACACCTCCTATTTCCATAATGAAGAAACCACTCCCTCCCTCATAGCAGTTTTGTAAGGATAAAATTATAGGTGCATGAAGATACTTGACTTCTTCTAGAGGACTGAGTCTAGATAGATCTGGTAAATAAGGGATTTTGGTTTTAAAAGTTGCTTTTCTTCATATCCTTTCTATAACTTCTCCTATCATGTGTTATGCACTAAAACCTATACCCAGAATTTCAACAATGGACATAACACCCCTTAGAGTATAGAATGACTGAAAAGATAAAAGGGAGAGTGGCTAAGAAAATTAGGGTAAATGAATGTAATGGAATATTACTACATGATAAGAACTGATGAAAGGAACTATTTCAGAGTTGCATGAATGGATGCAAAGTAAGCAGAACTTAAATGAATTATACAAAACACTGTAATGATGAATGATTTTGAAAGACTTAAGAATTCTGATAAATGCAGGTATTGACCATGATGTCATAGGACCTATAATAAAACATGCTGCCCACATTCTCACAGAAGTGATGGGCACAGGGTAAAGAATGAAGCCCATTTTTTTCAGATATGACCAATGTTAGAATGCATTTTGCTAGAGCATTCAGGTTTGTGACAAAGCTCTTTACTTCCTCCGCCTCCATTAGGGAAACATAAAATAATGAATTTATATTAATTGAAAAGTTTTTTTAAACTATTGAAAAACTTAAGGACCCTGATTCAATCAATTACCAATCACTTTCCCAGGGATAGGATTTATGATGAAGCATGTTACCCAGTTCCAGACAAAAAGGTGATAGCCCCAAGGTAGAGAAAGAATCCTATTTTTGGACATGGCTACTAAGTGAATTTATTTTGCTTGCCACTGCTTTTTTATGACAAGTGTTCTTTTTCTTCCATGTTTTTAAGTGGAGGGTATAAGAACTCAGTAGATAGAAAGCCAGGCCTAGCAACAGGAGGTTCTGGGTTCAAATATGACCTCAGATACTTCCTAGCTATGTGACCCTGGGCAAGTCATTTAACCTCAATTGCCTAGTTCTTACTACTCTTCTGCCTTGGAAATGATAATCAGTATTGATTCAAAGACAGAAGGTAAAGAGTTTTTTGTTGTTTTTTTTTAAGTGTGAAGTATAGGGGAGAAAAGTGAAGGTTAATAAAAAAGATGCCAATAAAGAGATCATTGAAACATTTTTTTTAAAAATGTACAAAAGAACCTGACTGACAAAGTATAATTTATATCTAATTGTTTGCTTTCTCAAGGAGGGAGGAAGGGCGGAGCCATAATGGCAGCTGGTAGCAGAAATAGCTGAAACCACTCTGACAGTCCCTCCAAACCAATCTGTAAAAAGCTCCTCAAAATGACAAGAATCAAAAACCATAAGCAAGACAGAGTAAGGGGGCTCTCCAGCTGAACACAACTTGAAAGGTAGACAGAGAAAGTTGATTTTCACAGGATAAGGGGGAATCAGATGCAAAACTGCATAGAGAGGAGTGCAGGCTGACCATGACCCCCACCTATCACACCAGGTTCCACAAACAGACACAAGCTAACTTCGAGATACTGGCTATTCCAACAAAACTCAGACCCACCCCTTGAAGTCCCAAGCCCTGGCACCAGCCCACAATGAGGCCAGGAAATTCATAGCACTGGGCCCTTTCAAGCCTACTTTTCTGGGGTGAAGACCTAGTCCCAGGGCAAAATAGCTATCAGTGTTGATCCCGGCAAAATCAGTTTTCAGAATTACCAGTCCACAGGCAAAAAAAAAAAGCCTGGGAAAATGAGGAACAGCAGAAGAAACACTTAGTCCTCAAAAATTTCCATGGGGACAGAGCAAAGCATGGAACCAACAGGGAATGGTGAGATCCAAGCAACCACATGCAAAACTTCTAAGAAAAGCAAAAGTTCATCTGAAGCTCTGGAAAAACTAAAAAGAATTTAAAAATCAAATGAGATAGGTCAAAGAAAAATGGGAAAAAGAAATGAAAGTAATGCAAACAGAAAATAACATCACAAAAAGAAAATAAAAGCTTAAAAAGTAAAATTCATAGACCAGAAAAAGAGGCACAAAAATCTAATGAAGAAAAGAGTGCTATGAAAAGTAGACTGGACGAAATGGAAAAGGATGAGCAAACAGTTTTGGAAGAAATCCAGTCTTTAAAAATGAGAACTGGGCAAATAGAAGCTAATGACTTCACGAGACATCAAGAAACAATAAAACAAAATCAAAAGAATGAAAAAATAGAAGAAATTATAAAATATTTCATTTAAAAAAAAAAACAAACTACTGACTCGGAAAACAGACCCAAGATAGGCAATTTAAGAATTATTGGGCTACCTAAAAGTCATGACCAAAAAAGAAGCCTAGATATTATGTTATTATTAATTATCCAAGAAAAATGTCCTGATGTTCTTGAACAAAGAGGGTAAAATAAAAATTGAAAGAATCCACAGATGAACTCTTACAATAAATCCCCAAATGACAACTCCCAGGAATGTTATAGCCAGGTTCAAGAGTTCCCAAGCCAAGGAGAAAATACTACAAGCTGCCAGTATGAGAAACAATCCAAATATCAGTCAGGATTACACAGGATGTGGCACCTTTCACACTCAAGAACCAGAAGGGTTGGAATATGATATTCTGGAAAGCAAGGGAACTAGGTCTATAACCAAGAATCACCTACCCATTAAAAATTACTATCTTCTTTCAGGGGAAAGAATGGTCATTTAATAAAGTAGAAGATTTCCAAGCATTCCTGAAGAAAAGACCAAACAAACTGAAAATTGAATGTCCAAATATAAAATAAAAGCAATAAATGAAAAGGCAAATAAGAAAGAGGAAAAATTCAAGAACTTCAATAAGGTCAGATTATTTATATTCCTATATGGAAAGATGATATCTGTAACTCTTAAAAATTATTATCATCATAGTAGTTAGGAGTAGTATACATATACAGAGGGTGTGGCAATAAGCTGCTTAGGATGATATGTAAAAAAAAAAACTGGGGTGAAAAAGAGGATTGTACTTAGAGAAATAGGAAGAGATAATAAAATGGAGTTTCACAATTATATCACATAAAGAAACATGGGGAGTAATACTATTACAGTGCAGGGGAGGATAAAGGTGGTAATGAGTAATACTTAAACCTTATTCTCATTGGAATTGGCTCAGAAAAAGAACAGCCAGTTGAGATACAGAATTCTATTTTATCCTACAGAGAAGCAGAAGGGGACTAAGAATGGGGTGGTGGGGAGGGAACTAATATAAGGGAGGGAGAAGTGGGGGACAGTGACTAAAAGCAAAATAGCAGTTGTGGAAGGAAAGCATGAAAAGAGAAAGGGCAGGATTAAAAGAGGAAATCAAAATGGAGAGGAATACACAGATGGTAATTATAACTGTGAATGTAAATAGGATGAATTCACCATAAAATGGAATTGGATAACAGAGTGGATTAAAAACCCAAATCCTCCCCAAAGAGATAATGGACACAAAGACTTGTACAAAAATATTCATAGCTGCGCTCTTTGTGGTGGCCCAAAACTGGAAAACGAGGGGATGCCCATCAATTGGGGAATGGCTGAACAAACTGTGGTATATGTTGGTGATGGAATACTATTGTGCTCAAAGGAATAATAAAGTGGAGAAGTTCCATGGAGACTGGAACAACCTCCAGGAAGTGATGCAGAGCGAGAGGAGCAGAACCAGGAGAACATTGTACACAGAGACTAATACACTGTGGTATAATCGAACGTAATGGACTTCTCCATTAGGGGCGGTGTAATGTCCCTGAACAACTTTCAGGGATCCAGGAGAAAAAAAACACCATTCATAAGCAAAGGATAAACTATGGGAGTGGAAACACCGAGAAAAAGCAACTGCCTGAATACAGAGGTTGAGGGGACATGACAGAGGATAGACTTTAAATGAACACTCTAATGCAAATACTATCAACAAAGCAATGGGTTCAAATCAAGAAAACATCTAATGCCCAGTGGACTTATGCGTCGGCTATGGGGGGTGGGGGGGAGGAAAAGAAAATGATCTATGTCTTTAACGAATAATGCTTGGAAATGATCAAATAAAATATATTAAAAAAAAAAAACCCAAATCCTATCACATGCTATGTACAAGAAACACATTTGAGGCAGATAGACACAAACTGAGTAAAGGTAAGAGGCTGGAGCAGAATCTACTGGGTTTCAACTGAGACAAAGAAAGCAGGAGTAGCAATCATGATCTCAGAGAAAGCTAAAGCAAAAATAGATCTGATTAACAGAGATAAGAAAGGTAATTACATCTTGATAAAAGGTAGTATAAACAATGAAGAAATATTAGTAATGAACATAGCACCCAGATTTTTAAAAATAGAAACTAAAGAAGCTTATGGAGGAAATAGATAATAAAACTACACTAGTAGTTTCCTATCGGACTAGAAAATCTAAACAAAAAAATAAGTAAAGGAAGTGAATGAAATTTTAGAAAAGTCAGATTTAATAGCTATCTGGAAAAAACTGAATAGAGATAAAAAGGAATATATCTTCATTTCAGCTGCACATGATACATATACAAAGATTCAGCAAGTATTAGGGCATACAAACTTCAAAATAAAATGCAGAAAAGCAGAAATAATAAATGCAACATTTTCACATCATAATGCAATAAAAGTAATAATAAATAAGGTTTCACAGAGGCAAATTAAAAATTAATAGGAAACAAAATAATCCAATTCTTCAAAACAGGTGGATCAAAGAATAAATCACATAAATGATCACTGATTTCATTCAAGGGAATGACAATGAGGAGACAACATATCAAAATTATGGGAAACAGTCGAGGCAGTACTCAAGGAAAAATTCATATCTCTGTCTATATCAACAAAATAGGGAGGAAAATCAATGAATTGGGCTTGCAACTTAAAAAAATGAGAAAAAGAACAAATTAAAAATCCCCAGTTAGAGACTAAATTGGAAATCCTAAAAATCAAAGGAGAAATTGATAAAATTGAAAGTAAATCAACTATTGAACTAATAAATAAAACTAGGAGCTGATTCTATGAAAACAACAACAAATAAAATAGAGCATTAGTTAATTTGAGAAAGAGAAAAAGAAAGTCAAATTAATACTATCAAAAATGCAAGGGGTGATTTCACCTCTAATGAAGAAATTAAAGCAATTATTAGAAGCTATCTCACCCAATTATATGAAAACAAATCTGATAATCTAGGTGAAATGGATAAATATTTACAAAAATATAAATTGCCTAGATTAACAAAAGATAAAATAAAATACTTAAATAATCCCATCTCAGCAAAAGAAATTGAACAAGCCATCAGTGAACTCTCCGAGAAAAAATCCCCAAAGCCAGATGGATTCACGAGTGAAATTTAAGGAACAATCCCAATACCATATAAACTGTTAGGCAAAATAGGCAAGGAAGGAATCGTACCAAATTATTTTTATGACACAAATAGCATGCTGATACCTAAGCTAGGAAGACTAAAAACAGAAAGAAAATTACAGATCAATTCCCTTAATGAACATTGATGCAAAAAATCTTAAATAAAATACTAGAAAAGAGACTATAGCAATATATCACAAAGATTATTCATTATGACCAGGTGGGATTTACATCAGGAATGCAAGACAGATTTAATATTAGGAAAACCATCAGCATAACTGACCACATCAATACTCAAACTAACAGAAATCACATGATTATCAATAGATGCAGAAAAACCCTTTGATAAAATACAACACCCATTACTATTGAAAACCCTAGAAAGCACAGGAATAAAAGGGCCTTTCCTTAAAATAAGTAGTATTTATTTAAAACCATCAGCAAGTGTCATCTGCAATAGGGAAAAGTTATAAGCCTTCTCAATAAGATCAGGAGTAAAGCAAGGATGCCCATTAAACACCACCATTATTTAATATTGTACTAGAAATGATAGCTTTGGAAATCAGAGAAGAAAAAAAGAAACTGAAGGAATCAAAGTAGGCAATAAGAAAAATAAACTATCACTCTTTGCAGATGATATGATAGTATACCAGGAGAATCCTAGAAATCAACTAAAAAACTAGTTGAAATAATAACTTTAGTAAAAGTTGCAGAATACAAAATAAATCCATACAAATCATCAGCATTTCTATCTATTTCCAACAAAACTCAGCAGCAAGAGTTAGAAAGAGAAACACCCATTTATAATCACTCTAGACAATATAAAATATTTGGAAATATATTTGCTGAGACAAAAACAGGAATTATATGAACAAAATTACAAAATACTTTTTACACAAATAAAATTAGATCTAAACAATTGGGAAAACATTAATTATTCATGGGTAGGCTGAGCTAATAAAATAATAATGACAATCCTACCTAAATTAATTTACTTATTCAGTACCATACCTATAAAACTGCCAAAAAACTATTTTATAGAAGTAGAAAAAAATAATAAAAATTCAAGGAGGGAAGGAGATAAGGAGGGAGAGAATTCAAAATTCAAAATTTTTTTAATTGTTAAAAATTGTTTTTTCATGTAATTAGAAAAAATACAAGGAAAATGCACAGGAGAACAGAAGGAAGTTCAAACAGGATAGTTATAAAAGTAATATGTTGAGTTTATTACATTTTTAAAAAAATATATATAGTGGTAGGAAATGGAGACTTTTTTTCTAATATAATCCTTTTTTTGTGTGTTTTGCTATGTACATAGAAGCTCCTTTTGCTAAATATGTGAAAGCGATACGGTGGTCCACATAGAAGGAATGGACTTGGAAAATAAAATCCCTTTGGGTTTGTTCACTAATGTATACTTCAATACAGCTCCAGTGGTTGGGCTAAATTGATGTTATTTAATCCTATATTTTTGGGAGCAGCTGGTATGGTTAGTGTGAGGCAGTGCCTAGGCTTAACGAAACTTATTGTCAATCAAGTGGGCAGAAGACAATTAGAAATTGGCTCTACTCTGCAGGCTCTTGCAGTCTGAAAAAAAGCAATGACAGCCATCTCAGAAACCTAAACTCCATATAGCAGCTGAATAGTCTCTGCTATATGAGCACATCAACATCGTTTCCCTAAGTAATTAAAGCAATAACTCTTACTGTCATCATTAAGTCAGGAGGTATTCAGTTAAATCTCTCTCTCCCTTCAGGCAGAGCCAGTCAGTGAATAAGAGTTAAATTCCTACTATGTGCCAGGCACTGTTCTAAGTACTGGCATAACTCAGTTTCTCAGGATCAACCCAGTAGACTTCATGGAAGAAAACTGGGGAGTAGCCATTCCCTTCAAACAGGGTGAAATGATCTGGAAGAGTTAAAGCGAATCAGGTTGGGTTATTGGGAGAAAGTGGTAAGTGTCTTTCCCTACATGCTAAGAGAGGCAACATCTTATCTGGAAATAAACTGGTGCCCTTTAGGGACATGCTTCCTTTAGCAATGACCTGGATGATGGAATGCAAAGCTTAAGGCAAGGGCAGGTCAAAGGCTTCATAATTATCTACTTAGTTCTATTTTCTAATCTGTATTTCATGTGTCACCCAATCCAGATTTATCCCTTAGGGGCCAACCTTCTGGAAATGACCTTTCTCTTTCTTAAATGGCCGGGTCCTCAGTCAGTAGACAGAGGAGAGTGCTTCTGAGATTGTCTACAAACTCATTTTAGCTTGGTAGGAGTTTGAAGAACTCAGGGTCATCTCTGTGGCAGAATGAAGCATTAAAGGAGGATTTCTAAGGAGGGTTTATTAATATGCTTATTATTATCCTATTTCTACTCTAACCCTGGAAACACCTGCATGAGAATGCTTCTCACTTCAAATCATTACATTCAGTTTCTCAATGCTGACAAACCACACTGCATGTCAATTGAGAGAGAATAGGTCAAATTTTTCCATACGTTCCTCTCCTCACCAATTGCATTTCTCCCAAATGTGTCAAAGCTAATAGAATGTATTTGAGCAAGAAGAGAAATTCGTTTAATTGGCAGCTCTCCCTACGTGATAGAAATAGCCCAGATGACCTAAACTTCAGTTGTGAATCTGCCATGTACCTGCTGTCTTGTCTGATCTCGGGAACAAGACACCTATTAAAACTTTGATTTTCTCATCTGCAAAAAAAGGATAACAACAATAACAATAACAACATCTGCTCCATCTTCACAAGGTAGGGCCCTTATACAGTGAGAAATCACACAAGGCTGAAGATGAAATTGCTTTTTAAGTAGAAAATCTCTATATAAGAGTAAGGCATTAAATTCTAGAAAACTGCGGATGCTTTAGTGCCTTGGCTGGCTACATTAGACAATGGGTTAGATAAAGATAAAGCTATAAATTAACTTAAGACGTTATATAATTTTAAGATATAGGAATAGTGCTAGATTCATTGCATCCACTCACTCTCATATATCTTAGGATAGTAAGGATAAGTCTGTTGCTACATCAGAAGGTATAATGCCTGACTAACAAATAAGATCATGAATTTAGAGATGGAAGAGATCTGAGAACATTTACTCCAACTCCCCCATTTTAGAGATGAGGAAACAGAACAAAAGGGTCAAATGCCTAATGATTAGTTCTTCCCAGTTGCAGAGTGCTTACCATTCCCTCCTCTAGAGAGTTTATGACACTATTCTGCCAATGCACTAAATAGTGTACTGAGTCAAATCACCAGGAGGATGTTATTTTATTAGGCAGTCATGGGAATATCTTCCATAGCCTAAACTGGTCTAAGGGGCTTAATTGTCAATTCAGTACATATATCCAAGTCAGAAGGAAAAAACCTGAGATTTTTATTAAAAGATTAAGGAGCAGACAGCTATACCATTTCCATACATGCTCTGCACTTATAAAGTAGGATAAGCTTCATTAACACAATCTAAATAAAGAAAATTGTTTGAAGTGTTAAAAAATTCTAACTGTAATAATCCAGGGTATCAAAAAATGTTTAACTTGGCAAAAAGGTCACTTGGTAAAATGTTGTGTTTTTTTTTAAACATGTAGGAATGCACTCAGATGATAAACTGGGGGTTGATTGTAAAGTCTGAAGCTATATTAAAAAGATTTTTAGTCATTCAGCTATTTACTGAATACCTATTATGGGCCCAGAACTGTATTAGCCTTGAAGGAAATACAAAATTAGCATAAGATACTATGCCTCAAGACACTACTTAATGGAGGAAAGCTTTAGAAAAATAAAACATCCAAAGCAATCTGATGAAATCTGAAAAGGATTGATAGAAAATGTCATATAACATTTCCCTACTCATATGGTTTAATGGGGAAAAATACTCTTTATCCAGGGTAATCATAAAGGTATTTGTGTTGTTGATGTGCTAATGTTGTGCCTGATGGAAAGGTTTGAGTGGGATTTGTAAGAGCAGCATGCAAAGGTAAGGATGGAACACTGATTTCAGAGATTACCTAGGGCAGAGGCGATTCTTAACTTTTTTTCCCCATCATGAATCCCTTCAGCTCTCGTGGTTATGTCATAGGACCCCTTTTCAGGATAATATCTTTAAATATATCAAATGAAATATATGGATTTTTTAAAAATACAGTTATCAAAACTTTTTTTTAATGGGATCAGAGAACCAAGAGATTGTAGCCCAATCCCTTCATTTTACAGATGAGGTGGGGATAGGCTGACCAACTGACATGCCCAAGGTTGCTCACTATGTCCTAACTCTCAGTTCTGTATCTTGTTATCCTTGCTGCCTCAAACAATGATATTCATTTTCTCTTTCTGGTAGAACAAAGAGACCTTGAAATGGGGACCAGATATATGATAACATCAAGGAAAGAAAGTGAAGAGGCACGGAGATAGGAGCTATGAAAAGGGTTATTAAAGTATGGCAATTAGAAAAAAGTAGCGGGGAGAAATAGACATGAAGATTAATGGGGAGAGCCGAGATCGGCAAGAGATGGGTTGGTGGAGAGGAAAACAAAAGATGCTTTCTTGGGGACAAGTCCTGGGCTGTGTGCCCATATGAAGGGAAGACAAAACACAAATATTTATTTGGGATTGGTATGGAATCCATGAAAGCTCTAAAGGGAGATTTAAGTATCTCCTAAGAAGGCAGTTTCAAAGGGAACTCCCAACAGAAAAGATAATGTTTCCATGGTGACTAAACTGGGTGTATATATAAGAGGGTGGATCAGTAAGAAAGGATGTGACATACAGTTTTGATTAGAAAGGCTGTGGGCAGGGAGCATAGGAACCTAGTCAACAAGTATTTTTTAAGAACCAAATGTGTACTAGATAAGTATCTATATCAAGGAAGAAGCCTGAGGGAAGAGCCGGTATTACAGAATAACTGATAGCAATATGATTATGTTCATCTATACCAATTTATGGTAAGCAATTGTGTATGTATTTATAATTATTTACAAATAATACAGCTGTTTTGCACTCTGAAGCTCTCATTTGAGCATAGGAAGCCTTGAAGAGAACTTGTAAGAAAAGAGGTACTAGGAGCAGCAGGGTGGCTCAGTGGATTGAGAGCCCAATCTAGAGATAGGAGGTCCTAGGTTCAAATCTGGCCTCAGATACTTCCTAGCTGTGTGACCCTGGGCAAGGCACTTAACCCCCATTGCCTAGCCCTTACCACTCTTCTGTCTTGGAACCAATGCATAGTGATTCTAAGAGGAAGGTAAGGGAGGAGAGGGAAAGGGAGGGAAGAAGGTATTACCAGAGAATGAAGCAGAAAACTTTTGTTCTCTGGAGAATAATCTTCCACAGCCTATATAGGAAAATGAGAGAGACTGGCCTGGTTAGAATACAAGGGTTTTTTTAAAATTGGAAAATAAAAGTGGCACACATAACTTGGCACACAATTGTGTGGGACCTTCAATGTCAACTTAAAGAGTAGAGACTTTGTTGAATAGATAATAGGGTTTCAGAATGAGGACTAAAGATTAATCCCACTACTACTCTATTTAAAAACTTGAAAATGTTTAAAGAAGATTAATGTTGGGGCAGCTAGGTATCTCAGTGGATAGAAAGCCTGAAATTGAGAGGATCTGTGTTCAAATTTGGCCTCAGATACTCCCTAGATGTTTGACCCTAGGCAAATCACTTAAGTGTCACTACCTAACCTTTACAGCACTTCTGTCTTGGAACCAAAATTTAGTATCAGTTCTAAGACAGAATGTAAAGCTTAAAAAAAAATAGTAGAAGAAGAAAATGGCAACAACATTCTATTGTTTAGCAGCATCACGTCAGGCTTTGTAGAAGATGAGCCCCAATTCTGGGCTTTTGTCTTCTGAAAGTTAAAGCTTCATTTAGAGAGAGCACACAGAGAAATTTTTAGTCATCCCTGAAGGACTGCCTGTGGATGCAGAGCCTCAAGCCAAGACTTCACATGTCAGAGTAGTAGTAGTTAAAATGGGAAAGAGACCGTGAAGTAAGACCTTGTAAGGTAAAGGCAGGACATGTCAAAACAAACCAACCCCTCTGGATTCTCAAAAAGCATGGCGCCTTTTCTTTACCCGAGTGTCTTGCTGAAGCATTGAACAATGAAATCAAACCCTCAGATAAGCAGGTGCCAAGTAGGAAGATCTCCACTGACGTCTCCCCCCAGGGTCACCAACCCTCTGCTGACAAACTCTGGAGTCTCTGACAAAGCAAGTTCAATATAACTTACCCACTGACAAGCACAAGCCTGCAGCTGTCAGGGATGCACTGTGGTTTGGAGATCAAGGCAATGGTTTCAAGTTCAAGTTGTGGTTTATACAGATTTAAAGGATTTAAGGGGTTGGTTTTTTTTGTTTGTTTGTTTTTGCTCAAGAAGCTAGGGAAGAGAGGAAAGACAAAGAAGGAGGCAGGGGTTTTGAGGATTAAGGGCTTGGAGGGGTTTGGGAATTCTATTAGATTCAGACACATTATTAGTTGTGATGCTAGTACCCTTCCAAAAGGGGAAGGACAAAAAGAAATAATTAAATCCTGGAACCTTAGAAAACTCAAAGTCTGACCAATCAAGGAGGAGTTACAATATGACAGTAGTTTCTGGTTCAAAATTTCATTCACATGTAAGATGTTCGTGCTTTTTCATCTCTCCACTCACCTGCTCCCTCTGTGCCCTCCTCCCATCAAAAAAGAGAAGTAGCAAAGCTAAGCTGCTAAAACAGAGAAAAACTCCCTCCATTTGGTAAGTCTTCTATCTCCTGTAGAATCTAACCAGACAGAAAAGTACTAGGATGGAAGTAAAGGTTACAAAGTAATAGTGACCTCCTCGAGATCAGGTTTGTTCTTTCTTGTTTTTGTTTTCTTAAAGTAAATCAAAGGATGTAGACAAAAGGAATCTGTGAAATCACCTAACCCAACCTCTTCATTTTACAAATGAGGCAGTGGGACTTGCTCAAAGACACACTGATGATAAAGAACATGGACCGGATTTGGTCCAATATTCTCTACACACCAAACTTTTATGATTTCTTTACTACACAAGACTTTCGGTAAATACCTCCATTCCCAAACTCATCTCTTCTTTGGGCGGTGCCCCTTTAGCATCACAAATAGGAATCTGCATTGTGATATTTTTCTATATTCTTGCTTTGAATGTTTCATCTCCTTAAGCAGTGGTCTTAAAAATTCAAGTTTCTAGTGCACTTTAAAGTTGACATGGCCCCATTCTCGCAATCACTCTAGTGAATGGGATGATCTTTAGTCTTCTTTGAGCTCCACTACAGACTCCTCTCTTTTCAGCTTATATTGGTATTCCCAGCCCCTAAACACAGTGACTGGCATATAATATACTCTCTAAAAGCTTACCGATTTGACTCATCATCCCCATTTATCATATTCTTTCCTTTGAAGGACCTCTACTATGTCTACAACAGTAACTTGCACTTGATTCTTTATGGCATAAATTCTTGCTATTTTAGCATGTCTATGGCTAATTGCTACCTGTTCTTCCCTAGCTATTAATGGAGAGGTATTTCTGCCAGCTATGTGGTCTAAAGTTATGAAGTAACTCACAAATGCCATTGATTAGGCAACAACAATGATAAGTAGTGGTGAAAACTGTGCTGACCTGAATCAGGAAGATCTGAGTTCAATGTTTTGTCTATATGACTTTTGTCTATATGACCACTCCTCAACTAGACAAACAATTAAGACTATAAAATGCAGGCATATTAAGCATCCATCAGAAATGGTAGATAGAGCCTGTCGCTAGGATCTCCCAACATAAATAACAACTGATATTTCTACAACACTTTAATGTTTCCAAACAACTCTTGTTTGCAAGGAAGTACAAATATTGTTATCCCCATCACACAATTAAGGAACTTCAGAATCGTATTCCAGGAAAGTCACTTAAATTCTCAGAGCAACTACCAAGAATCTGAGGAGGGAATCACACCTACATTTCCTTACTCCAAATCCAGGGCACCCTCTCCTCACTCACCCCCATTTACCAAACACAGATTAAAAGTTTTTAATTCAATTTTATTAAATTAAATTAAAAATTAAAATTCCCTCAGAAGACTCAACTTGTAAAAATATATGCTGTTGGGAAACTCCTTGTGTTAATTTTGATAATGTATTTATTCAGACAAAGTACATCATGAAAATATGGTAAGCTTGGATGAATTACTGCAAGCCATTTCTTCAAAGAGAACATTTATGTCTTTTTCCCAACAAAGTTCCTTGTTGTAACTTGAATGAATCCCAAAGGTTATTATTTTTTTTTTCTCTACAAAGCATATGGTCTGGATACCACATTAATCTTTTTCACACACTTTTATCATTTCAGAAGCTCAAAATTCTTTGATGAAAGGAGCTTCCACACAGGAAGTTCCCATAAGGATGAAATTGCCACCAATAGAGGGTCAGCCTCAGAATCAGCAAGATTTGAGACCTACCTCTAGCACAAACATGGTTAAGAAACTTAACTTTTAAATGGAATCCCAGAGGGCAGCTAGGTGGCTCAGTGAATTGAGAACCAGGCCTGGACAGGAGGTTCTGGGTTCAAATTTGGGATCAGACATTTCCTAGCTGTGTCACCCTGGGAAAGTCACTTAACCCCCACTGTCTAGCCCTAAACAGCAATTCTGTCTTAGGATCAATAAACAGAATTAATTGTAAGATAGAAAGAAAAGAGGATTAGAAAAAGGGAGGGGGGTCCCAGGCACCTTTTGTAAACTTAAAAGTTACAGAAGTTAAGGGCTGTTGTGAAGTTACTTATATAAACAATAATCTCTTGTTTATCAACTCTAGGAGAACAGATATTTGAAGAGGTTAACAGGGAAACCCATGGAGTCTTCTTTTTGTGTACTACTTTCAAAATGGGAAAGATTTTCATTTGTTTCAGAAAGGAAATACCAAAAATGTTATCTCAAAATTCCTTCATCAAGACCCCAAATAGAGTTCTCTGACTGAAGTTTGTCATTACAGTCATGGAGAAATCACACACAAAACTATGAATGGGTAGCACTTTAAGAAATCCAGAGGAAAAAAATATCACCAAAGAACCTTAAGATTAAAACTTTTGCCCAGGATATACATGAGGACAAAAAACTAGTTCAGCCAAAAATAAAAAGGCTCTTTGGAACATATCCCCTGGTGCAGGTTCACATAAAGAATCTTTGTTCTCCAAAAGAGGCAGAGAAGGAAAAGAAGGGTCACAGTAGGAACTGATCCACTGAGTGAGGGATGCAGGAAACCAGCCAGGACCAAAGAGATACAGGATAGGCTTCAGGGAATGAAGTCCTAGTAAGGAGGCAAAACAAGATCATGCCCTACAATAGCAGACCTTGGATTTGCGGAAATAAATGGATATAAATTATTGGACAAAACTAAGTAAATAGAATGGATTATGACACAAAGTTCCCTTTTTGTATGTCATTTGAAAAACATCTGGAATTTGGAACAAATGATCCTGTGGAAAGAGTAAGGGCCCGATGTGGGCAATGTGGGTTCCAGTCCTAGCTCTATATCAATTAGCTTTATGGTCGTGACTCTCTTGACCTTTTCATTTCTGCTTTCTGGACCTCCATTTTCTCTTCTGTGGAATGAAGAGTTAAGCTAGATGAACTCTAAAGCTGCTTCCAGAGCTAATAATTTCTAATTTTAAAATAATCTGTTGTGTTGATTAATGAAGGTCTGATAATCAATAGCTACTCCTGTATAATTTGATATTCATTTCACTTTCAATGGCTGACTGATGACATTAAACTCAATCCACTCAATTGTCAAGGACTCTGCTAAATAGGTCATAAGCCTAGCTGGAGGGATGATATGGTGGTGATGGGGGATTTCTGGACCTCTTTGTCAAGAGGTCAGCTAATAAATTATTGGCTTGTTTAAAGATAATCTTTCAAAAGGTAAGCAGACACTGAAGGGAGCTGCTATTCTATACCTATTCTCACCAATAAGTTGTTTGAAGGAGAAATGATAGGAAGCTTTGGGAGGCATGTCCACCTCATTTTATAATTAATTATAGAGGAGTGGAAAGCCACTCTTAGTCTTGACACATGCCCTAGATTTGGGAAGAATTCCAAAGGTTCTGAAAAAGGTCAGCTAGGAATGAATAGTCTAAAATTCTGGAGGGAAGTCAGACCAGAAGGGATGAAAAAATCTCAAGAAAAAAATATGAAGACATAGGCAGAAATAACTTCAATGAGAAGGAAATGGAGAAACTATCTAATGGCAGAAATATGAATATATAAGAACACATTAACCAACTTAGATTTTAAAAAAATTTTAAGTCATATACAGGAGATCAAAAGCAACTAAAACGAAATGTAAAGAAATACATGGCACTGTCTAGTAATAATAGTTTCAAGGGAAATCAAATAATAATCCAAGGCTAAGGACTGGAGAGGCAATAGAAAAGGAAGTGAGAGGAGGTTGTTGGAGAACAGAAGTGGATCGAAGGTGTCTGAAGCCCTGCTCTGGCAGTGAGAACTCTTAATGCCTGAAGCCCTGGTCCTGGCACCAGAGAAGCCTGCTGTCTGGGTGTCCAATGGTTGCAAAGGGATGTAGCAATACTGATTTCTGAGCTAGTTCAATGAAAAACAGTGAAGCAGGCAATACTTCTGAAATGTAACAGTAGATTCACAATCCTGACTCCCCATGTTGAAGTGGCCTTGTCTTACAGGGCCAATAAGAATGAAGTCTCCTTGCTCCACAAATGTGTAGAAATTCTAAATCCAGGCAAGTGTTAAAAGAACCACTCTCTTAGGACCAGTGATGGATAGAAAGGAAACAGGTGCTGCAGTGGGATGTATTAAGTCCCCATGACCTGGCTGGATACAGTGTAGATAATGAAAGGCTGTGGCCTGGTGGTTACAAAGGACCTCAAACATGGCCCTAGATTCCAGAGTGTCCCTAGCCAGAGCCAGGTAGGAGTCCCCAGCTCCAGTGTTTGGTGATGTCTGAGAGTCCAAGGAGAAAGAAGGTATAGGACAAGGACAGAGTCATTGTTAATGCCTCCCCCTCCCCCATACTTGGGTACTTGCTGGTAAAAGGATCAGAGGAACTACAAAGACTCAGGACAGAATTAGGAGTAGCCTTTATACATGACAATACATCTCTGGAGGGGAAGCCTCCAATTGATTATCAACTGATATCAGGCAAGATGACAAGCAGGTAGTCATAGATCAAGAGCAACTTAAAGAAAGGTTTTGAATGGAATGACCCAGGGACCTCTTTGGCCCTGAGATGTTAACATTTTTATCTGTGACTTGGATGAAGATATTAATCATATGCTTATTAAATGTGCAGGTAATGTTAAAAATTTAAGAGGCATAGCTAAAACACAGGGTGACAGGTTGAGAACAAAAGTGAGTTTGATAAGATAAAGAATTGCAAAGGCTTACACTTGAATTGAAAAAAATTCACCTTCATAAGCATAAGATGGGGAGATCTGACTAGACCAAAACATTTATCTGAAAATAACCTGAAGATTTTAGTGGATCACAGTTACATAGCAAACAAAAGATCTAACATTATCTTAAGCTGCACTATAACAGATTTAGCACCTAGAAAATAGGGGTAAAAAGTGTCACCATACTTTGCCCTAATAAGATCATATTTCGATTACTGTGTTCAACTGTAGATGCTTCATTTAAGGAAGCAGTGACAAGCTGAACCAGGAGCAGAGGAAAGTGCTCAGCAACTAAGGTGGAGCAATTGGAGATTTGCCTCAAGGTGTCTGGCACCCAAGAGGTACAGTTTTCCCCCCCAGATATTGCCACTACAGCTTGTGACCCTCTACCAACCCTGCAGCATGATCACCTCTGCTCCCTTTTCTGGGAGTTTCTAGAGCAACAATGAACTCCAGAAATTCCATGTGAACTGGAATGACATCCAGGAATTGATGCAGAGTGAGAGGAGCAGAACCAGGAGAACATTGTATGTATACAGAGACCTGATACACTGTGGTACAATCAAATGTAATGGACTTCTCTACTAGCAGCAATGCAATGACCCAGGACAATTCTGAGGGACTTAGGAGAAAGAATGCTAACCATATCCAGAGAAAGAATGGTGGGAGTTGAAATGCAGAAGAAAAACATATAATCAATCACATGATTCAATGGGGATATGATTGGGAACACTGACTTTAAAAGATCACTCCTCTGTAAATATTAATATAGAAATAGGTTTTGAACAATGATACATGTAAAACCCAGTGGAATTGCTTGTTGGCTCCAGGAGGGAGGAGGGAAGGTGGGAAAAGAGCATGAATCATGTAACAAGGAAAAATTACTCTAAATTAATTAATTAAATAATTTTAGGGGTTAATTAATCAATTAAAAGTAGTTCTCAAATGTGACTAGTCATGGGCCTTCAGGTGAAGTTAAATGAGAGTCCTTAACTCTTATTAGGAACAAGGGATCTACAAAGAGAAGAGATGCTGCCCACATGTAGGCACTGAGTGGAGGACTTGTTTGTTTCTCTTTTTCTTGCTATCTCTAGCTTAGAGAATTTAGATCAATGAAGAACTCCCAGAACAGATCTTGTGCTGACACCTTTATCAGTTTGGCAATTTCAAGTTCCATGAGATAATCCACTCCCGGGCATGCCTTCATGGAACAGAAAGTAAATTAAGTATTCAACTGCTATGCCAAAAAAGTACAAGTCTCTCCTCTTCATAGTTGAAATTCAGGGTGATACAGTTTTAAAGCACACACCTGGAGTGTCAGGAAAGTGGAATGAAAATCCTAACTATGATAGTTATGAGCTCTGTTCCCCTGGAGGGATTCCCCAAAACTCAGTTCATTCCATGTAAAATGGAGATAACAGGAAAATAAATTTAGAGATGGAAAAGAAATTAAAAGTCATCTAATCAAGGGGTTCTGAACTCCTCGGGGATCTGTAGATCCTTTCCAGCTGTGTGAAGCCTGAGCAAGCCATGGAACTTCAATTTGCCTCAGTTTCCTCATCTATAAAATGAAAATAATAACACCTATTTTCCAGGGTTGTTGTGGAGATCAAATGAGATCATAATTGTAAATCACCTGACACATAGTAAGTGCTATATAAAAAATTAACTATTATCATTATTGGGGCAGGTAAGTGGAATCAAAAAGACTTGCGTTCAAATTCAGCTTCAGAAACTTATCAGCTATGTGTGCTTCTAGGTAAATCACTTAACTCTATTTGCCTTGGTTTCCTCATCTGTAAAGTGAGCTGGAGATGGAAATGGCAAACCAAAAAATGCTTTTGCCCAAAAAACCCCAAAATTTATGAAGAGTCAAGCACAATTGAAAATGACTAAACAAAAAAATTATTATTAGGTGAACTTGGATGAGGAGAAAATTACTGATTTCTAATTGAAATTTAGCACTTCTAAAAATGAGTGCAGGCAACAAAACCTTATTATAAGAAGAGGCCTCTAGGCTTTGCCAGATTGCTGGAGGTATCCATGACACAAAAAAGTTTAAGAAGCCTGGACTATTCCAATTCTCTTTTTCCACAGATAGGAAACTAAAGTTCAAAGGAAAAATTACTTGCTCAAGGTCAATCACTCATTTAGCATTTATTAAGCATCTACTATGTGCCAAATGCTATGAGCTTGAAGAATTTACATTCTAATAAACAAGACAGGATGTACATATCCAAGATAAGAGGAAGACAAAGCAGCCTGGTGGATAGAGTACACAGGGTGTGGGGTTTGCAAGACCCAAATTCAAATTTTGCCCCAAATATTTATTAATCACTTAACCATTTTGGCCTCAGTTTACTTATCTACAAAATGAAAGGGCTAGGCTTGATGACTTGAAGTGGTTGAGAGAGGGTTCAAACCTTTCACTCTACTCCACCACTATCTCTTAGAAACCTCATACTACCTACTTCACAGGGCTTTTAGGAAGCAGTCACCTTGTAAATCTTTAAATGAAGCCGAAAAGAGAGACCTTTTAATTGCTATAAACATCCTCCCTATTAGAACTTTTGCTCTTTTGTGGCTGATGAAAAGAACTCAAGTCCTGTTTTGCCCATATAACCTCATAATCTTCCAGTTTCAGAGCACTGAGGCAGGGCTAGGGTAGGTGAAAGATAGAGCAGATTAAGAAACCTATCTCAGCAAAGCACATTCTAAGCCATCTGGAGAAGCATCCTTCTGCCTATTTTGGCCATGAGGGGAAGATCACTGTATACACGAGTGGCTTTAATGGCACCGAGTTCTGTCTACCATAACCTTGCCCAACAAGGAGAGGTTATTTCTCATGGAGAAAGCTTATAACTGTGAATAGTGTCAAACAAGGTGACACTCAGAGAGAGTCATTGATCTGAATTCACGGATATTCATTGTTTTTTCATAGCCCAAGTAAGTATACAGACCAAGGTATTGTCTTCCAGAAACATGGAACATGACTTTGTGTTTTATTGGAAGGGGGAGGGAGAGATGTCACCACACTGACAAAGAATTTGCCTTCAAGAGATATTCGTCCCCATACTCCTTTGCAAACCTAGGCTGAAGGTTTTAATCTTCCCAGGGAAAAGCCATTTTATAAACCTTGCTTTCAAGCTCATTTCAGAGCTACACTCATAAAGCCACAGTGACGTGTCTCTAAATTAAACACTAGCAGAACCACTAAGATCTCAATGTACTGGAAAAGCAAGACATTTTCCAAGGAAATTTAGACTGCTGTTCCTTACAGACTGTATCTCCAGCTAAACACTCTTTTTAGGTAATCAACAATTACATGAAAACCAGATTCACTCCTTTTTCCATCTTCACTCTTTCTTATACACACTTGACAGGAACACACATTCCAATATCCATGTCACATTCTGGTTTATGTAAAACTTTTTTTTTTTTGCAGGGGGTGTGGTATATGTGATGAGGGAAGGATGGGATGGGACAGAAGAGCCTGATCATACACAAAACAGCAGAGATGAAAGTTCAGAAATCTGTGCCTTGAGACGATTATGTAGATTTTAGTGCTCCTGACAAAAAACAAATTATTCCCCCAAATAAGCCATCTGAGTTAGATTTTGAGGATGAATGCAGTAGGCAGAGGTGGAGAGGAAGCACTCTAGAAAGAGGGAACACATAAGCAAAGGCATGGCCTCATTAAGAAAAAGTCAAGTCTACATATGCAAGTAGAGAGAGAGCAGCAAAGATACACTAAGGCCAAGGCAGGGAAGGCCTTGAATGTGAGGCTAAAGACTTTAGATTTTTTCGAGGAGGGACTCTGAAGGTTTTTGTTATAAGCATTAAAATGACACAAACAGACCGGTATATAAAAAGATGGATTTAAAATCAACGTGTAGGATAAAGTATTTTGGTTTGGGGAGGACAAAATGGCTATGGAAAGGCTTAAAAGAGGAAAAGAGACTGGAAATTAATGAGGATAAAAATTGAGGAGACTCCAATGAAGTTAGTTGATAAAAAGATGACAATGGTAAGGTTTGAGAAAGAAGTTAAAATGTTGGAAGCAGAAACCCGAAGGAAGACAGAAATCATAAAGAAGTGAAGACAGTGAATAGACTATTTCTCAAAAACATATTATTAGTGAGAAAGGAGAGAAAGATTTCAAAGGGACAAAAAGGCAAAGGGAAGATTTTGTAGGAGATGGGACAGTATAAGAAAAAATTAAGCATGTTTTCAGAAGATAGAATTCAAATGAAATATAATGTAACCAAGATGTTAATCCAATTTTATAAAAGAGACCCTGTCAAAAAAATAAAAAGAGAGACCCTCTCATTGTACAAGTTCCACTTAGGGAATTAACTGAAAGCAGTTGTGTCAGAAGTATTAGAGCAGACACTACACTAATTGCTTTTTGGATATTTCATTTGATCTTCAGAAACAACCTCCGGAGGTAGGATCTAATATTATTGCTATTTTACAATTGAGAAAACTGAGGAAAACAGAGGTTAAATTCTTAAACTGGAGCATAGGTAAGCTTGTTTCACTTATATTTTGATAACTATATTGCAACTTAATTGGTTTCCTTTATAATCCTATGTATTTTATTTTATTCATTTAAAAATTTTATTCTGAGAAGGGGTCCAGAATGCCAAAATGCATCCATGATACGCAAAAAAGTTAAAACTCTTTTTACTAGGGAAAGAAATGTTGTGAGGATCAAATGAGATAATAACTGTAAAGCACTCAGCAGAGTGCCTAGTCCAAAGAAAGTGCTACATAAATGTTAGCTATTATTATTCCTTGTAACCATATCTCTAAAGTTGAACTCAGAGGTTCCCGCATCCTAAGAACCTTCTTTGACCAACGTAGGCTCCCAAACCCTCAGTGGAAAATGAAGTCTTTCACTTCAAATTTCTCACAGCACTTTCCTTGGACCCTTCCTTTCCCTTTACAGGGAAGATATACACATATAGATATAGATATAGATATAGTACCTGTTATGTTTACACTTATGTGTATTATTCATGTATACACTATACAAATAAGTTTACATTTTACATTTGTCTCCCTCTCATTTCTAAAATTGTTACCTATGTATCTTTTCTTCCTTTTATAACAGAGGCAGCTAGGTGGTGCAGTGTATAGCACACTGGGTCAGGCATAAGTGCAAATTCAACCTTACACACTTACTGTGTGACCTTGAACAAGTCAATTTACCTCAGTTTTCTCAACTGTAAAATGGAAATTATCAGCATCTACCTTAGTTTATTATAAGGATGTAAGGATCAAAGAAGATATTTATAAAACATTTAGCACTATGCCTGGCATATAGTAGGACCTTAAGTGATTTTTTTGTTCCTAAGTCCCTGGAAGGAAAGCCACACAGGATTCCAAGAACAGTTGCAACCCCTCTCAAATGATAGTCTAAAATAAGCTGACACTTTAGGTAAAGTAGTTATTACTGCCTCTGGTTCTACTCTCTGTTATTGTAGGTTACTTTCAGGAAAATAGAATCTGGCCTACCTTGATCTTGATGTGAAATTTGAACATTTTTAAAAATCCAATTTGTGAAAGGCTTATTTTTATTTATCTTAATTGTATTTAATTATTTGTATAGAAAACAGTTTTCTCATACTGTTTCTCTTTTCTGTTTTATATCAAGTAACATTTGATGGAGAAAGTATTTGTTACATTAAAATAATGCATAGTGGGTTTTTCAAAAGGTACTCAAAAAGGAGCCTGAATCATTTGAAAACAAATCACACTATCTAAAAAGAAGTAAAATGTGGGTCCTTTAAAACTTCAGATACTGAGATCAAAACCCTGGAGGTTTACTTATCCTGGTATGAAATGAAGAACCAAGCAAGCTCCCTGCTGAGCATTTTACAGACACTTATATACTGATAATTTTTTTAAATGGATACAATTTTTAAAATTCAATCTATGTCAAGGCATTTCTCCACAATCAGACAGAGGAATTTAGTTATACACAGGCTATCTTTCCTCCTAGTAGAGAAAGCTGCATTTTTACCAAGTTTAGTATCATTGGAAAAGTTAGAGCCCTTGGAATAAATAAGAGTGTGGATCCTTGAATACTAGATATTCTTTTACGTCCCCAACACACTTGACCGTATCATATTTCTAATTTCTAGAAAGTGGATGGTCACCACCTGATTGCTATTTTGCTCTCTGGGACACCCAAAGATAGATTTGGATGGCACCACTATTATCAGGGGCTAAATTTCAAACCAACTGGAATGACATTTTCCACTGCCAAGGACAGTGCCCTCATCTGGAAGGTACAAACATTCACCACTCCCCAATCTCACTGGGCAGATGCCAGGTTGAGCAAGACTATTTCTCAAGCTCTTAGGGCAACAAGGAGACACCACTGTAGAAAAAACAGGGTCAACAGACAGTATCCCACAGATTGGGCATCCCTTTGGTGGCAGCAAATCATGCTACCATGCTATCCACTCCTACTTCCCTGGAGAGGGTTTGGGGTAGGGAGAGGGTACAGATCACTACTTGGATACATTTTATATGTGAGATAAGGCATGTAAAGAGCTTTGCAAACTTGGAAGCACTGTACTAGCTATTGCCATGATTACTTTTACTATCATTACACATCACAGATACTTCACACTGTCAAAAGTTCTCTCCTATTCGAGAGAATAGTAATTTCAAGAAGTCCAATAATGGGCATCTGGATGACTCAGTGGATAAAGAGCCTGGCCTAGAGATGGGAATTCTAGGCTCCAATATGGCTGCAAACATTTCCCATCTGCGTTACCCTAGATAAGTCACTTACCCTGCCTTGCCTAGCCCTTACCATTCTTTTGTCTTGGAACTGATTCTTAGGATTGATTCTAAGATGGAAGCTAAGGGGGGAGGGGGGGGAGAGAGAAAAAAAATAAGTCCAATGGCAAGGCTCCTATGTAAAAAAAATCCAAGCTGTTCCATGAATGATTTTGTTAGGGGGAATTCTGTACCTTATCTCCCAGAATGATTTGGAACTAGCTAAGGAGAAGTTGGTACAAATAGTCTAGAACTATCTCAACCACTCATCATTCACTCAACAAATATTCAATAGTTCCCATATATAAAAGGTCATGCTAGGCAATATGAGACTATGCAGAAAAAAATAAAGACATAATCCTTTGTCCTCAAAAGGCATTTAATTTAGAAGAGAGAGATAAGACATTGACACACATAAAAATAAATCGGTAGAGAACATTGTGAAAGAGATAAAAGTGTGAGCCAACTGTGGGGTATAATGAAAAGAGCTCTGAGTCCAAAGATTGGGGTTCTAGTCCTATCTCCATGTGCAAGATATTTCTCTAAGAGCCTAAAAAAAAAGAGTGAATACTCACATCAAATTGGATCAGAGATCCTTGATGGACACTTTCTCCTTTGAGTAGAGGCTAGTGTGCTCAATGAGACATTAGAATAAGAAACAAGGAGGGTTGAGGAAAAATGATCAGTTAAGGAGCATCATGGTGTAGATTTGCAGAAAGAGGACATGTGTTCAGATACCACTTCTGGTACTTTTTGTCTATAGGATTTTGGGCAAGTTATTTAACCTCTCTGAGCCTTAGGTTTCTTATCTGTAAAATGGAGGTAGGGGACTAGATCTCTCAGATCCCTTCTATTTCTATAGCTTGAATCTTTCAACTCCAGCTAACATCAAAAAGAGCTGGTGTTGAAATGGCTCTGGATTTGCATATCATAATATAAAGAACACAGGAATAAGAAAAGGCACACAACTCCCTCAAGTGTTGAGCAAGTCACCTCAGCACGATCAAATAAGGTCAGACTAGATAATCCCAACATTCTCCAAAACTATGGTGATCCGCTTTGACAATTTCAGTAGAAGACCACTTCTGGAACTTTAATCAAATTTTGGAACTGGTCTTGAATCTCCTTTATTAAACATTCTCAGTACCTACCAAGATCCTGAAAATGCCTCATAAGGACATAGTCAGTATAGCAAGCAAATGGCCATTTCAACTGGGAATCAAAGTACAAGATATGGATTATTCACATATTCTTTCTCCTGAAATAGGAGAGGCACAGGAAGACAAATGCACATAGATACTCCCTTTAACATTGATAGTAGCTGATTAGCCTCTCATATAATACTTAATCCTGTTATTAACAACAAAAATTACTGTCTGTCTTATTTTCTTAACCTTTTTGTGTCTCCATGTCTTATCTCTCTATAGAAAAAATTGTACTCTTCTTGAGGGCAGTAAGAGTTACTTCTCCTGTGTCTCCTTTCAGTAGATGCCACTCAATTTGAGTTGTCAAGGTGGCATGAAGTTGGGCTTGAAGTTTTAAAAATTTAAGTTTGAATCCAGAGTCAAACATTAGCCATGACAATGGGCAAGTCATTAAACTGTCCCTGAGCAATAAGATAAAGAGTTCCCTCATTAAAATGGAGCTGGCACCTACCTAATAGTTGTTGCTGTGAGGACAAAAATGAAAAATAAAGTGCTTTGTAAAGCTAAAAGTGCTATGAGTGGTTATAAAGGCATAGATACAAATGCTAGGAGCCATCACTCTCCTTATTTCCAAAGATTATCTTTGCCTAGATATCTAAAGTGGCTTCATTAAAACAATCCTGGTTTTAAAAGTCAAAATAGAATTTGAGTTCTCTGGTGGAAAAAATAAATATGCAAAATTGTTGTGCAGTCCCATCCATAAGTCAAAAGTGGATGGTGGAGGTAACTCTAGGTATGCAGATTAGTTATTCTGTTCAAAGAATCTTAGAACTGAAGAGAACACAAGAATTCCTTCATTTCAGAGATAATTATTTTTTCTTTATTAAAAAAAAATCATAGGAAACAAAATCAGATTTCTTTCCTACTTCAAAACAAAACAAAGAAAAGCCTTAAGCAAATCCCAAATTCTAGGTTTTGAAAGTTAGTAATACAAAGACTGATAGCATACAAAGATCCCTCTTTTAATACTCTAAATCTGACAAGTCTGAATAGTACTTTATTCTTGCCTGTGACTTAATTTAGATATCATTGCCTGTGTCAAGAAGGGCCTCCAATTACTCAACCCCAAATAAACTAAATGAATAGATTCTAAATTTATTTTGGTGCTTCCCATACATCATCTTATTTGAACTTCACAACCCAATGATGTAAGTACTATTAGTATCATTATCCTCAATTTTAAGAGGAGAAAATTAAGGTTGAAAGGATATAGTGACATTCTTTGGGTCACATAACTTGTAATATGTCACATTTCTTAATATGAAAATGACATTAATGTGGGACATTTGAGAGCTTAGTTGAAAGAAAAAAAAAAGAAAACTCATTGGAAAGCTGAAATAGCACTGTGTGTGTCACTTTGATGTCATAACATGGTGGAGAACTTCAATGGTAGGTCCATGCTGTGGGTCAAATTTTCAGTGTTTCATAGAATTTTAATTTGTCATCAGCCTGATTTCTTTTCAGCAGAGCCATATTTCTTTCAGGTCATTCATACATGCTTATTTGGAGAAGTAGGATTTTTCGTGAGTATAGCCTGATCATTCTCTATCTGGTCTTTTGCCTGAAGTCTCTTCACTACAATCCATTATTATTATTATCTTTGTGTTTTTGCAGCTTTGTACTGCATGCTTGAAATGTTCTGCTCCTTCAATCATATCTCTTTCTTCCTCTGATTTGGCTGCAATGTCACTCTGTAAGGGACCTTTCTCTAGATTCTCTAGCTAGATAAACTAGTAAGAGTAATAATAGCTAACTTTTATATAGTATTTACAATGTTCTGGGCACTATGCTAAGCACTTTACAATTAAAATCTCACTTGATCTTCACAATAACCCTGGGAGGTAGGTGCCATGATGATTTTTATTTTGAGGATGAGGAAACTGAGGCAAAGGGAGATTAAGTGAATTATCTGAGGTCACATGGATAGTAAAGTGACCAAGGCAAAATTTGAACTCAGATTTCCTTATTCTAGGCCCAAAGCTCTGTCCAGTGTGCCATCTAGCTGCTTAACAGTGCCTTCCCCGCTGAGATTATCTCCCATTTACTTAGTATATATCTTGTATGTACCTAATTATTTACATTTTAAAATGAATGAGAACTCCCAGGGGCAGGGACTATTTTTTGTCTTTCTTTATATGTCTAACACTTAGCACAGAGTCTGGCATGTAGTACTTAAGAGATGCCTTTTTGACTTATTACTGAACAGTACATACTATTCCCAAGTTCTTGGGTTGGTGGAAGGACAGCCTTAATGCAGGCTCTGTCCTCAAAACTACCATGTTCAACATCTTCATCAATGACATGGAAGATGGCAGATTTACGGGTCCTATGGATGAGAAAACGAGAAGGGATTGCTAACAACTCAAATGAAAGACCTAGAATCAAAAGACAATAGGCTAAAACACTTAGCCCAGAGTTTTAGAAGATTCCTTCCTTGGGATTAAAAATAATAATAATAATTTTCTCAAAGTTTGGGCCTGAGACAACTGACTTGATAGAAATTTCCAAAGATATGGAAGCTTTAAAAGGACTTCAAGCTCAAAATAAACCAACATTGCAACATGAGCTAATGTAACTTGAGGCTGCATTAACAGAATTTTTTCATGGTTAAGTTCTTTTTTTTTTTAATTTGTATTTATTTACAGAATTCCAACAAAAAAAATGGAGGCAAATTTCAACTCTCATATTTATAATTTAAAAATCAATTTTATTGACATTTTATTTTTCTATCACCCAAATATTCCCTGGTAGTCCTCTCTCCACCCTGGAAAATCATACCTTAAAACACAGAATTTTTTAAAGGAGTAAAAAAAAAAAGTTTCACAAGTCATCAGAGAAGCTAACATATTTGTTTGATATTTATTATTTCTTTATAACATTGTGAAAGGGACATTCACAAAATGGAGCCCTTCCAAGAGGAAATTATCAGAAGGATGAGGGGTCTAGAAATCATGTCAAAGGAGTAAATGGTTGAGGACTTGCCCAAAGGAAGTCAGAAGATAAAGGATGAACAGTGACCCTGTTTGCTATGTATCAAAATGAAAAAACCCCACTCTTTAGTTATATAACACAAAACTAAGGATTTTAGCCTTCTAAGCCAATAAAGTACAAAAACATTTAATTCCAAATTAAATTGTCTAAAATAGGCTTGTCCAAGCAATGCCCTATCATAACTAATCTTCCATCAAAAGAGGTCACAACAAACCAAGGCATGTTGCCAGCTTATAACATAAAAGCCTGGTGTCTTCAGAATAAACATCCTTCTACCCTCTCCTACATCCCTCTGCTATGTTCCTTCCTTTCTTAAAAAAATTTCTTTTGAAGATATGACCAGATCCTGAAGACTGAATACCAGAAGACAAAAGAGTACCGTCTTTCTCAAAATATAACTGGACTAGCAGTGAAACCCTGGACAAATCACTTAATCCCAACTGCCTAGCCCTTACCACTCTTCTGCCTTGGAACCAATCCTCAGTGTTGATTTTAAGACTTAAAGTAAGGCTTTATTTTTTTAAAAATGTAACTAGAGTTCCCTCACATTCCTAATTCTGGCATGTAACGAAATGGCCAAAAGATATCAGAATGAAGAGAAGCAGAGGACCTAAACAAACAGTCCTGAAATCCAACAGTAACATCCTATATAAGGTAGCTCTGATCCTGGAGTCTATTATGATCTGTTAATATGTAGACTTAAGATGGCATTTCAATAGCACAATTTCACCTCTGCTTGTTTTTATTTCAATGCCACATCTCTCGTCAAGAGGGCTGTGAACTATAGAGTATCAGCATCTTTGGAAAATAAAAACCATGGATGACCCAAAGATCAAGAGAAGAGTACATGGGGAATGGGCAGCTAGATGGCAGAGTGGATAGAGTCCTAGGTCTGGAGTTAGGAGGTCTTGGGTTCAAATCTGGACTCAGATACTTCCTAGCAGTGTGACCCTGGACAAGTCACTTAACCATAATAGCCTAACCCTTGCCCTTCTGAATTGATAGTAAGACAGAAGGTAATCTTTTAAAAAGAAAAAATAAAAGAGTGCATGGGGAAAGTAAAAAGCTGCATAGGGATTCTTAACCTGGGGTCTGTGAACATTTCAAGAACATATATTTTTATGACTATCTCTCAAAATCACTGGTTTCTTATATATATATATATATATATATATATATATATATATATATATATGAGAGAGAGAGAGAGAGAGAGAGAGAGAGAGAGAGAGAGAGAGAGAGAGAGAGAGCTCAAACAACCCAGCTGACATGTAGTTATCTAGCCTCTGATGGATGCTCTCCCATCAGAGGAGTGCCCCCTGCCTTCCAAAGCAGCCCATTCCACTTTTGGGGAAGATGTCACTGTGAAAGAGGTTTTTCTCACTTCCAAGCCAAAATTGGCCTCTTTGCAACTCCCATCCTATGTTACTAATTCTGCCCTCTGAGTCCAAACAGAACAAGCCTAATCCTTCTTTTATATGACAGTCTTCCAAGTAAGGACTTGAAGGCAGCTACCTGGTACTTTTCTGTGCCTCCATCTCCTCATCTACAAAAGGAAGATGATTCTAAAGGCCTTTACTACTTATATCATGGGCTTGTTGTAATGATAAATTAAAGCAATCAATGTAAAATGCTTTGAAAACCTCAAAGCTCCACATAAATGTTAGTTGGTGTTATTGTCATTATTGCTGGAGAAACCAAAATGTTTCAGAAGTAGAGGAGCCTATCCTGCCTGCTCCAGTCAGAGCTGTCTTCCATTGTGATACTCTCACTAGTTTGTTGCTGCCAATTATTTGATGCATATTGAGGCACCCAAATATCAGAGGAGATCCTGCCACCTAAGGAAAGGGTATCTTTGGGGATGAGCTGGCTTTTGTGTTAGGGAAAGAGCCCTTGAAACTACAAAGCTCAGGAACCCAAATATAAATCCCAATTTGACCATTTTTTACCAAAACCTCCACGGACAATTTACACATAGACAATTTCACATCTCTGAAACTTGGTTTCCTCATTCTAAAATGAAGAGGTTGGACGGTTTGGCATTTAGGTCCTTTCCAGTTCTAGGACTACCATCTACTGGCTATCCATTTCCCAAAAGAAACCAGGAGTTCAAGTCTCACCAGCCAAACCTCAGCTCAAGGTACACATGCCTATGGGCTTCCTTGGAAATTAATAGAAGGTGAAAAGCAGGAAGAAGGAGGGCATGGATCAGAGTCTTTATTAAAAATGCAGCTAAAGAGATGCCAAAAACTTTTGCTGAATAGACTTGCAATATAAAAGATTTCACGTGTCAAACCTATTGGTAGGACAGAAACAATACAAGCTTTGTAAGCATAGCCATGAGTATTTTTAGCCAAAGAACTTTAGTAACAAACAAAATAACCCCTAACCTCCTCTGAAAAGCATATAAGGAAATGACAAGAAGATTTCATTTCAGTTATGTTTGGATAAAAAGAGAACCTTGACCTGAGAGGTCAGCACAGCTAAGTATGCATGATCAACAGAGTCAACACTGCTTCCTACCTCCTTCTCCTTTGTGTGGACTCTGGCAGGAACCTGACAGGTGGCTCCCCAACGTTCTAAGAGAGTTAAGGTGTGTCACTTAGCTCAGCCACCCTTTCCACAACTGACACCACGGTAGAATCAGGTTCAGAGTTCCAGCCTAAAAAGCCTTGGAGATTAGACACCGAATGTCCTCACCACCTGTAATCCTTTATTTGAGATTCAGTTATTCACATGTAGGTGCGTGAGTCTGACAAGGGTAATTGCCTGCCTGCCTATGATTAAAGACTTGTCAGTCTGTGGGTGGGTACAAGTCTGTTCCATCTATAAAATATTCACCCCTGCAAAGGTAAGTTTATTTAGTGTCTGGTTTTTAAAAGGCCCTTTCCAAGCTTTCTAAGGCTTCTCCACAAAAGGCAAGGGTCAGAAAAGCTCCCTTGCCTTATCCCTAGGGTACTCATTCATCAGTAAATAGCCAATGGGGCTTTCGTACAACAAGTCATATTTTTGGATCAGCCTTAGGGGAAAAAAAAACCTAAAAGATTTAGCAGCCAAACAGTTTTTTTTTTAAACTCACCTGCCCTCCAGGAACCTACTCTGTTGAACTCTGCTTGACTCTGATCACTCCCTAATTCTGAAGCTCACATTTACATAGTGTTTTTAAAATCTACAAAGTGTTTTCCTTGCAATAATCCTGCAAAGCAGAATGGACAAATATCATTACCTACTCATTTTAGAGATGAGGAAATTGAGGCCTGAAGAAGTCAAGTAGTTTGGCAGGTCATGCTATTATGATCTCCATTTTGGAGATTTTTCCCAGAGTCACACAGCTAGAAAGTATTGAGGATGGATTTGAACTTGGGTCTTCCTAATTCTAGATCCAGTACTCTACCCACTGCACCAAAATGCTTGAATGAGATAATTTAAGTTATTTTGCAAATTTCAAAGTGTTATAAAACAAGAGATGTCTCTATCATCAATCACCATTTAATATAATTTTTGTCCTTTCATTTTTGTTAATTCATTTCAGTTGTGTCTGACTCTTCATGACCCTATTTGGTACTTTCTTAGAAAATATACTGGAGTGATTTGACATTTCCTTATCCAGCTCATTTTACAGCTGAGGAAACTGAGGAAAACAGGTATAAGTGACTGGCCCAGGGTCACACAGCTAGTGACAGGCTAGATTTGTACTCAGGAACTCCAGGGCCAGTGATTGAACTACTGTGCCATCTAGCTGCCCAATATAACATTCTATGATTAAGCATAGAGAAAGGTACAGATGCCAGGGTGAAACTGCAAAGATCACTAACTCTAGAGTCAGAGAACCTGGATTCAAATCCTACCTCTGAGGATAACTAATTTATATGTAAGGCCTTGGGTTTTAGTTTCCTCATTTGGAATATAAAGAGATTGGACAAAATGGTTTCTCAAGTCCTGCTCTGGATTATGGCCTTTCCACTGATCCAAAAAGCATCTAAGGATATTATAATAGTAGCCCTTTAATTATCCATAGTCCCAATGGACAGGTGGCTATATAGACATGATTCACTGATCCTTTCTCTTCCAATAAGAAAAAAGGTATGTAAGGCTTCAGGGATTGGGAGCTCAGAAAGGATCAGACTAAATAGGAAATTGTTCTTCCTTTATAAATTGATCATTCTATATTGCTATATACCCTACTTTATTTTGCTTCTTCCTTTAATTTCAAAACAAACTTAGAATTCCAAGCATCTCCTAGATACACTGAGGAGAAGAGAGTTTTCTGACTTCAGGTCCTGGGGGAGGAAGACTCAACATCCCTTGGGGAATCAGTCTGGTGAAAGCTGTCATCAGAAGCTGAAAGAATAAGAAGCCCTTTAGAGAAGGTGCTTTGGGATTCAGCCATTCCCAGCTTCCCACGGATGTTTTTTTGCTGGCTGAGGGAGAATTAGTCACAGAGAAAAGCAAGCAACTCACTCAGCAGTCTCCTCCCATTGCTTGCTCCAAGATCACACTTTCTTCCTCAGCTAAGCAATGGCGACCGCCCTGAGAACAACCCTCCACCATGCCCATTTCACCTTGCCACTTCTGTACCCACAGGAATTACTGCTGTGCCTTTGACCATCGTGATTAAATAGGTGGAATTCGACCACAAAGACAGAAGATAAACAGCACAAAGCTCCTGGTTTATATCATACACACCCTCCCTTCCTAGCCTCCTGCCAAACCTTCACTCTCACAGAAGTTCTGAATAGAGCAAAAAGCTAGAGCAGGCTTTCTTGTTGGCTGAGCAGCTGATGAAAATGCAGAGGTTATACAGACTTCCCTTAAAAGAAGGAAACAGCCAGAAGCCTGTGTGGGTGCTGCTACTTCACTTTTAACAGTTACACATACCATCATCAGAATTCATTCTCCCAGTGTCCGTGCATGCTCGGAGTGTTCAAGGCAGTAGGCAAAGTTTGGTGTTTGAGAAGTGTTTACAGCAATGCTATTTTAATTTTGAAAGTGAGGGTTACCATGGAATTTAATTTCCTGAAGCGCCTCTTTGGCTTCTGTTCTATAAATGGTTTTGGAGCTTGTACTGAATATGCTAAATCAAGGCAGAATTACTAATTATCCAAAATTCCCAATCACCAATTTGAATCTGTGAGTTTCCACTGGTCACCTGGTCTTCTTTCTCCTGGAAAGATCAGAAAGAAAAAAGTTCCATTCCATCTCAACCATCATCATTCTCCTAGTATCAAGGATGGGGGTTGATGGACACAAAGGACTATGCCAGAGTACTAGGTCAGTGCAGGAGTTTATAAGCTAGTTTGGGAAAGAAACTCACAGTCTAAAAGATGAGACTAAAACCATGAGACCTCTTTAGTCTGAAAGAGATGGCCTAGAGATGAGAAGGCAGAGGTGACTAAATTATGCCATGGATGAAGAGTTCAAATCCAGGCTCAATGAATTTACTAGCTGTGTGACCCTAATTGTCCACCACGTTAACTTAGGCGTGCCTCGGTTTCTTCAACTGGAAAATAGAAATGCTAATAGCACCTCCTTCCCAGGGTTGTTGTAAGGTTCAGATGAGATAATATTAGTAAAGTGCTTAGCATAGTGTCTAGCATTGTGTACTACATATTTATCCCATTCCCTCCTTAAAATTTCAAAGGGTATGTCCCACTCTGTTTCCCCACCATCACATACACAATGGGTGGTCACCTTCTGTCGAAAGGTTATGGGAAGTCGTGGTCAGAAGTACCACAGGCTAGGCAAGCATGGCTGGGCTCTAATATATATTACTGGAGGGTGTATCCCCATCAATGAGCTCACAGATCCTCCGCAGGCAGATACAGTGGACAGAGAAATAGAGTGAGAGACAGAACCCAAATATGACCATGGATATGTCACATTATTCTACTGGGTCCCAATTTTCTCATCTGTAAAATGAAATACTAGACTTCTGGGTATTCTCTAAGGTTATTTTGAGTACTTTTAGCTTAAAAAAAAACAAAAACAAAACCCTTGGATCCTATAGCCATAAGTTTGGCTGGGCAAAGTAAATATGTTCACCAAATACTAGTATTAAGTACTCTTAAACCTTTATGGGTAAGTTTTGAAAAGATAAAATGAAGAACAAGAGACTTGCTTTATTCTATAATTTTTCACTGGATTTTAATCAGCTTAGTGGACAACCTCTCACGAGGCCAAATTCTTACTAAAAAGTGATAAGGATAAAATCAAATAGCAAAAGTATGTGTTGGGGGTTAGAAGAGAGGGGTGGGCAATTTTCACAAAATGTTTGTTCTGAGTAGTACAGGGAGGCTGTATCATCCTCATAGTTGAATCCTTGACACTGATTGGAGCTTCATTTAATATCTCTCAAGAGAAAAATAATCCTTGGGTGGGTGAAGCCTATCAGGCATAACAGTCTGGGGAGAGTGGAAGTGTGGTTTTTTTCCTTCAATCAGAGAAAAGGTTGAGTAAAAGCCAGTTGTGACTTGGGAGTGGGGAGGATTTGGGAGCACAGGGAACTTGGGGGAGGACTTTGAATCATATGAGACAGCACAAGGCAGTCGGGCACCTTAACAGAGGACAAAGGAAGTTGCAGAGGAAAGAAATGTGCCTATGCTGCAGTCTTGCCTGGGGATCTGATAGCAATTAGTAGCTCATGTGATTCTCATAGGTGACCAATCCCAAGACATGCTGAGAATGCTGTGAATCTCAGTTCATCATTGTTCAATCCAGTTTGTCTAGGGCAGGAGAGTCTAGCCTCTGCAACCTAAACTATTATTGTCCCCATCTTTTCACTTCTCTCTATGCTACTATACCTTGAACAAAAAAAAGAAAAGAGGAAAAAATGTATCAGTACCTGAGGGGGAAAGTAGGTCATATCTATTGTCTCTTGCCTCTCTGATATTCTCTCTTCACTTACAACATGGGAAAGTCCCAGATGTGTATCTTTGTAGTCAGCTCCAGAACCAATTTTTAAAAATGCCCCCCCAAAAAATAACAAAAGCTTTAGCATTTGAGAGGACCCCAAAAGCAGCATCTAGTTCAACTATACTTGAATAGGAATCTGCTAGCATATTCAGAACATGTGGTCGGTCATTCAGACTTTGCCTACAGATATAGATTGGAATGATAGCAAACTGGCTGTTTAGGGATATCCATTTGACTTTTAGTCAACTCTAATCATCTGAAAGTGTTTTGTTAAATCAAGCCCAAATCTAGCTTTCCATCTAGCCCCTAGTTCTGTCTCCCAGGACAAGCTGATGCTCTACTTCACAAAACCCCAAAAAAAAAAAATCATCATCTGAAAATTACCTCCAAAATTGTACCAATTTAAAAAAACAACAACCTAGTTTAATAAAGGTATGGATCAAAGATTATGTGTCCATCAAAGACAGTTATGGATATTTAATGATACAACTTTTAACTTTCTGAGATTATTCCCGAAGGACTATAAAACAATGCATACCTTTTGTCCAGTAATACCAGTATTTTATAGGTTTATATTCTAAAGAGATTTTTTTTAAAGTTGCAAGGGGAAGGGAGGAGTACCCACTTGTATAAAAATATTTATAGCAGCTCTTTTTGTAGTGGCAAAGAATTGGAAATTGAGGGGACATCCATCAACCGGGGAATGGCTGAACAAATTGTGGTACATGCTGGTGATGGAATACTATTGTTTTATAAGAAATTATGGACAGGATAGTTTCAGAAGTAGCTGGAAAGACCTACATGAACTGATGCAGAGAGAAATGAGCAGAACCAGAAGAACATTCTACAGCAATATTGTGGGATGATCAACTGTGAAAGACTTAGTTATTCTCAACATTACAATGATCCAGGACAATTCTGAGGGACTTATGAGGAATGCTGTCCACCTCCAGAGAAAGAACTGTTAAGAGTCAAAATGAAGATCAAAGCACATGATTTTCCATTTTGGTTTATTTGGGTTTTTATTTGGGAGTTTTGGTTTTATATGAGTATTCTCTTACAAAAATGAACAATATGGAAATATGTCTTGAATGATAATACATGTATAACTCAGATCAAATTGCTTATCAGCTCCGGGAGTGGGGAGGGAGCTGAGGGAGGAGACAATTTGGATCAGAAAACTTATGTGGAAAATTATTATTGGTAAAATAAAATATCTTAGTAAAAAAAACTGAGATTAATGCCACTGGAAAAAAAAGCAAATGCTCAGTTCAGTGGACCATAGTGATGACTAAAAGTTTTTTTTTTTTAATATTTTCATGCAAAGATAGACCATTAAAGTGAACAGGCTTGTTGGTTTGGCAATTTTTCCAAACCTAGCACATTCTGTTCATTCAAACAATTTATAATGTTTGTTGAATTAATTTTATAGTGGATAGACTTGGATGTGGAATTAGGAAGAGTTAGATTTAAATCCTGATTCAGATAGTAGCTGGGAGACCCTGGGCAAGTCATTTGATTTCTGTGCCTCTGTTTCCTTATATGTAAAATGAGGTTAATAATAGCATTTAGTTTATGGGGCTACTGTGAGGCTCAGATGACAATATTTATTAAGCATTTTGCTTAAGTTGACAGCTATCATTATTATTAACTTTATTAATGGGCAGAGAGATAGTAGACGGAGGAAGACTCATGTTCCTGAGTTCAAATTTGGTCTCAGATACTGTGATAGCTGTGAGACCCTGGGCAAGTCACTTAACTCTCTTTGCCTCAGTTTCATCAAATATAATATGAGCTGGAGAAGGAAATGGCAAACCACTTCAGTATCTTTAGCATGAAAACCCTAAATGGGGTCACAAAGTGTTGGATGTGACTGAACAATAACAGTGTATAATGTGTTCATTTAACCACCATTTGATGTACCATTTTTGCAGAGAACTGTACCAGGCACTAATTGGAAAGCAAATAAGCAGACTGTCCTCATAAAAGCCACGTGTCCTAAAACCAAGTCCTCAATACCCTTCACTTCACCTTTCCAACAGAGACAAATAGCTGGCCCAAATACCCTGGCTCCAAGACTTGACTGCTCATACATCAGGAGGCACCCATAAAATCTGTCAGTCACAGGTTCTGCCTATCATCGCTACTATCACACTGAACTGACAATCTATTTCAAATATTCCAACTGCTGCTCTTCCCCATCTTCATTAAGTCAGACTCTCTCTTAGACTGTTTATATATAATTAAAAGAACTCAGGCTGAACAGAACTGCCAAAGAGTAAAATGGGCTCTGCCATAAGTAGTAGTGAGCTTCTCAACAGAAGCTATCCTTAAAAAGCACTTAGCTGACCACTATCAGGAGTTACTCTACCCAGACATGGGTTGAACTAAATAACCTAAATTAAAGTCCCTTCTAAAGCTCATATTCTAAAATTCTTTGAATTACTCACACAAGACACATCTATGACCATGAGATGGTATAAAACCTACCAATATTATCCAGTGATGTTTCATTTCTAGTCAATAAACTCTAATAGCTCCCTATTACTTCCAGTACCAAATATCAGATTCTGTTTGTCTTTTGAAGTCCTGCATAGCTTAGCCCCTTCCTGCCCATTTTGTCTTCTTACATTCTTCTCCCTTCCACCTAATTTGCCATCCAGTGACAATAATCTCTTTGCTACTCCTACATAACATGCTGTCTCCTGACTACACATAACCACTGGCTATGCCTTAGACTTGGGATGCTCTCTCCCTATCTGAGTCCTCTGCTTTCCCAGGCTTCCTTCACATTTCAGCTAAATTCCCACCTTCTGCAAGAAGCCTTTCCCAGTCTCCCTTAATTTTAGTGTCTTCCTTCTGAAATTATCTCCAATATATCCTGTCTTTAGTTTGTTTGTATATAATTGCTTGCAAGCTGTCTCCCCCATTAGACTGTGAGCTCCTTGACAGCAGGGATTCCCCCCCCCCAATTTCTTTGTATCCTTAGTGGCACAGCCCTTGGCACCCCGTAGTTGACTGAGTGGGATGGAGAGATCAGCAGAGAAAATAAGAACTAAGAAATACCTTTTGATAACTTTGGAAATCTTTACTACAGACTTAAATGATAAAAGCATCTGGTGATATGCTGAATAAGAAAGTGTATTCATTTTGCAGACGCAATTGAATAGAAATATTTTTTAAAAGAGAAAGAGTTTCATTTTCCTTTGACCTTTCACACTTGTAAAACAGTCAATTAACAAATCATTATATGCCAGGTACTATGCTAAGCACTAGTCATACCAAAAACAAAAACATAGTCACTTTACTCCAAAAATATGCATTTAAACAAGGGAGACCATATATATATATATATATATATATAAAGAATGCAAAAGATAAGTACAGAAGAGATGGGCATGGGTGTTGGGGCAGGGAACCAGAAAAGGCTTCCTGGAGGAGGTGAAGCTTAAGCCAAGTTGTAAAGGAAGTCAGAGATTCTAAGAGTCAGAGGCTGAGGAAGAGAGTATTACAAGCCTAAAGAAGTCAATACAAAGTCCTGGAGATAGTATGGATGGGCAGATAGATGAAAACGAATAAGGGAGCCAGTATAGCAAAATCAATCACAAGGTGCATTGAGGGGAGTTGAATCTAAGAAGGCTGAAGGGCCACATTTTGAATGTCAAAGAAAGGATTTTATATTTGATCATGGAGGTGATAGGAACTGTTGGATTTAGGGAGTGTCACTGTCAGACCTGAAATTCATTTTGGTAGCTGTGTGGAGGATGGATTGGTGTGATCAGAGACCTGAATTAAGACCAATGAGAAGGCTATTGCCATAGTTCAGCCAAAGGCTAATGAAATCCTAAATTAGGATAGCAGCTGTGTAAGTCGAGAGAAGAGAACATAGGCAAGAGATGCTGAAGAAAAAGAAATGACAAGATTTGGCACCTGACTGGACATGCAGGGTGCATGAGAGAGGAATCATGTATGACATGAAAGTTTCCAACCTGGGTGACTGGAAGAAAGATGGTGCCCTTAACAGTAATAGAAAAATTCAGAAGAAAGAAGGGTTAGGGGTGAGAAGTGGAAGGGAATATATAAGTTATGTTTTGGAGAAAATAAATTTAAGATGACTGTGGAATGTCCTGTTTAACAGGAATTTGATAAAGTGGGAGTGGAGCTCAGAGAGCAACTAAGAAAAGGTCATCTCTTAAGCCAATGGGTGTCAAATTCAAATATTAACAGGGCACTTAATACATTCATCTGGATCCCTATGGGCCAGAGCCTGACTTTATTTCAAAGTGTATTATGTTTTATTGTAATTTTTTGTTAAAATTTTCCAATTACATTTTAATCTGTTTGACACCTCAATCTTAAGCTTTTTTGCCACTAACCTAACAAAGCATCTATTAAGCAACTACTATTTGCATGCCACTGTGCTCAGACTGTGGCTATAAAGATAAAACAAAAATAAATAAATAAATAAATAAATAAACAAATAAATAAATAAATAAATAAATGAATGAATGAATGAATGAATGAATAAATAAATAAGTAAGCAGTCCTCCAACTTCAAGGAACTTATACTTTATTGTTCTGGTGTTCTTAAAATTTGTTTATGTCATGGACCCCTTTGGTCAAAGAAGTCTTTTCTAAATCCATATTTTTAAAATGCATGCTATATGGGATTACAGAAGAAACTAATTATATTCTAAGAGTTGTCAAAATATTAAGAACAAATTCATGCAAGCTTAGAGACAGGAGGTTTTCCGTTCAAATCTGACCTCAGACACTATACTTTCCTAAGCAGGTCATTTAAACCCAATTACCTACCCCTTCTTCTTCTGCCTTGGAACTGATACTCAGTATTGTTCTAAGAGTTAAAAAAAAGAGGGGCAGCTAGGTAGCTAAGTGGACTGAGAGCCAGGCCTAGAGGTGGGAGGTCCTAGGTTCAAATTTGACCTCAGACACTTCCCAGCTGTTACCTTGGGCAAGTCACTTAACTCCCATTGCCTAGCCCTTACCACTCTTCTGCCTTGGAACAATATTGTGTATTGGTTCCAAGAGAGAAGGTAAGGGTTTATTTAAAAAAAAAAAGTTAAAGAAAATTCATAGACCCAGATTAAGAACCCCTGCTATAGTTAAACATTAATTCTGTGCCATTTTGTAGGATTTGTGGGTGTCCAAGTTGACATTTTAAATGTAAAGATCTTATAGGCGCATACCATAAATTTAGGACTGAAAGGGACATTAGGTGTCATTGAATCTAAACCTCTCATTTTATAGAATAAGAAACTGAGGCTACAAGAGATCAAGTGACTTGTTCAAGGTCACAGTGCTAATAAGGAGTAGAGCTGAAATCCAGACCCATATTCTCTAACTGCAAATCCAGTTGTACTATAACACCACCTCAGAAATTTAAATGTTTATTTAACTGATCTTATCAACAGGAAAGACAAGAAAAAAATGGTTAAATATTCCTTAAACTGAATCAGGCTACTACCAAGAAACTAACATTTCTCAAATAATTATTCCTATTGAAAGGCTTTCCTAATGTAGCTTTTTGTCAGCAGAGTTCTTTGTTAGTTACATTAACAGCTAAAAGGCGACACCAAAAAAACCTGCAGTGCCAAAAATATATCCTCTAGTGATTAAGCCAATAGAGCATCACTGTCTTCCCACCATAGCAACTGTTGCTATGAACACACAGCTCGAAGGCAACAGAGAAGCAGGAGGGGCTAAAGGGTGGAGAGCAAAGATGCAGGCAGAGCACGTATCTTTCATATGTGCTCACTTACTGATACCTCACGTTTTAGCAAGATCTAATTTAGGGGCCTTTTAAATACATAATTTTGTCTCCCCTTGCTTAAGAAACAAAATATTCCACAAAATCAGCAAAAATTCATTCTTTCCATGTTTATCTCAATATTTAAATGCCAAGAAAGAGAAATCCCATTCAAAATCAATATTTAAATGCCATTGGCTTATAGGCAAATCAGTAAAAATTAGGAGCTTTAAAAGCATCTATTTCTTGGATACAAAACATACTCACTGGACAGAAAACTTCCCCATAAATATTAATACTTTTCAATTTTTTGTTCAACAGTTTGGCTGCTCAATAGATTCTTAAGTTTCTTGATTACTAATATTCATTGATTTCCTCCTCCCTCCATCTTAAAATGACAAATTGAAACAATTTGAGACTATATTTTGGCATCCAGTTTCATGAAATAGCATAGTTAAGTCCCTATTCAGAAATGACAGCCTTCCTTTCTGGCTCAAAGTTTATAGTATATTCAAAGAATAGATTCCCCCTCCCACTTCTGCTAATGAAGAGACTTCATTCACATATCCTTAATACACACTCCAGCCCTTGGTTCCTGAAAGGCAGCAAGCTATAACAGCAGGAAAATCAGGGTTCAAATCCTAACTCTGTTTACTACCAATGACCTTGGGCAAGACCATTCAACCTCTGTGGACCTTAGTCTCCTCATCTGAAAAACAAGAGGGCTGAACTAGATGACCTCTGAGATTCCTCCAGATGTAAATCCATAATTACATTTCAGTTGCTTCTCTCTGAAAATTTTCCAGTTATTAAGCCTTTCTTAAGTTGTAGTAAGAATATATGCCATATGCCATATTTCATGGGGAAATAAATACTCTATAGTTTGACCCAAAGATTTAGAAGATTTAAATCTCTGTCCATCTCTTAAAATATTCAGCCCCATTTCAGGTTCATTCTATAGAGGTCTTTGCTTATCATTCCAATTGTGATAGATTCCCCAACCTCTTCCATTTACTTTGTATGGATCTGTGTGTGTGTGTGTGTGTGTGTGTGTGTGTGTGTGTGTGTGTGTGTGTGTGTGTGGTGTCTGCCCCCCAACCTATATAATGCAAGTAGGATCTTTTTCCATTTTTGTCTGTATGGCCCTTTGCCTAGCAGAGAATAGGCACTTAATGAATGTTTGTTGGCTTGAAAAAAAATGAATCAAAAGGATATATACCATGATCAACTCTCTTTCTGTCCCACCGAAGTATATAGGTCATTCCAGTAAATTTATGATGCAAGTTCCACAATCTGAGGTTAGCAGAAGAGTCTTATTAGTGTGATATAATAGGATGAGCAACAGACATTGGAATTCATAGGATCAAAGCATCTTAGAAGTCATCTAGTCCAAACCTCTCAAGGCAGGGAGGTTAGATGACTTGCCCATGGTCACAGAGAAGACCCAGGGTCACATTTGAAATGTGAACTCTAGCTATCACTGATCTCAAGTCCAGTGTCTTAGAGCAAAAGTATCAAACATAAAGTCTTCCCAATGGGGCCCAAACCTTATTAAAATATAACTGGAGGGGGAGAGGGGGGATAGCTGGGTAGCTCAGTGGATTGAGAACCAGGTCTAGAGATGGGAGGTCCTAGGTTCAAATCTGACCTCAGACACTTCCCAGCTGTGTGACCCTGAGCAAGTCACTTAACCCCCATTGCCTAGCCCTTACCACTCTTCTGCCTTGGAACCAATACACAGTATTGATTCCAAGATAGAAGGTAAGGGTTAAAAAAAAAAATATATATATATATATATATATATATATATAATACTGGGGAAAACTTAGCAAAATAAATGAAAATGCAACAAAACACAGATAGCATTATATTTTTAAAACTAAGTCAATATATAGTCTTCAGAGATCTTTATGCATGGATTAATGGCCTCCATTTCTTTTTGAGTTTGCCACCACTGTGCTGGAGGATATATTTTCAGATATTGTTTCTGAAGGCAAGTCACTGGGTCTCTCTGAAACCAATCCCTTTATTTGTAAAATGAAACTAATAACAACTTATACTACCTTCCCTCACATGGTTTTAAGGGGAAGTGATTCTTAAACTCTAAAGATCATATAAATTTGAACTAGTAATATTATTATTATTCCTACAAACTGAAATGGCTACTCCCTCTCTCATTCTTCCCATACTTCAAGTTAGGAAAATGCCACCCCCTCCATCAAGCCTTCTCTGATCTCCCTAAGCAGAATTAAAATAATTATTAGTGAAGCACTATTTATGACATTAAATTAATAACTTGGAATATGTTCTACAAGTTTACTATTATTATAGTTATACCCTTAATTAAGGTTTGCAAACTGCTTTATATACATTATCTCATTTGATCCTTTCATACCTCTGGACCCCAAAACCATGTTGTTCATACCTTTTAATACAATGATCTTATTCTTCCTCATATTATACTGAGACACAAGTGAAATACAATTGGATTTGGAGACTGAAGATTTGGGCTCAAATTCTCACTCTACCAAACTACCTGTGTGATCTTGAACAAATAACAACTCCATTGGGTTTGTTTCCTTAGGTATAAAATGTAATGCTTCAGCTAGATGACTTCTAAGCTCCCTGGGAGACTTAAGTTGCTGTTTTTATTATAAAATTCCTTGAAGACAGAATCTATGTCCTTCTGCTCTTTACAATCCCTCAAACAGGTGCTCAATGTTTGTTGAAATAGTTAATCCAGCTTTTGGTCTTCTGAGATGAGGGTCCATAAGAATTACATCTGAATATTAAGTAAGATACTTCCCTATCCTACAACAAATATATAGAGCATAGACTATATCAGCTGCAGTACCATATTTCCAAAAAGAGACCCATCAGTGGAATAGCTTCCTTAGTTTTAAATGGTCTCTCTCTGCCTCCTTTCTCTCCCTTTTATCCTATAGTTAGTATAATCTTCCTAAAATACTGATTTGACCAAGTCCCTTTCACCCTTTGTTGAAAAACTTTCAAATGAAGACTAAAAATCTCCAATGAATGTAATGACTAACCCCCAAGTCCCTTTATGCCATTTAGCATAAAGGCAATGGACCCAGGCTCAGAATTAGCCTTTTTTTTTTTATATGATCAATGTTGGAATTTATTTAGCCTGACTACAAATCATTACTTCCAGGATTTTGTCCCCCACCCACCAAAGCAGGGAGAGGAATTAAATTTTTTTTCTATTAAATTGAAAAACTACTTTTAAAAGCTTTTGGATGGTTACCTACCACCCAAAGGATAAAACTCAAACTCTTTACCCTCCATATCCTCCTCCTCCACTATAACCAAAATGGTCCCCTAGAAGATGCTTCTAGCTTTCTCATTTCTGTGTCTGCTCATGCTGTTCCTCCTACCAGCTCTGCTTGTTGAAATCCTGCCCATCATTCAAGGCCCAGACCAAATACCATCTGCTCACTGAAACTTCCCTGATCAGCCCAGCTGGAAATGACCTGTCAGTCCTCTAAGCTCCTTTGGATAGATGACCCAGGGTTGGATACAGCTTGCCTTAAATCTGCTCTAAAGGAGATGAACTATTTGATTAAGTACACCTGAATTTCCTCTAAAAACAAATTGGGGAGGCAAGGAGACAAGAAAGTTAATGGAATCAGAAACAAATGAGAGCATGAACAGGACCTCCCCAGAACTGAGCCTTCCAAAGGCTGACAGTCTGGTACCCTCATCCCAGAAAGAGGGAAGCTCTAGGATAGGTCCTGCCTCCCAGAGCAGATCCACAGACACACAAGGAACCTCACAGCCTAAGACTTACAGGGGCAGAGATGCCTCTAAGGCCCTCCAGTTAACTCCTTTGTGGTTTTCCACAGGATTCCATCCATATTCTTAGAATGTACATGATGTAATAAAGAAGGTTGCCGGTCTTGGGGTCAAGAAATCCAGTTCTGAGGCTAATTAGCTACATGAACCCCTGAGCAAGTTACAGTTTTTCTCTGTCAATAACTTCTCTAATCAATGGCATTATAACATTTATAGTATGTCTCAAAGGTCTGAAGTGAGAATAGCACTTTGTATATTTATTTTTGAGCTTGGTTCATATCTCATCAACCTGACTAAACTATAAGCTCTTCATGGGGAAGTGCAGTGTCTTCATCATCTTTTTCCTTCTCATAGGATCTAGAAAAGAAGCTGAATTATACTTGACACTATCCTCCTAAATAAACATTTTTTAAAATCTGCTCAATGTCCTCCTTGAAAAGACCTGACTAAGCACATTCCATCCCTCTCATCACTTTTAATTTGCTCTACTTTCTGGACAGGAGCAGAAGTTTTCTTGAACTGACTTCAGAAAACAAATTATTCAAATACCATAACAACCCTTTTTTCAGACATTACATCAGAATCCTGGGAATAGAAAAGGATTGAGGCAGTCAATCAAGCAGACTGTCACTTATGCAAGAGAACAATAGGGTAGCAGCCAGCAGGCATCTTTAGGTTACTGGTCTGAGTCTGACTCAAAAAGGCATCATTTTACAGTACTCTATACTGTGTGCCTTACATGTAGCAGACACTCATTAAATATTTGTTGATCTGAGGGCCCAGAACTCATCCTCCCTCCTCCATGAAGTATCCCTGACAGTCCCAGCAATTGATTATGTTTTCCTACTCTGAATTCTCTGATCTGATGATTTCAAGTTGTTAGTCAACTTTTCCTGCATAGATCTTATCAAACTGTAAGTTCCTTGGGGGTAAAGGCCATGATAAGTATTTTTGTATCCTTTATGACACCTAGAATGGGCTTAACACATAGTAGACACTCACTAAATATTTGTGGAATGACAGGCTGACAATCCTTTCCAGGAGTCCAGCAGTCTGACCTAGAGCCCATCTCTCCCTTAGCCACTTTTTTATAATTTTGAAAATTGCTTTTCTCTAGTCATTCTCCCTGATGCAGTAGAAAGATCACTGGATTTAGAATCAGAAGACTAGGTTTTGAATCCAGTCTGTGTCACCCACTGCCTGTGTGATCTTGGTTTATATAGCAAGTCATTTAATTTGTCCAGGCTTTAGGTTCCTCATCTGGGAATATGGGGATTGGAGAAAGCAACCTCAAGGTCCTTCCAGCTCTAAATCTGTGCTTAAATGATTTGTCTTAAATTCTTAATTGAGCCTAAAATTGAAGACAACCGATTATATTAATCTTTATTAAGAGCCTATTATGTATACAATATTATGTGTGGAATACCAAAATTTTTTAAAGGCAGTTCTTGTCCTCACTGACTTGACTACATATGGGATGGGAGCAGTCTATAGCATTTACACAGGTCATAAGTTAAGGAGTGATAGGACCAAAAAGGACAATGGCCAGGTAAAGAGCTTTGGGAATACTGAAGGGGAGCATTCCCTCTAATAAGGGCTTTAATGCCTAATAAATGAGAAGTCAGGCAGTTCCACCCTTATTCTCGTGGTGGTTTGTACATGTCCTACTCTTTAAAAGTGTGCAATAGGTCCCAAGCTCTTTGGTTCTCAGAATCAGTAGCGCTCTATCCTTAGGTTCTGTTTCCCTCTAAGAGTGGAACACTGTTCAAGGGGTATATAGATTGACTGAATCAAAATTAGCACTAAAAGTCTGACTTGCTGGCCCAAATGGGCCTCTTTCTGAACTTGCTGTACAATTAAGTGAGTTTCAGTTAGGAGATTGTGGCATAAGAGTGCTGTCTCTCCATAGAAGGCAAGCAAACTTGCCTAGATTTTGCTTTTAGTATAGGATTTTAACCTTAGCATAGAAGCAATAAGCAAATAAATACTAAATAGTAACTAGCCCTCAATATATAATCAGGATAATCCCTCTCATTTCATTGGTGTAGAGAATTCACAAGTGAATAAATTCTCTTTACTAATGCAAGTGGGCAACTTTGCCACAATCGACAGTTTCAGAGTGGCTTAGAACACTGAGAAGTTAAGTGACTTACCTAGGATCACATAACCAGTACATGTCAGAATTGGGATTTGAACTCAGGTCTTGGCTTCAAGGATGGCTCTTTATTGTGTCATTTGATCTTTCTGAATTAAAAAATAAAATAAAATCTTCCAAAGAGACTAAGTCTTCCCCTCTCTTAAGGCAGCTAAGTAGCACAGTAGAGTGTCAGGTTTGGAGTTAGAAGGACCTGGGTTCAAATTTGGCTTCAGATACTTCCTAGTTGTGTAACCCTGGGCAAGTCACTTAACCCCAATTACCTAGACCTTATTACTCTTCTTAGAATTGATACTAAGACAAAAGTCTTAAAGAGTTAAAAAAAAAAAGTCTACCCCTTTCTTAAGCCCTAAAAGTTCAGAAGACTATACAAAAGCTGTGCTGAGCCAAGAATTATAGCAACTGCTCAGCCTGTGTTTATTTTGACCATCTCTCTGTCCCATCTGCCCCCGTGATGCTCAAATTCTACTTCCCAGAGGGCTAGTCTTTAGATGAAGATGCCAAAATTCTACACCTGCATTTCATAGTGTAAGAAATAAACTTGGAATCTGGGTAGATTTGGAAGAAAACTAGAGCTCTCACAGCAGTAAATATTCTCTAGTTTGGTTGCTTTGTCCTGTGGCATGAACCTCTGATCTCATCTGGACATAGTAAGTCCATCATGGAACAGTGTAGATATAGGTTCGATAGCTCTTTCCAAACCCTCCAAGGGAAATTCTACAGCTGCACCCCCTACTTCACTTCCTGCCCCACTCCTAGCAGATACAGAATGCAAGGAGGAAATAAGGGTAGACAGCACGGAGAGAGATACTAAACAATTAGTTTAATACTTGCATGTTTCATTTCCATTACAGAAAGCATGATTTTTTATGTAGGGATCTGAAGATCACATTGTTGCATTGCTGTTTTAGATTCTGCTTATGATCCATTAATAGTTAACATAAATATTCCACCGTACTAGGCACTTGCAATCATTATCAACAACCTTGGGAGGTAGGTGCTATTATTATCCCCATTTTACAGAAAGGAAAATGAAGGAAAGTGACTTGCCCAGGATCACATGGCTAGAATTAGTATCTGAGGACAAATCTGAACTCAGGTCTTCCTGACTCCATATCCACTTACTTCCCTTCTATCTAGCTAGATATTACCAAACAAGGAACTAGTTACCTCCTCTAACATGGTACAATTAACAAATGCACTAGACATATCCTAAGATACCATCCAAGTTGCTGTCAAAATCATTTTGTTTCAGATCCAAGAGGATCTTATGTAACAAATAGTTTGCCAGCTCAGCTTCTTCTCTGACTGTGGAATTGAATCAACAAATAAGGAGGCTCCTCCATCAAGTCCTACTGCAAAGGGCTCTTCATGGCATGAAGGTGACCCCGAGTGCTCAAAGGCTGTGCCAACAGAGTACGAACACTGGCAGATCCTACACTAAGCTGGAAAGGCGTCCAGGATAAGAGATCAACGGGCGTCAGTCAGCTGAGCCAAGCACAGACCGAGAGCCCAGTTCAGAAAGGCTTATCATCAGCTCTACTACCAGATGATCTTGGTTTTGGCCACAGCAACTCCTGAAGACCATCTATGAAGTTTCTGGGGGTTTATAATCTGCCTGGCAGTGCCACCATTACAGATCCTTGAAGCTTTGAAACTTGAAGTAAGCAGGGTTAAGGAGATACCCTATCGGCCAAACACCCGTAGGACAGAATCATTCCTTTAATCCATCTCTTGTTTATTCCTAAATTAACAAATACCCTAAATGTCTATAACGCCAACAGAAGCCACCCAATAATTTTTTTTTGCCTATACCTCCCTAAATGCTATTTGTACCCAAGTAGAAAGGCAAGTTACCTGTAGATTTGAAGGCAAATGAGGGCAAGAGACATTAATTTCTTATTCATAGAAAAACCTCAAGCATACATCAGCATTTGTTTAGACTTGTGTAAATAAGAAAAAGTGAAACTAGCTTATAAAACTTGCATAGGATTTGACTCTACTGCTGAATTATGTCCAGCAGCTACAAAGGGCAGCTCAGGAGAGAGACCTAAATATAGCCCTCATACAGATAGGACACATGAATAATGCTAATTAAATTGGTACATTATATTAATTCCACAGCCAGCCTGGCCCATAAGAAGGCTAGAGAGGCCCCAGTGCTGAGCTAATTTCTTATAATATTTTCAAGTGACCTGTGACTTATTCACAGTTACCTGTCTTTGGCTGTATTAACCTGCCCTGGGAGCTTTCTCCCCAACCAGTTCCATCTAAGAGTTTGGATAAACTCTCCTTAAAGCATTAGAAGGGAACTTTGACCTTTCCATTAGGACTGGTCCCTAGGACCTGTACTTCTCAGAGGACCAGCTCAGTTTGCCAGATGGAAAGCTGGCAAGGTTTCCATCTGGGTTGAGCTGTGCCAAGCCCTAAAAAGCTCTTTTGTTGGGACCCGACAGCTGTTCCTTCTATGATATAAAGTGCTTGGAGTTTGGGTTTTGTTTGTTTTGTTTTTTAATTTAAAAAGTAAAAACACAAGAACACAGGAATGCCTCAATGCCACCACACATTTCTACCTACTAAAAGAAAAAAAAAGTTTCCTTTTATCATTATAATAAAATATTTACTGAGTCTTTGTGTGCAGGGAATTATGCTGGGTGAGATGGGAGATTCAAAGTTCTCTGCTCTCAGGGGATTTAGAATCTAGTTCAGGAGATAAGAGGCCAATGGTTTTTTAAAAAAACCCACAAGTCTCAATATAAATACACACACACACACTACATATATATATATATATATATATATATATATATATATATATATATATATATATATATATTTTAAATCCATTTAAAGTGGGGATGGGAATGGGGAACTCTACCCCCTCCACAAATGTTACCAAAACCAAGTGTTCTCATGTAAAACCCAGTAGAATTGCATATAAGCTAGGGGAGGGGAGTGGGGAGAAGGGAAGGAAAGAACATGAATCTTGTAACCATGGAAAAATACTCCAAATTAATTAAATGAAATTTTCAAAATTAAAAACAAAACAAAACCAAGTGTCCTGACCATCTTCGGTATTTTCTGACAAGATGCTATGTGTGTACTCAAAACCTACCTAATTTCAATTCAAACATTTATTATATGAGTCAATTCATAAACATTTATTCAGCACCTAAGAACTGTTCTAAGTGCTGGGGGAGGTGTTAGCAGTTGTGATGGGGTATTAAGAAAAGTCTCAAACTTGAACTGAGCTGTGAAGGAAGTGGAGAATCCAAATGATGGAGCATCCTAGTCTTGTCCAAAGGCCTGCACATGGGAAGTAGGATGCTCCTTTTAGAAGCAGCAGGATGACCAGTTTAGAAGGATAGAAAGATATTGACCAATTAACAAACATTTTTAAAGTATCTACAGTAGGCTAGGTGTGGTGCATGCAAAATCAATCACAAAATAGTTTTAGTCCTCAGAGCTTCTAGTTGGGAAAGAGGACACAGAGAAGTATGTAGAGGATATGTAAAAAATAAATAGGGGTAGCTAAATGGCTGAGTAGATAAGAGTTCTAGGCCTTTAGTCAGGAGAACCTGGGTTCAAATGTGGACTCAGAAACTTCCTAGCTGTGTGACCTGAGCAAGTGACCTAACCCCAATTGTCTTAGTTGTTATTAGGGCAGAAGTTAAGGGTTTAGAAATAAATTAATACAAAATAGTTGGGGAATGTGAGTACCCAAAAGTAAACCTTGTAGAAGGTGGTACTTGAACTGAGTCTGAAGAAAAGCACGGATTTTGGGAGATAGGAGGGAGTAGATAAAGCCAGTTCTATAAAACCATATAATTGAAGAAAACTAGAAATTGTAATCTTTCTCAGCCTCAGTTTCTTTATCTGGTGTCATTTTCTAGTAAACAATACCAGTACTACCAGTATCTCATTGGATTAAAGAAATAATTTTGATTGTATAAAAAAATTTTGAAAATGAGACCAGCTGTTAAAACAAAGTAAAATGAAAAGAATGGAACTATTGTCAGTCCTAAAAGTAATGGTTACTTTAAAAAAAGAGCTTGGTCTAGAACAGTTATGGTGAAGGTTTTCAAGTTCAGGTGCCCAAACTGCAACTTCAAACTGCCTGTGAGCCACTGGAGTTATCCCAGACAGCAGAGGGAAGAAGTGCTCAGTTTAGGTGGTGGGATATGCAAAAAATGTCCTCTGGTGCTGGGAAGAGGAGGAATAGAGCAGCTCCCTGAGTGCCAACTGGGCATATATGCCAATACTTTGCCAATGCTGGTCAAGAAGAATCAAATGTGATTTTTTCTGTATTCAATTAGCAATTGACTAGTCAATTAAAATGATCCATTTGGGGTAAAATTAAATATGTTTAGGGGATAATAGTGAAATATTCAAATGAAGGAAGGACCAGTGGTTCTAGGAATATCGTGTCACACTTAAAGACATAAGAAACTTAGATAGTTACCACAAAATTCATAAAGAAATTAGAATGGCCAGTCCCCTTTAAGGCTCTCAATAATTAAGGAGAGAACACTATTTTTTTTCTTTTGAAAAACCCAATGAAGAAAACTGAACAATGTAATATATGGCCAGAAGGAGGTCACACACTCACACCCTGGGGAACTGGAGAGAGAGGGTAAGAGAACTGAAGAAATGGAGAGAGGGAAGAGATTGATCCTCCCCTCTCTTCCCCTTGGGGTAGATAGCACTATTTGTCTTCCTGAGGCACAGAATATGTCTTCTCAGAGATTGGGTTTGGGAAGTGAAGGTTAAGGACTGGAGGAGAAATGATCCACTTAGAGAAATGATCTACTGCCTCCCTTCTTGATCTTAGCTCTTGCTCAGAGGCAGGTGAATTTCCTGCCTCTGGATCCTCCCAATATCCCAAATGCCACCTTTCCCTTTGAAACTTAGTTCACTCCTTAGTCCTGGTCTTGAACTATTCTCTCTTTTGGGAAACAGTATGATTCCCCCCAAATCTTCACTCCTTCTTTGATATCAGAAAGCAGGCAGACCTGATCTAAAGGGTAACATTTTATTCTTGATGTCACACAGGGAAGGGAGGATGAGGGTGTCTGGTTGAGGAAAGTGGGAGATAGGAATCCTTATAGATTAGCAAATGACCTCCCCCCCAAATCCTGAGGGGATCAGGATGTCTGCCTGACCATCCCTTGGTCAGCCGTTGGGTTTGTCCTTCCTCCTAAGCTAATATGGCTATGAGTTGAAGTTCAGGACAATTTGGGGAAAGAGAAATCTTCTCAGTAAACGGCTTTCTATAAAGTCCCAATCTACTTTTGTCTTTAGTTGTAACCAGAGAGATTTAGGGGTTCCCTGGAAGGTAGTCAATGTCCAGAGAGATCCTCTGTCTTAGAGCTCCTCCTCTTAGACCCTCCACCTCAGGGGAGAGAGCTGATCAGAAGTAAAGTGACAGTTTTGAATCCTTTCAGCTCCTTTGTTCCTTCCTGGAATCTTGAGTCTTCCTTGCCCTTCCCCCATTTGGGCTGTTCCTTTGCCTTGCTGAATCTGATTTTTTCTTCTTTTTCAACTTCTCTCTGACAACAAAGTAACTGAATACAAAAGATTCTTTTCTAAATTACATGGTAATACAATCTTGATCAATAAATGGAATGAAATACTTTTTCTCAGTAGAGAGATAGGGAAGCACAAGTGTGGAATGTTGCATGCATTTTCAAACATTGTGATTTTCAGATTTAACTTACTTTTAACTTTTTCCTTAAAAATAAGAAGTTTTGATGGGCAGTGAAGGGATTTGGGGGAAATGGTTGGTATAGAAAAGATAGTAATAAAGCTTTTAAAAAACTAGGTTAATGGGGGCAAGCTGGGTGGCTCAGTGGATTGAGATCCAGATGGGGGGGGAGGGGAGCTGGGGAGCTGGGTGGTTGAGAGCCAGGCCTAGAGATGGGAGCTCCTGGGTTAAAATATGACCTCAGACACTTCCTAGCTGGGTGACCCTGGGCAAGTCACTTAACCCCCATTGCCCAATTCTTACCACTCTTCTGCCTTGGAACTAATACATAGTATTGATTCTAAGATGGAAAGTAAGGGTCTAAAAAAACAAAACTAGGTTAATAAATTGGTTTTCCTAGATAGATGTCAAAGAATTCCCAATAATAAAGAATATTTTAAGTTTAATTCACAGGTATGAATGAGTTCAGATCTGGAATACGGAGCTCAAGTCACTGTATAAGACAGCAGTTAGAAGAGCTTTGATTGGTAATGTTGATCTAAGGGACCTCTCCTGTCCAATCAAGCAAATAAATAATTTGTATAATTTCAAAAAGAAAAGTTTTATTCCTCCCTCATTCCTTTAAAATTCAGTAAGCCATTAAAGAATATTACCTTGTTAATGTGCACATCTGGTTTGGTGATGTGTGCAAAGTTTAATATTTGGATATAAAAGTGGACGGAAATGAAGTACTAGGTTAATTAATTCTGCAAAATTGGCTTGCTTCTTCAACAGTGTAATGAAAGACTAGGATTAAACTGCTTGTAAAATCATTAAGAATTCTAGCCTTAAAGAGGAATTTGTGCAAGATAGAAAATTCATACTTCTTTTCTGAAGGACACTAAATTCTCAAGGCTAAAGTGAGATGAGAATGCAAACATACTTGAATTAGACATTTATATGCCTTCTTATTTAGGGTTATTCATTATTGATTAAGTTATTTAGGGGGATAACAAATTGGCACACCCTTTCATTTTCCTGCTGGGCTAGGTAAACGTGATAATCTGAAGCTCCATCTATTAATCAGGATAAGGCGATACTCAAGTGCTCAAAGAGAAGCTGGCTGCAGGGGGCCACAGTGAAGGGGAATTATTGTACTAGGTACAAGTTAGGCTCTCTGACTTACTATTCCTTACAGTTCAGAGATCCTTCAATACTTTGATAAATTTGCAATCTCATTAGTCCTCCTCAACCTTCATGATTCTTCTCCAGGTTCACCTACAGATCCTCTTCAGGGAATATATGCAATGTGATGGAAGTATTCCCATAAATGTTTTTACATATCATGGGTAGAAATAGAGCAATCTGGCTATCATCCCTCAATCTCATTCCTGACTAGCCCATCTCATCTTCTTTTGGTATTATAATCCATCCCCTTTGGTCCATTCATCAACACCCTTCCCTACCACTTCTTGGTTGTAAATCATTAGAAAGATGCCGTAGCCTATTTGCAACCACCACAATTCTATATTAGCTCTAAGGTCACCAACAGCTGTGACTCTTCAGAGATTGGATGTTCAAGGTTTAGCATCCACACAGCATCACCAGGAAAATGCTTGCAAGTTTTTTGTTATTGTTGTTATTGTTTTTTGCCAGGGAACAGCTTGTTATCATTAAAAACACTGCAGTTTTCCAAATGCAATCCATATGGCTCTATTCCTCCTATAAATTCTGGGTCCAAATCACTGTGCATATGCATTATCCACCCCGAATGTGCTGATATAGCAACTCGATGGTCTTTACATCAATCCAACTGCAAGCCATCCACTTCCTGATTCTATCTTCCCTCCAGGGCCTTCCCAGAGAGCTCTGAGAATCCTTTATTGGCCCAGAATCCAGCCATCTGTCTCCAAACTGTCTTCTCTCCATAGCTTCTTCAGTGAGGTCTGCATCATTCCAGATTCGCTGCCTACCTCATAGACTGTGGCGTCACCAGAGCCATATCTGGACCAGATCCCCTCCCACTGCCACTTCCTCATGGCCAGCCTTCTCAGGCCATACTTTTGTTGGATCCTGCCTTCAATGAAGCAGGGCTTAACATCAGCACTATCATGAGGTAACTGAACTATCTGTTGATCTGCTACTCCAGACCTATCCTCCCTTTTCACTGCATTCTCCAAAGTGCTTACTCTATTATTAACAAACTTGTTTTTATCTTCAAGCTTTAACTTTCTCATTCCTTCCATATTTTGGCACTTGCTAAAATCTGGCTCATTCCCCATAGTACTGCATCCATGACCACTCTTTTCAATGATGGTTATACTCCATATCCCTCCCCCAATAACACAAATAAACTCACTTATCATCTGAGAGGACCTAGAATGCTCCTTGCTCCTCAATGCCACTTCTAGACTCTCCCCATACTACCATCACCCAGCAACCTCTCCTCCTTTGAAATTCAACCTATCTAAATTTATCACCCAATTTAGATCTTGGTGGCCATTATCTATCAGCCTTCAGGAGCTCTCCTTTCTTCCACAAGGAGTTAAGTGCCTGTATTACAATCTTTCTAATTCCTGTCCTCATACAAGGGGCCTCTACAAGGAGCTTTGATGTTCCTTCAAATACCGCAACTTCCCAGTTCCTCAATTTATTCAATTCTCAAGACCTGCTTCTCTGGTCTACCTCAGCTACACACACACACACACACACACACACACACACACACACACACACACACACACACACACACAGAGAAGGAGACTCTGCTATCACTCACACTTGCATATTCATGAACTCTGAAATTCTTTTATCTGATCAAAACCTTTAATATCCCATCTTTTCCTATATTTTAGTACCCCTAACCCTCTTTTCCATTCTCACTTCTCAGTTCTTTCACTGACCATCATCTTTGCACTGCCTATCCTGTTTCCCTCCTTTCCTATCCTGAGCCCTTGGTGAATAAGTTCAACTCCAAACTATGCTTTAAACTCAAATCTGTGGCCCTACTATTCATGCTCCTTGACATCTCACATCCCTAAGAAATCTTCCCCCACTATCTCCTCTTTCATAAACTTCACATGAAGAAATAAATGATCCTTCTTGTCATGGCAACTCTCCCCTTCACAATATGCACCCTTGAAACCTCTTCCATCTTGTCTGGCAGACTGTCCCCTCTACCATCCCTACTATAATTTTCCACCATTCTTTCGCTAATAGGTCATTTCATTCTCTGGTGTCTACAAACATAACATATATCCCCCACCCTTAAAAAAAACACACTCGTGAAAATCTCCATTATCTGCCATCCTATTTGTCTACACAACTCTTTTTGAAAAAGCCCCCACTTCTCTCCTCACTTTTAAACACTCTGCAGTCTAGCTTCTGGCTCGATCTTTAATGGAAACAATTCTCTCCAAAATTACCAGGGATCTCTTATTTGCCAAATCTAATAGTCTATTCTCAGTCCTCATCTCTGGGTCTCTCTGCCACTGTCAAATCACCCTCTCTTCTTTGGTGGCATTGCTCACTCCTGATCTTTCCACTGGTCACTCCCTCAGTTTCCTTTGTTAGACCTTCATATGTAATTAGATGGCTCAATGGATAGAGAGTCAATCCTGGAAATGGGAGATCTTGCCTCAGATACTTCCTAGCTGTATGATCCTAGGCAAGTCACTTAACCCTAATTGCCTACCTCTTACCACTCTTTTGTCTTGGAACCAACACTTAGTATTGATTTTAAGAGAGAAGACAAGGGTTTAAAAAAAAAGACTTAAGTCTTTTCCAAGTCTAATTTTCTGTGTTTCTCCTATTTGCATAAATATGGTTGTACACAACTTATAATACTATGAAGGGAAGGGGATGGGGTAGGAGAAAAGCATTCTTATTTATCCAACACACAGTACATTTGTGCCCATTTTATAGAGCTATTTACATTATTAGAGAGATTTATAGGTGTTGTAATATTTGCTTTTATGTCATATTGTTGATCATATCTATAATTTATGTGAGCCACAGTCCTTACTCAAAACCGTAATCCTGAATTATAACACTATCCCTCTGGGAAAATACAATGCACTGTAGATGACCTGGCTTCCAGGAATGTACTGTTGCAAAAAGTGAGGACTGCCTGTCCTGGATAATAGCCTAAGTACCTGCTGCTCATGGTGACTTAGGATTATTGGCCCTCAGCATCTCAAACACTTCTGTAGAATCCAACATAGAGAAATTTCTGTTCTCTCCAGGGGCTGTTGCTAAAACTTGCCATGAAGATAATACCAAACCTTTCCCTTGATGCTGCCTGTTGATTTAACTGCTCACTTTCAAATTTCCAAAATAGGAAGGTTAATGTAATCCCAGTGTCCATTCTCCTTTCTTGGGTCCAGAACATAACTGCAACACAATGGAGTAAGACTGAATGCTAACCATGTTAACAAAAATGGCATCTGGTGCCAAGCATTTAAAGAGATTTTCCAGTCTTGAGGCATGAGTGTCACCTGATGGTTGGCCTGCTTTCCTTCCTGATTCACAATGTTCTTCTGTGACTTAGCTCAACCTTTTTCACTGCAGTACAAGATAGAATGAAAGGGGCTACAGAGCTGAAGATCTACCTCCTGTTCCTTATTCCAATACCACGCAGGAAAAATGTAACAGTTCTGTCAATTGCCACACCTCCTGTTCATTTAGCTATAGTATGAGGTGCATAGAAGTTTGGTTTGCTTCTCAAGCACTCAGGAGAGTTCCTTCTTTCATATGCCTATAACATAATACAATAAAATCCATCAGTAAAACTGTAATAGGGAACACTTTGGCATCAGGAAGGGATCAAGCCAGATTCAAGAGAAGAAAGTATTCTGTTGTGGAAAGAGAACAAGATGTTCAACTCTTCCACTATTGGATATAAAGCCCAAGGAGGTCAGCAACAGAAAGTAAAGTCCTTATATGTAACAAAATATGCATAATAGAATGTTTTGCTCTACCAAAATCTAGAAACAAAATGAGTGCCTATCAATTGGGTAATAAATAAAACAGGCAGACATATGGAGGCAATGAATATGATCAATTCAGAAGAATGTAATAATTTTTAAAAATTTCAAAACAAGAAAATATACATGACAATGGAAATGAACCAATAAAAATGTTCATATTAATTGCAATGAACAATATTAGAAATGGGATACAGAAAATGAAACTGTACACAGAAGGATGGGGGAACCCAGGAATGTAAAATGTTACATATGATCAGTTTTTGGCTAAACTGATTTTCTTTGTTACAAAGGAAGGTTCCAATGGGAAAGGAGATCCAGAATGGCTCTTAAAAGACAAAATGCACATTATGAAAAAAAGAAGAAGAATGGAGTCAGTTTGGTTACTCAGTGGTTGGAGAGCCAGACCTGGAGACAGGAGATCTGGGTTCAAATTTGACCTCTGACACTTCCTAGCTATGTGACCCTGGGCAAGTCACTTAACCCCCATTGCCTAGCCCTTATCACTTTTCTGCCTTAAAACCAATACATAGTATTGATTCTCAGCCAGAAGGTAAGGATTTTAAAAAAAAGTGAAAAAACATAGCCCCAAGCATCAGAATACCTAGATTTTAGCTTTAAGCTCAGCCACTTTTGAGCAGACCTGGGATGGGTCAGTAATTTTGACCATTAATAACATTGTTAGTCCTAGTTTGGAGAGATCTGCTAGTATTCATAAACCACTGTCATTGTGAGTATATTGCAAGCAAAACAAACACTTCCAACATGAAGCATCCCCTGGGAAAGAGGAAAGATGTGGGCAGTTGTATCTATGCCACACACTGGAATTCTCACAAGTATACCCACTGCCAAGTAAATAGCAGTGAGTAAAGGGTGTTAGTAGAAAGTCTTTTGCCATCTTTGAAATGTAATGCCTTTCCTAGCTCAAATTTTACTAGATTATAAGCTCAATGTGGACAACAAACTTGTCACATCTTTTTAGCTTCACTCATACTTAGTTCAGTGCTCTGGTGACTGGTTATTTAATGAAATGATAGTTGAATTGCCAAAATTTTTAAATTGACAACTATCATTTTGGAAAATAAAATAGCATGAATAGTTACCAACTGCCACCCGCAAGACAGGAGAGATAAAGAAAGAGGGAGGGAGGAAAAAGACAGAGACAACAGAAATAGAGACAGAGAAATGGCATGTATCAAGTGATTAAAGCCACTGCCATCACCTCCTTTTAGGCAGCCACAAAAAGCCTGAAGCCAAGAACCCTGAAAATAGCAGTAATCTCCAGATCATAGCCCTGATTCCAAACTTGTGTCTGAAGACATCCCTGAGGCGGGGTCTGTTTTCCTCACCACCACTCCTACCATTAACCAACTGTTACTGACAACTGAGTAATCCCCAAGAAACCTGGAAATGGGTGCATCTCCCAAGACCACTGGTCATCTTTATTGCTAACTAAGGTATATACTCCATCCACCTCTACAATTGACTGCCTTGCCCACCAAAGAATGGTTCTGGACTCAGGGGATCCTGGCTGACTAGTGAGTCTCTTGTCAAGAACCACCATACTTTCAGGAACCCCATCTAATCTGCTCTCTTCAGTTCCTTCTCATTGGTCAGTTTGCTCTACCTCTATTCTGGATACTATGCTCCAATGTAAATATTCCCAAAGAAGCTCCTGTTTATGTTCTTATGCCTTATCCTATTTAAGATATAACATCCATGAGAGAAGAAGCTATCCGGTTTTCTTGTCTTTTTTTTTTAATCCCCAGTGTGTAGTTTAAATAGTTTATTATACATAATAAAAGTGATGTTTACTATGCTTGGCACATAGTAAACACTCAATAAATTCTTTATCTGGCTCTTTTCAGCACAACTCTGACAGCCAATGGCTCAGGAAACAACTCCTATGGAAATGTGACCTAGTACTAGCTTCTATAGTTACCTGCCTCATCAGTAGCCACGGCTACCAAAGATGTAGGAAAACAAGATTCTCTAAAGATTTGATTCTGTAAAATAGCACAGAATCAGAGACATTTTTTTATCAGTGGAAGTGATATTATGGAACATGCATTATCATCTGTTCTGTCATCATACCCTAAGAACCAGGAAAACTTTCCATCTGACTTGAAACTTAAACCTGTTGTCTCCCCTCTCCCCATCAGAAAGGAAGCTCTTAGAGAGCATGAACTGTCTCCATTTTTCTACTTGAATTTCTGGGGCTTAGTGCACAATGCATTACATTTGAATATTCTGTCACTTCTCTCAGGGTTCCATTCCTAATTCTCCAGATGCCTTTCTCCAAAAAGCACCAGTAGCAGCCTTCTCTCCCTGGAAGAAGCCTCTTTCCCTGTGGATACTTCCTCGGATTGGTCAGTTCCTCCTGGAACCTCCATTTAAAGGAAGTGTCCAAGCCATACAGGTTTATTCTTTCACTCCTCTCTGGGACTCTGCTCTTGACTCTCCAGATCTTTCTCCACCAATCTCCCGCATAGGTACCTTATATGTTGATTTTCCATATCAGACCACCATAAGTTTGATGTGGCATAATTTTTTTAAAAGATATTTTATTTTCCCAAACACATGTAGTAACAATTTTCCACATGTTTTCTGAAGTTATAATATCTAAATTGCTGCCCTTCCTCCTTGCCTTTCTGAGATGGTAGGCAATTTGATCTGGGTTATACATGTATTTTGAGAGCATAGTCTTTCTTTATGTTTTTATTTGTATTCTCAGTACTTAGCACAGTAGCTAGCATATAGTGTTTAATAAATAAATGCCTGTTGATATAGTAAACACTTGATAAATGCATGTCCAATGACCCTCCCAGACTTTGGTAAGGTTTAAAGACAGAAAGCACGAAATATTTGGAAGTTGCTCATCTGCACTCAAGTCTTGTTCCCCTTCTGTTCCTTTGCCAATAAGAGACTCCGAACTTTAAAAAACCTGGGAAACCCTGAACTCCAGAGCTTTTTGGTGATTAATGAGCAGAAAATTTAGGAATTGCAATGGATGACTACCATAAATTAGATTAAAGAGGTTCTTAAATAGATAGTTTGAGATGCAACCCAAGAGAGTTCAGGAGTTAAAAACAGGTGCAAGGACACTAATGCAAGCAAGTATACAGGACCCCTAAAGGAAGAAGAGGAGCAACTAACCCTGTAAACTATCCTCAGTCTGTAATTGTAGTGCATAAAACTGGGATGATATTAAGTACTGGACTTTGCAGGAACTGGGAGTAAAATTCAGAGGGTGGGAGAGGAAGGGAAACAGAGCTCTCTTGAAGGAGGACAATAACCACTGCCTTGCTAAAGGTTTCCTCTGTTCTTTCATGACTTCAACAAACCTGTTCTATCATCAATGCTTTTGTTTTGCTCAGTGCTTGCCAAGTCTTCCTAGGCCCTTTGATTCATGAGCCAGATTTTGATATTGCTGGGAGGTGACCCTGAGTGGGTACAAAATGAGACAGAGAGCATTAGAGAGAAGTCTCCAAGACTAAAACCAGTTGATTTATCCTAAGTCAGGGTCTGACACTTGTGTTACCTTTGTATTCAAGAAGTTCCAGGAAAGAAAGAACATTATGATCAGAAGAGGAAACAGGTCAACCTCATGCCAAAAATGTGACATATGTAGACAGCCTGACAACTAAACAGTCTTCCCCACCCCCAAGTATTAAAAGCATAAGATCAAAAGCTAGTGTTTTCACCTACTTTGTTTTTCCAGGCTAGATCTCTATAGAAGATCAATACAGAAAGACCCAAAAGGACAGAGACAAGAACAATGATGGATGAAAAGGTGTGGTAAGGTTTTGAACCATACCAATGGAGAAACTAACCACACAAATGAAATCATGGATCTATCAAAGTAAGCATTATATCAACTATTAAAAGTTCTACAAGTCTGCGTGAAGAATTCTGCCATTCTTGCATCTTCCACTACCAATTTATCAATGTCTAATACACATTAACTGAATGGGTAGAAACCAATGCTGTATGGCTAAAATGATGCACACTATAATCACCAAATAATTAAGATGGCAAAATCAAAAGAGAATGGATTTAGAGCTGGAAGACTTTGGAGGTCAATGAAGAGAACATGGAATATTGCTGTATGAAAAGTGAAATATAGCACCGTGAATAAAATGTTACTTTTAGAATAATAAATCAAGTGCCTGTTATATGCCACGCACCATGCAAAACAGAAGAGAAGAAAAACAGAAAACATGGTTTTGAATGCTGAATCTGGCACTTACTTGCTGTGTGATTCTGGTCAAATTATTTCATTATTTAAACTTTATGTGCCTTGTCAGTATGAGGAGGTTGAACTAGATGGCTTGCAGGTTCCTTCTAGCGTTAAAGTTATGACTCTGTCAGTTCCAGAATATTACCAATGATGACACAACATATGAAAGAAAAAAAGGTCATCCTAGAAATGAATAATCAAAGAAGTTAGGACATCTATGTGGCAAGAACTAGCCTAAGCAATGAACTAGTACTGACAAAATGTTAAAAGACTTAGAGAAAGACCTCAAATACATTGGTCAATCTTTTAGGGAGAATTTACAAGCATGCACATGTCTCTAACCCTTCTTGCTGGGAAGGACAAAGCAGGGAGAATTCTGAGCTGCAGTAAGCTAAGCCAATTTGCTTTTCACACAAATTCCAACACCAATTTTGTGAGCTCCTGGGAGCAGTGAGCTACAAGGCTACTAAGAAGAGGTGAGTTGATCTAAGTTGGACAAACAGAATAGGTTAATGTTGTTGATGTTCAATAAAAGGATCTAGACTATCATGAATAGCCATTGTACTTCTGGCTTGATGAGGTAGGCTGACCCAGTCTCAAAAAGAAAAAGAAAAATTATGAGAGGATATGGACAGGAATTATAAATGAGATGGGATGGTTTGCCATATGGACCATTAGAAGTTATACTTGAACTTATGAGTTCATTGATTCACTGAAGCATTAACTAAGCACCCATGTGCCACAATTAATGTCAGAAACCGAGACCTAAGAAATTGGAACTCTTCCAACCTAGTTGATTTCAGCTATATACACCCTCCCTCCCTCTAAATTATCTTACAATTATTCTCATCTGAAATTTCTTTGTATATATCTTACATTTACTTTAATATATACAACACGTTTCATCCCATTAGGATCAAAGCACTGAGAAAGCAGAAAATATATCAATTTTGTATGTTCTTCAACACACAGAACAGTGTCTGGCACACAGTAGGCATTTAACAAAAGTATAAATGCACACAATCTGGCTAATATGCTATGAGAAAAGAGCCAGCATGATTGATGGTTTCATAAGTATTAGAAGCAGAGTACAAACTGACCTAAAGAAGAAAGTTCATATGAACTATTTGGAGCTGTTGAGGCCTCAGGAGGTTGTCTGGTGCAACTCTCTCGTTTTACAGATGATGAGACCATGATTCTAAGAAGTTAAATCAAGTTAAAGTACCAAAGAGGGTACATAGATTTCCTTTCTTTGATTATGGATGCCTTCAAATGTGTTTTAAACAACATATGCAACATGATACAAAAACTTAGGAGTTGTTTTTTAAAAGGGCTGTATTTTCACATTGTTAAGATGGTCAGTTTACATACTCAGTTAAAAAAAAAAACCAGTCATACAGAGTCTTAAACTGGAAAAATGGAAAGGCCCTGAGGGTAACAGTTTCCAAAAAAAAAAGAAGAAATATCAACTAGAGACAGTGAGTTATCATGAGCTCATAAGAGATTGGTCAATTAACTCCCTTCCTATTTACCCTTCATACCTTCGACATTTCCTTGCCCTCAAAAAATTATTCATTGTTATATTAAAATTGTAATGTGAAAAATGTCATTAAAGCTTTCCAACCAGGTTTCAGCAAGGTTTTGAAATTTTTCAACATTAAGATACTACAAAGAAAAAATTTTTATGGAGAGTTGGAAATTGTGAAGTCAGCTGCTTGAGGAAACATTCCTCTTTCTTAGGAATTTTGTTTAAAAATTACTTACAATGAAAAAAGAGGAACTAGTAAGACTATAAAATCTAGACAAAAATAGAGTTTTGTCTGTCATGAATACTTTCCCTATAAAGAAAAAGAAAAATAGGTAATAGACAAATTGCCATTAAGGCAACAATTAATGTTCAAGGGGCAGCTAGGTCACTCAATGGATAGGGAGCCAGGTCTAGAGATAGAAAGTCCTGGGTTCAAGTATGGCTTTAGACATTTCTTAATTGCATGACCTTGAGCAAGTGACATAACCTCGATTGCCTATCCCCTACCACTCTTCTGCCTTGGAACTTATACTTAGTATTCTAAGACAGAAGGTAAATGTTTTTAATTGTTTTTTAATAATTCTTCACTCCCAAGGAGTAAAGGTAAACATGCCTCTTTTCTTCCAATAGAAAGATGATGGACTACAAGTGCAGAATGATAAATGTTCTATAAGTATAAGGCTTGGTCAATGTATCTGTTTTGCCTAAGCTTTTTTTGTTGCAAGTAAGGGTTCTATTGAAAGAGAGGTATTATGTGAATTTAATATAAAATATACCCCCTTATAACATTTGATAGTGACATCCTTTGACTGGCCACACATGTGTACTATGACTTCCTGGAAGAGGTTGGCTGAAGCACATGTGTGACTACCTGGCATCCTGGCAGAAGTCCCCATAGAATAGGTGAGGAAGTCAGAACCTGGGACCCAGACCGTCCAATCAGAGAGGCCCTAGTTGGGAGTGACATCACTGGCTATAGAAGAAAGGATGGAGCAGTAGTTTGCTCTCTTTTTGGAGGGACTTTCCCTTCCTACTCTGGAGCATTTAAGCAGAGCTGGAGCAGAGGAAGCACAGCACGGCTTGGAGACTTTTAGTGAGAGTGGCCTGGTGATTCTCTCCCTCACCTTTACTAAAAAATAATTATAAATTAATATACAGTCTCCAAGGTATTTTAATCATTACAGTAATGGGAAATGATAGTAATATTTGTATTTTTTAAAAGTATCAACAATTTTAAAAGAACATTCTTCTCAAATACTATAAAGTATTGATATGCTGAAACTTGATACATATAACATGATTTATATATTTATGAATTCAAAAGATGGATTAAACACCCCTAGATATACTCTGGAAAAGCTAAAACTAAGCAAATCAACCAAATATTAAAATTATACTGATCAATCAGGATATATTGCATAATGGTGATGAAATTCATTTTGATATTATATAACAACCCTATTTTTACATTCTTACATCTTTTTGAGCTACTACTTGTGATTACTGGTTGAATGAAAGTAGATACACTCTCAAAGAGGGGTTTGCAATGTCAGCAAGACTCTTCCCTGCTCTCCCCATTAAAACAAACAAACAAAAAAACCTTCTCTGTCATCTAATATAGCTTCAGCCTACCTGGACAACTGGACAACTTAAGTAACAAAGAACATACAATCACATTAGCTTTGATTGAGTTTAATGACAGAACTACAAAAGTTGATTCAGAAATGATTCCCGCAGTTGTCAGTTTTCTCTGGTCTCTTCCGTTTTTTGAAGATAGTCAGTATTCAGGGTATTCAATGTTTTACCAACTCTCTTTTTGAGAAAATGATCCACAATACATAGCTAGGAGACTCCTACTATCTTTTAGTCTCTTCTTTCTTAAGCCAGAACTATATATTTCCAACATATTTTGTATATATAAAACAGTATGAATCAGGAAATATATCAGGAAATAAGACATATCAATCCCGCAGTGAAATTAGAGCATATAATAAGCTGGACAACTCAAGTGGCAGATAAAATTCATAACATTACAAAAGGACATTAAAAAAACCTCCAATATGTTGGGTAGGTCCTCTCTGAAAACTTATGAAAAGACAAAGGCAAGAATCTCAAAGGATAAGAAAGTACTGGGATAGTAATCTAAAGGAATTGAGAAAGCATCTATATTTCACTAAGTTAATGAAGTACAGAAATTTTTAACACACAGAAGAGATTTCTTTTTTTAAATCTGTTAGCTAGGAACTGAAAATGTATCACTGTGTCAGACTGAACAGTTTAGTAATGCTAAGAGCCCCTAATGAAGACAGCAATCAACACATACATAAGTATATATTGTATTTCCATTACTCCTAAACTATTAGTCTATTTTTATTCATTTATTTGGTGTTTTATGTGGTGACATGTATCACAACAAATTCAAAATTTAAATGACTAAGGAAGCTTTTGGAAAGATTTCTACAGCCTTGAAACTATGAGGAAGTCTCAAGATTATTCACAAATGTATTAGAAGCATACACATATTTCTGCATGTTGAAAGTTGGAGGAAGGATGGGGAAGACTATTACAAAGAAGCATTACAAAGTAAAAATGAACACTTCTGCCCAGTCATCCCCACATCACACACCCCCCAAAAAAATTCCACAACCAAATACTTGAAATTGTTATTATCAGAGAATATAAATATTTCATTTAAGAAAGTATAATATTTATCATTAAATCAATTTTAAATTATACTCTTCAACAAAGTTAAGGAATATAAAACATTTATTTTACGATTGTTAAAATATGTATGTTTTGGTTCAGACTAATGATTTCATAGGTAAGAGATAAGCAATCTAATCTCTAGAGAGCTGATTGGGGCCATTAAGAGATTTAATGACTTGACAATGATACCTAGTCAGAGTCAGAGCTTAAAAGCAGATCTAACCAACATTGTGTCCTTCCTTCAAAATATATCATATCACTTACACTAAAATTACCTTTTATAAGCAGTATGGCATAGTGGTAGCCTTGGAGTCAGAAAGACCCAAGGTTCAAATTTTGCTTCTAACATATACTAGGTCTGAGACAATGACCAATCACACTCTTTTTCAGACTCAGTTTCCTTTTTTTTTTAAACCCTTATTGGGTCCAAGGCAGAAGAGCAGTAAGGATTAGGTAGTGGGGGTTAAGTGACTTGCTCAGGGTCACACAGCTGGGAAGTGTCTGAAGCCAGATTAGAACCTATGACCTCCCATCTCTAGGCCTGGCTCTCAATCCACTGAGCCCCCCAGCTGCACCCCAGACTCAGTTTCTTTATCTGTAAAATTGGGATAATACCTATGACCCAATATTTTGTCAGTCTCCAGTAATATTATTAACAATAATAATAGTATTACTAATACTACTATATTGACACATACTAATAATAACAAGTATTAACATATATTAATACTAAAAAAGAACTTTTATCTGTAATTGTGAGCCTGCTCCATTTTACTCAATTATCATACAAATATACAATTTCACAGAAAGGGACTTTAGTGGCCATCTAGTCCAATCCATCCATGAAAGGAATCCCAGCTATAAAATTCTCAATGAGTCGTCACCCAGACTCTGTTCAAAGACCTTGGGGGGCAGAGGGAGATAGAAATCCATGACATATCTATAAAAAGGGAAGCTGAGTTTTATGATCTCTAAACCCCCTTTGCAGGTCTTAATGCTGTGATCTTACTACCTTTTCTTGTTTGGAGTAAGAAATAATCAGCAGGTATTTATGAAGTGTCTACTCTGTGCTAGCTAGCCCTACAGTTGGTGCTGAGGATTCAAATCAATAACAAAATCTCTCAAAAATGACATATTCCTGGGATGAGAAGGACAGCGGTGACAAGGGCAGATATGCATATTTGCTGTCTAGTTATTCCAGGTATGTTTAACTCTTTGTGGCCCCATTTGGGTTCGTTTTTGGTAAAAACTCTGTAATCATTTCCTTCTCCAGAAATTTTACAGATGAAGAAATTGAGGCAAGATGAGTCTTCCTGACTTTAAACCCAGCACTCTATCCACTACAAACTGCCCATGAATACAAGATACCATCAAAATGGAGATATCAGCATGTGAGTATTAGGATAAGGAAAGGTCGTATACAGAGCATGCCCAGGGGACATCAGAAATAGCAATTTGGGATTACTTAACCCTAATCCTGAGATCTATATTCAGCTTAATTCCAGCATCCCTGAAAGTAAATAAAATAAAATGTAAAACACAGAGGGGGAAAACTCCTACTTGTCAGCAAGGCCTTCCAACTACAACCCAAACAAATATCATCTTGGAATGAAAAACTGAAAACAATTTAACACGTTAAGAGTCAAAAACTGCGATATACAGCATTGAAGCAATTCAGGGGGGTCAGAATTATAACTCAAGTTTTTTTGATTCCCAGACCTTAAGCTGTTCCCCAGCTACTATGGTTTCACCTGATTCCTTTGTTAATACACACACTTCACAACATAAATAGGACAATGAAACACTACATAATTGTAATGGACAAGTTGAGCAGGTCAAAGTATTTTCACAAAGATGAAGATACTTCAGAGAATCAACTCTGCTCCTAAATCTGAAGGACTCATTCAGTGGCTCATTTCTCAAGAGCCTTTCCATGGGACCACCATTTCTGGGTCAGAAAAAGTAGCAACAAATAGGATCCTAATGTGTGATATGGTGAACCCTAGGACACTCAGAAACTTGGGCTAGAGATGCCATGATCCATACCAATTTCTCATCTTAACATTAAAAGTCCTCCACATTAGGCAGCTAGCACAGCAGACAGAACACCAGGCCTGGAAAGGGGGACCTGAGTTCAAATCTGGCCTCAGATACTTTTTCTAGATATGTGACCCTGGACAAGTCACTTAACTCACTTAACCCTAATTTCCTAACCCTTTCTTGTAATGGTTAGGAAAAAAGTCCTCTACAATGTAACTCCAACCTAGTTTCAGTTAAACCTCAGTATTCCCCTTTGAGCATTCTATATTCCAACCAAACTTGTTTAGCAGCTGTTCTTCAAGCTTAAAGTTATATATTCTGCCTTTTTTGCATTTGCACAAACTATTCCCTACAAGATTGGAATGTATTCCCTCTTCATCTTTTGCTCTCAGAATATTTAATCTACCCTCAAGGCTTAGCTCATGGGCCACCTCCTTCAAGAAGTTTTACCTAATCCTTCCCAGTTGTTAGCAGCATCTCTCTCCACTTTTGTTCAACTCGTTCTTATCTGTGTACAAGCTATGTCCATTGAGTAGAATGCAAGCAAGCCCTCTAAGGACAAGGAAATTTCTTCCATTTTCTTCTTTGTAACTCCAGCACCTAGCACACATATAGACTTAATAAATGTTGCTGAATTGAATTCATCCTCAAAAAGAAAGTCCTGAAAACTTGTCAACTACCATAAATAATGTAGGGCAATAGAGTCACTGTCCACTGAACTGGATTTCCTATTCAACAATCTCTCAATTATTTATGCTCATAAAAAGATATAGATAAAGATAATTCAATAGCATAATAGATTTAATTAAACCTACTAGTTTAAATCTTCCTAAATGGGGGTGGGGATGTAGGAAAACCAAAAAGCATTAAATGAAAAGGAAATAGTATAAATAGAGGTGCTTATAATGTAAAAAACCCAAAGTATAATTGGGGAAAGAATTAGTTTTATTGTAAATTCAACCAATGATGTATGAAAATTAAGACTGGAAATGCCAGTTGCAACTGAATCATGGCAGCAAGGAAGGAAAGAAGAAAGATAAATTTTGTTTTAGACACGTCAAAATTGAGATGATGATAGGAAATCTAGGTGAGATATATATATCAAGAAGGCAATTAGAGGGGGAAGCTGGGTAGCTCAGTGGACTAAGAACCAGGCCTAGAGACAGGAGGTCCTAGGTTCAAATCTGACCTCAGCCACTTCCTAGCTGTGTGACCCTGGGCAAGTCACTTGACCCCCATTGCCTAGCCCTTACCACTCTTCTGCCTTGGAGCCAATACACAGTATTGACTCCAAGATGGAAGGTAAGGGTTTAAAAAAAAAGAAGGCAATTAGAAAAGTAAAAAGTCAGCACTGGAGATCTAAAATTTGAAAGCATCCATAAGGAGAAGACAGTTTATGCTATAGGAATGAATTAAATCAATATAACACCTATATGAATTAAATCAATATAACACTACAATATAATAACTTTACCAGAGTAAAGATCACCAGGGAAAATAATCAAGATAGAATAAAGGGGAAATCAAGCACAGCATCTTTGGGAACTATGTTCATTTAGGGTAAAAGAAAAAGTCAAAAGAGGTGACAGAAAAAGAGAGATCACCGATAATATCATCACAGAGTCATGCTGAAAAACAAACTCCCTTCTGAGTAGTGAACCTTGAAAAAATTCCTAGTTGCCCCCAGGAAAGAGAAGAGGAACCAAGGGCTGATGGTAACCCAGGCAATAGAGGAGACAAAAGATAAATACAGAGTGTGGCATGGGTACAAATGAGGAAGCACCCTGTGGAGAAAGGACAGTAGCAAGGCTAACAGTTGTAGGAACAGACCAGAAGGAGCCTGGAAATTCAGTTTTCCCCTGACCCTGTCTCCTCTGTGATCTAATAGGACTTATGCATTAAAGAAAAATTATTTTGGCAATAGTGTGAAGATAGTCAGAGAAAGGAGATCAGTTAGGAGATTAATGCAATTGACCTTATGCTAGAGGCTTGAACTAGTAGGATAACAGTGGAAATAAGAGAGAAATTGCACTCCAGAACCTAAAGTTGGTGAGAGAGAATGGAATTAATCAAAGGAAAGAGAAAGAATTCAAAAGAAGCTAAAAAAGACTAGTTAAATTCACCCAACTATGGTATTAAGCACACTGAAAATCAAAACAAAAAGTAAATAGCACAAACATGCAGAAGACCAAAGGTGAATCCGACAGCTCTGAAAGAGAGAAAGAAAGAAAGAGAAAGAATGGAAGGATAGAAGGCAGGGAGGGAGGCAGGGAGAGAGAGAGAGAGAGAGAGAGAGAGAGAGAGAGAGAGAGAGAGAGAGAGAAAGAGAAAGCTACCAGAGGAACAGGAAAATGGGACAGCAATGAAATTTTAGTTTGTTGCTTTTATGGGCAACTGGGATGCAAACAAGCCTAGAAACTTCATTTACTTGTTTGGTGATGAGTTATGTAAGACTTGTAAACTGGTGACACATAAATAGTTATTTACAATTAAAAGAACATATAAGGATCAAATAAAACATATGAAAGGATTCTACAAACTTTAAGCATTACCACAAATGCAAGGTAAGCAAGAAGCTGAAATAAACCATCAATGCCCTGAATAATTTAGAGCTATCTGCTACCCAGGTTCCAAAATCATGTCATCATGGGCACCAAGAAAGATTTCTGTCTCTGATCAGACTCAGAGAGTGGCTGTTCCCCTGTATTCCCATATCTGAAGTAAGAGGAAAATGGAAAAAAGTCAGGAAATCCAAGTTATATTTGAGGAGAGAAGTAATGATGTATACCATACAGCTCCAGAATTCATTCCTTTAATCATATGACAAATCGGTAGTATTTAATTACTACTACTAATTATTATTATTATAATCATTATTATCATAAAACCACTCATTCCTAATAAAGTCTTTGTGTAATGCTCAGAGGTGACCCCGGAATTTCCAAGGCTGTGCCAACAAGTCACAAATTTTGCCAAGTCCTAGACAAGCTAGAAAGTCCTTGAGGATGTGCCTGGTACCAGACTGTGTGGCTGTCTCCTGAGGACCTGAATGCACTAAGCTTTGAGAAGCTCAGGATCAGAAGACCATCCATTAGATGATTAATATTTTGGCTACAGCAACTTTTTTTTTTAAACCCTTACCTTCCATCTTGGATTATCAATACTGTATATTGGGTTCCAAGGCAGAAGAGTGGTAAGAGCCAGGTAGTGGGGGTTAAGTGACTTGACCAAGGTCACACAGCTAGGTCATGTCTGTCTGAGGTCGGATTTGAACCTAGGACCCCCCCCCCCAATCTCTAGGCCTCTGAGCTATCCAGCTTCCTCCCTATAGCATCTTCTGAAACTATCTCCAAAGGAAGAGAGGATTTGTGATCAACCTTGATGGAAGGAATTCCCATTGCAATAATAACTATAAAAAAGAATCACAGCTTTTCTTAAGCACTGAAAAAGAATAAATTCCCATTTAGATAGCACTTTGTTTACAGTGTTTTCTTAACAACTCTGTCATAGAGGTAGTGCTGGCATAATCAGCCTTATTTGGGTTACATGATTTGATTTGCCCAAGTATACAGCACACATGTGGCAGGGATGAGACTTGACCCAAGGGTTTGGCTCAAAGTGCTTTGCTCTCTCCATGATATCACCTTTGTCTTAAGCCAGTTGAAGAAGGGGGAAAGAGGGAGGAAAGGGAGCTGAAGGCATGAAAGTTTGAGAAATGGAGTTTTATGTAACTGAAAAAGTATGGAAGAGATTAGTCATAGAATCACATATTTAGAACTCTGAGAGACCCATCAAGTCCAACCCTTTTCTTTTATAGGTAAGAAAATTGGGGCTCAGAAAGATTCTATGACTTTCTTAGGGTCACACAACTAGTAAGTGTCTGAGACAGGATTTGATCTCAGATCTGACATCAGAGCCCATTGGAACCACTACAACACACTGTCAACCAAGTATGTGATTATGGAATACAAGTGATTTCTGGATTTTTCTTTTTTTTGGGGGGGGGGGGGGGGACACTTCCATTGGTGGCCCCAGTTCAAAATGAGTTGTAATTTCTTTCTACAATAGCATCTCATTTTATCCAGAGTTCACTTGTGCTAAACTATCTATAACACAAGGGGAAAACCAGGAAGCAAGCCAAAAAGGGAAGAAAAAAAGAAAGCCTTTAAGTAGTCAAAAGAGAGATCATAAAAAATAATTCGTGAATTCATGTCTTTGTCTCCTAGCAGAACTCTATACATCTTAAATCACAACCTGTTTCCTCTTATATTTGGCATGATTTTAACAAGGATGGCTGCATGATTTGCACTTGTAGGATAGACTGGAAATAGGTGGAGTCAAGAAGAAAGCAAACAAATGATTACTATTCTCTATAGATTACAGTTAAAATGAATTACAATGGAAGAGAAGATATCTTTAAAGAACAAGTTCAAAAACAGCCTGAGGACTTTTTTGTGATGGTCACACAATCTCCCTACTTCTATGGCCTCCAAAGACATCACCAAACACTACACATATAACAGAACACTGATAACTATCCTAGGATGTCAACAAAAAGTTAATTATATGACATTGAATATAATTAGCAAGGCAGAGAAGTGTATATATACATGTATGCACACACACATATACACATAAATGTTTTATATGTGTAAAACATTGTGTGTTAAGATTTCCTTCCAAATGTTTAAATATCCAGACTTGCTATTTAAAGATTAAGTTTCAGTTTTCTGGAAAATTCAGCAAACCTAGGACAAAGGAAATATCATTGTATTTGTGTCCATGTTTTATTCAGCACAAAAATTGGTTCCTTTCTAATTCAGGAACTCCAGGGGAATATATTTTGTTGTTCAGTTGTACTGGTTCTTCATGACCCTGTGGATCACTGTACACCAATGCTGTCCATGGGGTTTTTTTGGACAAAGTGGTTTGCCATTTCCTTCTCCAATAGATTTAGGCAAACAGAGCTTTAAGTGACTTTCCCAGAGTCACATAGCTAGTAAGCATCTAAGGGGAAACTTGAACCAATTCTTCCTGACTCCAGGCCTGGCACTATCTACTGAGGCATCTAGTTGCCAATATATTGAACACTTAAACATTCTTCACTCATAGTTTAAAAGAACTCATCTAAAGTCTCTTCTGCTTTTGAGGGAAAAAAATGAGAAACTTAAAGAGTAGTTGAAGAAAATGATTAGAATGCAAATTATAGATGGAAACATTCCTAAAAATGGGGAGTGGAGGGAATCTAGAACTCATTGATCTGTTTAAGTCAACAAAATCTTCAAAACTGAAAAACTACACAAAAGCAAAAGACTTACTTTTATGAGCAGAAAGACTAGATCATCTGGAATCCAATTTTAAAAGAAAAAAAGTTTTTTACTCTATAGCAGTCATTGGCCATCATCTTGCTCAATGATATTACTAATATTACACTGATGATAAACACATTTTTAAAATATTTCTACTTTAAGAGAGTGTCTACAAAAAAATTTCTGCACTTCAACTATAACTTTCTCCCAAATCTGTAGCAAGTCCTTACCTTTCGAGTTCTCATTTTCAATTTCCTACAAGTCAACTATGCCTAATTGTTCCCCATCACCTCATATTCATCATATTCCAAATTAAATTCATCATCTTTTCTTCTAACTTCCCAGGTCTAGTCGATCATGGCGCTTGGTTTCTGGGGTCTTTTAAAGACAACGTTTGACTTTTTTCCACAGCTAAATAGTAAGTCCTTTTAAGCCTTCTTTCATAATGTTACGTAAATCTGTCTTGTTTTGTTTTCCCACTGCCAATACCCTTAAAACCAACAGATTCCAAAAAACTCTCAAATGAACTTCCTGCCTCAACTTTCCCTTCAATCCACAGTGATATGTTGCTGAGTTGTCCCTAAAATATTTCTTTCATCATATTATTTCTCACCTCAAACATTTTTCCATTGCCAATAGGATAAAGTCAAAATGTGTTTAGTTGACATTCAAAGCCCTTAATGATCAGACCTTTTCAGTCTTATCTCTTACTACTGCCCTAAAGCAAACTTTTCTCTTGTTCCACTCAAAAAAATCTTATCTACTTATGAATCTCTCATCCCTGTGTCCCGATCTGTAGCCAAGACCTATAAATTTCACTTTGGGAACATTTTTTCGATATGCCCCCCTTTCTGACACCGCCATCTCTCCAGTACAGCCCTCCCCACCTCACATCTAGACTACCGAGATAACCTGCCTCAAGTCTCTCCTCATGCCAATCCATCCACCATTCAGCTGACAAAGTGATTTTCCCAAGGTGTACAAAGTTGTAGTTGCCCATGCCAACCCCACTAACTCAGTAAACTCCAGCGGTTCCCTATTGTCTCCAGAACCAAATATAAAATCCTCTAATGTTCAAAGTCCTTCCTAATTTAACCTCTTCCTAACTTTCTGGTCTTACACTTTTCTACCAAATGTATTCTTGAATCCAGTGACATTGTTGCATTTCCATCCAGGTTATTTTCTATGGCTATCCTATAAACATGGAATGCTCTCCATTCTCATCTCTACTTCCTCCTTTCTTTCAAGTTCCCACTTAAAGCCCATCTTGTAGGGGGGCCTTTCCCAATTCCCCTTAATTCTAGTGCTTCCCTCTTCTACTTATTTCCTATTTACCCTGTATAGAGCTTGCCAGTTCCTTTTTGTTTGTCTTTCTCCATAAGACTGTGAGCTCCTAGAGGACAGGTCGTTGCCTCTTGTTGTATCCCTAGTGTTTAATACGGAATTGATACATAAGTGCTTGATAAATGTTTATGGACTAACTGTATGAATTCAGTAACCAACTGAATCCATCTTTTTGCTCTCCATTATTCCTCCTCTAGGTTAGAATGTCCTCTCTCCCCCTCCTTACTTTTCCCCTCAAGGCCCCACTCCAATTCTACCTCCTAAAAAAAAAAAAAAAAACTTTCCCTCACTAGTCCAACAGAACTAAACTCTCCCTTCTTTGGATTCCAACAAAACTTAGCATTCATCTAGCATTAATCCTAGCCACCTTATGTGGTAGGGCGGTTTTGTTGGCATGTTTATGTTTTTTTAACACATGTCATTTTCCCCAGTTTTAAATTCCTAAGCTTCTAAAGGGCAAACACTGTACCTCAGACTTTTCTTTTCCACATCTGGCAAGCACTGAGAAATGTAATGATCACTACCCTATTGCTTTTCCACCTATCAAGAATCCAAGGTGTTGACTGTAAGTTCACAATTTTAAAAAAATTAGAAAAAAAAGAACCTCAGGGAATCCTTTTTTCCTTAGAAAAATGATCTTGAAACATCATTTAGTTCATCTTTTTGATGGAAGGGGAAGCAGTGTTACACAGGACAAAGAAAAGTAGATTTGGAATCAGAGGACTGAGCCTCTGAGCTCTGCCAAATGTGAACTGTATGACTTTGGCCAGGTCACTTAACTACTCAAAGGAGTTTATGTAGATCCCTTATTACCTATGTGACCCAGATTCAAATCAGGCCTCATATAGTTACTGTGACCCAGAGCAAGTCACTTAATCCTATTTGCCTCAGTTTCCTCATCTGTCAAATGAGCTGGAGAAGGAAATGGCAAACCACTCCAGTTCTTTTGCCAAGAAATCCCCAAATGAGGTCACAAAGCATTGGGCACGATTGAAATGACCAATCAACACCACCAAATGACTTTAAGCCTTTGGCTTTCAGATTCCTCATATGTAAAATGAGGGCACTAGACTTATGACCTCCAAGTCCTCTATCATTGTCCTTTAGACATTCAGAAATATGGCTGGCTACCTCCTATTAAGTTTTTTGTTTTCTTTTTAAGGAAAGGAATTAATCACCTCCTTTTAACTATGTATTCTTCACCTTTTGAATGTATCCCTCCTGAATCCAGGCCTGTTTGATAACCTACAAATTCAACCTCAATTGACTGAGTACTTGCACTATGTATGGCACAATGTCCCTCTATTTGGCAGTCATGGAAAAGCTGGGTGGTGGTGAAGAAGAGAAGGTAATAACAGTTCAGAAATTATTAGCGTTAAGAAAGAAGATATAAGTTTTTCTGGAAAGACCCTCTTACGTCTTACTAACTTTTTCTTTTCTGATCTGCTTTCTTATCCAACCAAAGTAGTCACTGCTTACTGAACTGGTGAGTGGCTGCCTTGAGCCTCGAGTTCCTCAACACTGCAGCTTCCTGACTTATCTTTTTTTCCTGATCAGCTTCCAAGTTGCTGGCTCTGCAGCTGCCAAACTCAGCAGTATATACAAGCTAAGGTAGAACAGACAGGGCTAACTACCACCCCACCCCCAATCCCAGCAGGCAGAAATTCATTAATTTGGGTTGAAAAAGGGAAGATAATCAACTGAAAAATGAGAGAGAAACTGAAGAACTATTCACTGTATTTCTAAGGAAAGACTCAACAAGCCATGAAACCTCAATGTAACTGAATTAGACAGATTTCCCCAATTACATCTAGTTTCCCTCCAGGAACATAGCTAGATGACTTAGGGATAGATGTGGTATTGATAAATCATATTACTGGTATCCAGCACAATGAACAAGAATTAGCCTAGGTGTCACTAAGGACTATCTTACTAGAGTGTTGCAACAGACCTGGAATTCACTCTTAAAGTTTAACAATTTGCCTCAATGTCACTTTAGTCTAAAGCCCAGTTCAAATAATAGTTTACAGAAATCCCAGGGGAAATTCGACTAGGCAAACCCTGAATGGCTGAGGGCTGCAGTTCTTTCTTACTAGGTACTAATAAAACAGGACTATAGACAATTAGGCCCCAAGGTTTCCAAAAGCTTCATTGTCATTTATATAATCCTGTAGCATACTGAGCAGGCAAAGTCAATGTGTGGCTAACTTATGAAAAATTCATGCCCAGGGATGGCCCTTACTTTTAAACTCACATTTCCTATGATTTGGTTTCAAGAGCTTCACCAATTCACCAGTCCTCTAAATGAACCAATGGCCTTGACACCCTCCTTCAATGGTCAGCTTCTACTTTATCCCCTACCAAGCCTGGGAAATAAAAGAACAACTAGAATAGGAGTAGATATTTGGCACCCAGATCACAATGCTAAATAATGTATGACAAACCTCTTTAGGTGGGTATCCCCAATAGAACTGAAAGTATCTTTTCAAATTGATACACCTACAGCTAAAATTCAAGCCATTTTGGTCATTTAAAAACAAAGAATGATATTACTATCCTTGCTGAAATACTAGAAGTTTCTAGCTTAATATGGCAGGTGGCACTCTCTTCCCCTAGTGACTTGACTAGTCATTCAAGAACTCCTTTGACAAGAAAACTACACTGCCCAGGCAGAAAAGGAATCCATGATTTCAAGGTCCAGAAAGAACAGGGTCTACAGAGCAGGTATGAACTGAAATCATGGAAATGCATTACCTTCTCCCTTCCCACCACAACAAACACACACAGCTGTCTCAAAAATGTCAAGGAATGGAAACAATGTCCAAATGAGGCCTCAGGTTGGGAGATGCACAAGCAATGGCCCACGGGAGGGATTGAGATTGAGGTGGGGGTCGAAGGCTGAGAGGGAAAAGGGAAATGGGGTTAGACAACTACACTAGTCAAAGTCAGAAATCCTTACCTGAAGTTCACACCAGGCCACTTCCACCCAGGTCTCAGTGTCCAGCCCCTTGTAGACTGTCTTGAAAGAGCCCCGACCCAGCTCAATATCAAATTTGAGGAACCTGCCATCTGGGGACGTTGCCACCGCCTTCAAGTCGTCTTCATCATCTTCCTCCTCCTCCTCAGGCTCCTCTTTCTTGGTGGGCCCGGGTTCAGCCTTCACCTCCGCCGGAGCCGAGGAGGCTGCCACAGTGGCAATCTCCTTCTTCTCCACATCCTGGCTGCTCTCCGGAGCCGAAGAAGCTGCTACACTCGCAGTGGCCACCCCCTCCCCCAGGCTACCGGGGCCTGGGCTCGCCTCTTGGGCAGCTTCGGGGACCGGGGAGCCTGCTGGTGGCGGTGGGGTCCTGGGGACTTCAGGAGCCGCGCGCGCCCCTCCACCCTTAGCCCGCTCCGCAATGAGCCGGCGCGTCTTGGAGAGCAGCAGGACCTTGCGCAAGGGTTGCGGGGGTTGCGGGGATGGCTCCGGTTCTGGGGGCTCCAAACCCGGTAACTCCTCCTGGTCTGAGTCCACTACGCTGCGCCGCAGGAAGCGCTGGTGCACTAGCTTGGGGTCCTTGACGCACCGATTTGGAACTGCCCGGCTGCCCTTGGGCGCTGCTGCTGCAGCCACATTTATGCTGGGCTCCGGCATCTTCTTCGATTGGGGATGGGCACTGGGATCTGCTGCAGCCGAGGACTCTTCACCGTCCGCGTTGCCGCCGCCGCCGCCCCCCGGCTGAGCGTCACCGCTGGCCTCAGTCCGGGTTTCCATCAGCGATCCGGGGTGGTCTCTCCAGGCGGCATCGCGGTCCATCTCTGTAGGGCGCAGAGAGGGAAAGGGTGAGAACAGGAGGGGGATGGGAGAACTTCCCAGCCCAGCCTGTCACCTGCGGCGGCGGCGCGCTCTTTGACGCAGCCCCTTAGCGCCCGGGCGCAGGCAGGCTATCCGCCGACCCTGGGGGGCAGGGAGGGCGGTGAGACGGCACCCCCACACCACAGCCCACTCCCACCCCCACCGTGGCCCCTCACCCGGAGCCTCCAAGGGCTGCGGCCGCCAAGAGAGCTCCGGGAGCGTAGGAAAGCCTTGGAGGAAAAAGGGGTGGGGAAGAGGGGCGGGGGAGCTGGAGACACAAAGCTGAGCGCCCGCGCGCGGCGGGGGGCGCGAGGAAGCCTGGCCTGAGGGGGACCCGTCAGGGCAACCTAAAGAGGCAGCTCCCCCTCCCGGATGCGCCCCGAAGCCGGGGCTGGAGCCCAGGCCCCACGAGGGGAGACAGGCGGAGGTGCGTCCTCACAGAGACAACGAGGGAGAGAGGCTGCGGCGGCGGCTGGCCGGGCTCAAGGGCGGTTGCAGCGGCTGCGGGCGGCTCCACAAAGGAGGGCGGAGGGACTGACGGACGGAGGAGGGCGCTGGGGCCCGTGGGTGGGGAGGGGGCTGCAGCAAAACCCACACAAAGGCAGAGAGCTGGAGGAGTGGGGCGAAGAGGGAAGGAGAAAAGAGCTGAGGAAAAGGGAGGGGAAGAAGAGGAGGAGGAGGAAGAGTAGGGAGGGGGGAATATGAGCTGCGGTACTTACAGGGCGAGCTGGTGTCTTCCATCCCCGCAGCCTGGCCGGGCGGGAGGGCAGCTGCGCCCCGCTCTTCTAGGCAGGTCCCGAGCTTCCCTTCTCACAGTTCTCCTGGTACCTGGGCGCTTCTCTCCTCGCCGCTAGTCCCTGGGTTCGAGGCGCTGCGCTGCCCTGACCCCGCCCCGGGATTCTTCGAGTTCCCGCAGGAGACTGCGGACCTGCCTCCCGGCTCGCTTGCTCGGCTCCTGCCCCAGGTGTCCCGAAGCGGAGGGGGCGGTGCAGGGCAGCGTGGGGCAGCTGCTGGTTAATGAGCGCACTGAACAGCTAGCTCCCCAGCAACCCGGCACGGCAGCGAGGGAGGTGCCACCGCTCGCCCCGCCCCACCTAGTGCGGGGAGGAGGGGCAGAGGGCAGGGGGAGGAGCTTAGCTATTCAGGCCCCTTCTATTTCTGCCGACCAGAAGTGGTCTTCTGCTGGGGCTAGAGTTCGTCCTGTTTCCACCCCTTCTCTGCACCCTCCCCAACCAGAGCCTCTTATTTCTTAGCCACCACTTGCCCTATGAACTGGGGCAACAGTCCCGCCGTGCATTTCCCAATGTCACCTGAAGGGTGTCTGGAAACAGCATGAGATTAACGATAAGAGGGTCCAGGTTAGAATCCCCGCTCTGACTAGCCACCTGTGTGACCTTGAACACTTAATTTCCCTCAGTTTCTATAACTGAAGGATGAGGGAATTGGACCTGGTGGTCAGTAAATTCTAAATCTATTTCTCAATAATTCCTCAGAGAAGCAAACTGGCTTAAGGACTGGAGGACTTTCTCTCTACTTCTTAGTGTCTCAAGCAAGTGTTTTAGATAAGGCACCTTAAAAACCTAGGCAAATTAGTGCCAGCCAGGAGGGGTTTTCTATCTTGTCAGTTTCCCCACACTGAAGAACTCTCACAACCTTCTAAACCACCTCTTTCAAACAAAAAAGACTTGTGTTAGCAATGATCAATTACCATATGATACACTAGTATTAGGAGGTGACTTAAAAAATATTTTGTATGGTGCTTTCTTCCCTTTGCTTGCCCTTTTTTAGACTCTTCTTCAAGAATAGATTCTCATTGTAAGTTGTTTTGGTCAGTAAATAATATATTACATAAATACCAAATAAATACAAAAAGAGACATATATACAGTGATTTTCCCCTGCCTGTCAGCCCCCACCCCCACCCCCACCCCCCTCATCTGCACCGGAGGGATGGCCTTACCTTTTGATGGTGGCCACACCTGACAATCCACAGGCTCAGACAAAGCAGCAGCCCCACCCTTCCTTGAAGCTGGTCTCATCAGAACGCTGAGCTCAGACCTCCCCAACCCCATTCTGGTCTGGTTAGGAAAGCAGTGGCAACTGAGATCATAAGATTTTATAATAGCTAGTATTCATATAGCACTTTAAGTTTTGAAGAGCACTTTATATATGTTATCTCATCTGATCCTCACAACAACCCTAGAGGTAAATGCTATTATTATCTCCACTTTATAAATAAAACTGAGGCTGAAAGAGATTTGCCTTAGGTCAAGTAACTAGTAAGTTATGTAAGGTAGGTATTTTTTAAAGATCTGAATTAGAATTTAAACTTGGGTTCCCCAGTGTTCTAGCCACTAAATCATCTAGATCATCTAACCTAATTTGCTAATTTTCCAGAAGACTTTGTGGCTAAGTGCCTCTCCCAAGGTGAGAAGTAATTTAGTAACTAAATTCGGATTTGAGCTCATATCCTTTGATTCTAAGCCCCATGTGCTGCCTACCACCCTGAGTAAATACATTGTGGTGTAGTGGAAGGAGTCCTAGATTTGCAATCAGAAAGCTTCCAACTTTGCTACTAATTATGTGTGACCTTGGTCATGTCATTTCTCTATTCCATCCAAAATCCAAATCTTCCCATGTAAAATAGAATGATTATTTAGATTGTTTCTTGACAACATTTTCCATCTCCATAAGCCTATGGTTCTAGAATGAAACTCCATACTCTTCATATGTTCCTGGGTCTATAGACCTGAGAATTTTCACTTCCTTTCAGGATTCAGAGAGAGATCTACACTGAATGAGTTTGAAAGACCATCAGCCTGTCCAGAAGATGTAGCAGCTCTCCCCAGGGCATCAATCTGGCTATCACCAATTGTCTTTGGACATTTCAATTTGGATTCCCCAGAGATCTCTTTACCTTAGCCTATCTAAAACTGAGCTCATTTTCCCCATCACTAATCTCTACTTTTTTCCAAACTTCCCTATTTTTATTGAAGACGCCATCTTTCTTCCTGAATCTCAGGCTGTCAATCTGAGTGTTGTTCTGAATGACTCACTCTCCCACACTGCCCCCCCCCCCCCAATCCCATCAGTTACCAGATCTTGCCCTTTCTACTTTTCACCATCCCCTGTTTCTAACCCTTTCTCTCCACCCACACAACTACCACATTAATTCAGGCTCTCATTACCTCTTCCCAAAGACTATTGCAGTAGTCTCCTAATTGATCTCTTTGCCTCAAGGCTCTCCCCACTCCAATCCACTCTTCACAATGCTTTCAAAATAATTTTCCTTAAGCACAAAATGAACCATGTGCCCATTCCACTGAACCAACATCAGAGCTTCTGGGTAAAGTTTAGTTTAAAAAGCACCACATAACTTTGTCTCCAACTCCTTTTCCAGCCTCATTGGATTCCATACTCTGTAATCTAGTCAAACTAGTCTTCCTCACTCACAACGTTCTCCCAATTCCAGCCCTGGTTGTCTTCTCATATCTGGAATGCACTCCCTCCTTACCTCCACCTCACAGAATTCCTCTCTTCCTTAAAGCTACAGCGCAGGCACCATTTTCTACATGAAGCTATTCCTAGCCCTTTCAACCTTTAGGTCCCTCCATCTCAAACTACCATGTTATTTTGATAATTGTTTGTATTTATTTACTGTATATTTATTTTGTATGTATTTTTATGCATAATTATTAGAAAGTTAGCTTGTTTTAAGGGGGAATAGTGGCATTCCTTGTACGTGCACATCCAGCACCTAACACAATGCCTGACACATAGGAATTGCTTAATATTTGATGCTTCTCCTACTCCAGTCCATTTACTGAACTCATCCTGCCACCATTTCGCCCAAAAGGACTAGCAATATAAGCTCTAAAATCAGCTCAGCAAAGCTGTCCCTTCTGCAAACTTGAGGTCTCTTGGTCTAATGACTTCCTAAGGAGAAGGCTTTCAAGTATTCAGAGAGCTTATCAATAGGCCAGCTGCTTTCTTATGAATATGAAATTAAAAACAGAGTCCTTGTCTTACCCTAGTTTGTAGTCTAGCAAAACATACACAAAATGAAGCAAGAGAATAGCATATTAATACATAGTAACAGAGGAAAATTGGCTTTTCTAGACTACATGGAATAAATGTAAACAGATGACACAAGTTAATTGACATCAAGAGGGAGGGAGATACCTGGGAACTTTAATGTAACCGAAAACAAATATATACATTTTTTAAAAAAAGATTTGTCTCTGTTAAAATGTAACACCGACTATATCTACATATCAGATTATATAGACACAATTACTCTGTATAGTGAATTTAGAATATCCTACACATCACTCCCAAATCTAGCCAAGAAAGAACCAGCACCATTTCAAAGGCATGATCTTAGGAAAATCATTCTCTGCATCCCTGTCTTTGTCTATAAACATAGGTGGGGAAAATGAGATGAGCTGAATCATGGGATTTAGAACTGAAAAGAACTTTATGGTTGGTTTCCTTCATCCTCATTCATTCCAGAGATGAAGAAATAAACCCAGAGAGGCTAAGGACTTGTTTAAGACCACCCAACAAGTAGTAGTAGTGGAACCCAAATCTAGTTATGACTAGCTCTGAATTCACTTTAAATATAAACAGGGATTCAGGATTTTATCTGGGATGTGCTGGTAAATATTTAACAATCAGTTTTGGGGGAGGAGGAAAATATACACAATTCACTTTTAAGTATAATCTGCATTATTAACATTTTTTCCATCACTTTCTTAGGTCTAGACAATTAGTAAAACAATAAATCAAACCCTGGTTTTATTTTTCTTTTTCCAGTTTCCGAGGTGTAAATGCTCTCACTGAAAATTTAATCATCAGCTCCTTTTGAGCTGCTCATAACCCAATTATCCAGTCCTAAATTAATGCAAAAATTAGCTTCTTCTTTTGAAACTAATTGAAAGGAATCTAAATCTCCTACAATAAGACTTTTTAGCTCAGTTCTATCTGGAAAGTAGCTAATTATTACTAAGGATTCACCTATCCCATATAAGTGTTTTAAAAATCACTTCTCCTGAACCCTGAATCTACTTCCCCTCCCCAAATCTGCTTCCATGTTGTTTATGGACAGAATTATCTCTGAAGAACTACTATTTACATCTGCAAGTAAATCATATCTCAGAGCTCATACTAGTAGAGAAGTGGGTTCACAATTCAATTATATTCAACAAATATATAAGCACAAATGATATGCTGGGTACTGGGAATAACAGGACTGCAAAAAACACATCCCCTATGAGCAGGGAGCTTCCATTCTATTAGAATAGAAAATGAGAATGAAACATCAGTTTGGGAATAACTAAAAAAATTGTGACATGTGATTGTGACGGAATACTACTATGTTAGAAATCATGATCAGGTTAAATTTTCTTAATGGAAAGACCTGCATGAAATTATGAAAAATGAAATGAGCAGAACATTATATATTGCAATAGAAATAGTTTGAGCAGAACATTATATATTGCAATAGAAATAGTTTGAAGAATGATTTGTGCATGTCCACCTCCAAAGAAAGAATTGATGAATGGAAACAAGCAAAACATAGTTTTACATGTATATATACCATATATATACCCAGCTCTCACTTGTGGCTCCTAGTAGCTGCAGCAGTGGCCACACCCCAGGCAACAGCTTTGACAGGCCCGCTAAACCTTGTGAGAGTAGCCACCGGGTCATAGACCCCTGGTGAACTAGGGCTTTGCTCACTCAGCATGTGAAGATTGCTTCGGCTGAACAGACAGAAGAAACCAATAAGAAGGTTCAATGGCTGAGATGGTGACGCAGCAAAGCGCTGTGGAGTGCTTAGGGTGTGTTGGAGCACAAAAGACAACAGGGCCATCCAATGCAGCTGAGGAAGTCTCCAGGTGTAACGATTTTTCGTGCCACTGGATCCAGGCTTCCAACGCCGAGAGAGTGGGACTGTCTCTGTGCAACGACTTTTCCACTTAAATCTCCTTCACGCACAAGTGTCTTTGTGCACACTCATCTATCATAGATGAAAACACACAAAGACAATTGTCATCCTCGGTTACCAAGAGACTACTACTACTACATTATATATATATATATATATGTATATATATATATATATATGCACGTATATCTTTTTGTCTTAATTGGGAGAAGGAAAGGAGAGAGAGATACACCTGGGAATTTTAATGTAACAAACAAATAAATCAATACATTTTTTAAAAAATCACTGAACAGTACTACCTTCTCACCATTTCTCCAAGCCATTTAACTCATAGGATGATAAACTTTAGAGCTAGAAGGGACCTTCGAGATTGTCTAGTCTAATCATGTCATTTTACAGATGAAGAAACTGTGGCTCAGAAAATGACTTGCCAAAAGACATAGGTAACAAGTGACAAAGCCAGTTCCTCTGACTGTAATGACAGTGAGTTTTCTTCTGCATTGATATCTCATGCAAACTAAATCAGGCAGTTGTGAGATATGATTGAGCACAAAATCTTCACTCTTGTTTTTGTGGTACTATTACCCTAGTGAGGAAAGGGGCTGAGTTAATGTGTAAATTGAGATAATCCCTTGCTGTAGGGCAGCATTTCTCAGACTTTTTTTGGTTTCAGGACCCTTTTACACCCTGAAAAAGTATTAAGAACTCCAAAGAGTTTTTGATTATGTGAGTTTTCTTATTGATATTTTAAAACTTGGAAATTAAAGTGAATGAAATTTTAAAATATGTATTAATTAGTATAAATTATTGTAATTGTAATTTAATTAATTAATGTAAAAATAACAATACACCAAATTTATGTTAGTATACATAGTATGTGTGGGTATATATGTATACATATATATACTTTAAAAAAACTTGCCTTCTGTCTTAGAATAAATACAAAGTATTGGTTCTAAAGCAGAAGATCAGTAAGGGGTAGGCAATTGGGATGAAATTTTTTGCCCAGGTCACATAGCTAGGAAGTTATCTGAGGTCAGATTTGAATCCAGGACCTCCCATCTCCAGGCCCAGCTCTCTAACCACTGAGAAAACTGGCTGCCCCTATAAATAATATAGTCCAATGAAAAATACTATATTTTCCAAAACAAAAAAAAATGGTGAGAAGAATATTACTGTTTTTACAGATTTTTGCAAATTACTTTAATGTCTAGAAGACAGCTAGATTCTTATATTTATTTGTGCATTCAATTTCTTTTGATATATTGCTTTGTCTGAAGTACAATATGACCAAAGTGCAATATATGTAGAAAATCCAGTCTCACATAGATATGAAGTTGAAGAGGGAGGAGTATTTAAGTAGGCAAATAACATCTTAGAGTTATCTTTTTAAATGTTGACTTCAGAGAGGCTGGAAAGGATCTTGGGCAGAGGTATCTGGTAAATATTTAACAACTAGCTCTCCAAAAAGAGACAAATATTTGAATTTCCTCTATATTAACATTTCTTGAAAATAATAAACCCTATTTGTGGCATTTGCTGATTTCTGAAGTGTAAATGCTCAGACTAAAAATTTCACACTCAGTTTCTTAGAAATCTGTGCTAGCTGGTGGTTCCAGCACCACTATTCTCTAGGGCTCTAAAGAATCCACAGACCATACTTTGAGAATGATTGTTCTACATTGTTTTTGGCTACTCATTCTCTCACTCCCAGGTTCTTGAAAGAAGACACATTGAGTCCCATTGAGCTAAATTCCAGAGGATTTGATGTACTAAGTTAGATGATTCTTCTAAGGAAGAAGGCAAACCCAGCAACAATAGGAACACAATTACAAAACACTTTTCATACAAATAAAGTCAGACCTAAACAATTGGAAAAATATTAATTGCTCATGGATAGGCTAAGCCGATTTAATAAAAATAACAATCCTACCTGAATTAATTTACCTATTCCCTATCATGCCAAGAAAACTACCCAAAAATTATTTCCTAGAACTAGAAAAAATAATAACTAAATCCCTATGGAAGAATACTAAAGGAAATTAATGGAAGGTTGCTAGAATCATGAAGTAGGAAAGGACTCTGGAAGTCACCTAGTTCAATTCTGTCTTTCTCACACAACCCAGGAACTCATGGTTGGCCTGAGCTTGATCTCCCTCCAGTGACAAAGATCTCTCTCTGGTAGGACAACTGACTCTATAGTTAAACCATTTTTAATTGTTCTTCCTTGTTTTTCCCACAATTATCTCACTTTTAACTGATGCAATTCAAGTTAAATAAAGCCAAGCAATATTCTCTAAGCAACAACTATTTGCAAAGCACTATGCAGCAAGGGAGCAGTGGATAGAGTACCAGACTGGGAGTTGGGGAGACCTAGGTTCAAATATGACCTCCTGACTATATGACTGAGCAAGTCACTTAATCCCAATTGCCTATCCCTTACCAATACTTAGTATTCTAAGACAGGAAGTAAAGTTTGTTTGTTTGTTTTTAAAGACAGGATGCTAAGCACAGGAGATCTACAGACTGAAATAATCTCTGCCAAAGACTTTATAATCTACTAGAACTAGAATTTTATAATCTACTAGTTAAGTAAAGGTATTAATTAAATACATTTTGACTGTTTGCTATGAAAATGTTAAAGATAACAGTAGCTCTCCTTTATTTAATCTCTAGGGGCTACAAAGCATTTTCCCTACAACTCCATAAGGTACAAGAAGCCACAGATCACAGATGTTGAAACCGAGGCCCAAAGAAGCTCAGGTGACTTGGCCACAATCATGCAACTAACAAATATCAGACTGGACTAAGTCATCTCAAATTCTCCTTCTAGTTCTACCATAAGAGTTGTGCCATACTTAACCTCTCTTTTTTCTTATTTCATTCTTTGTTCTCTGTCTTCTAAAATGAAAAGAAGGTCATATACTATCATTTCTGAATTCATTAGACTGTCTCCTCAGGGACAATTCAGTGTCTTTTGTATAATTCTGAACGTTTTATGGCCAAGGTCCAGGTCTTTCTGACTTGCTTGTACAATTTTTCTACCCAACATGTTTCATTTGTAAGTGGTTACTTAGTGAATATCATTTAATGATAACTGTCACCTTGCTGCCCTCTGAGATACTCAATAAATGCTGAATCAATCTGTCTTCATTGTTTCACTTCTCGGTAGGGAGCTTCAGATGTGGAAAAATCCCATCTTGCCTAAGACTGAATAATGGGTATTTATAGTGGTTATCTAACAAATGCTTTTTGATTGATATATCAAAGGACCCTTTAAGCCCCAAATAATAAATAATCTATGTTTTAAAGTTTGCAAGTCATTTTACATACATTCGTCTATTAAAGCCTCATTACTAGGAACAGAGGAAAGGAGGGAGGGAAGAAAAGAATTTGGAACTCAACATTTTAGAAAACAAATGTGAAATATTGTTGTTACATATAACTGAAACACAAAATGGAAACTTTAAAATAAAATATTAACATCCTGTGAAGTACGTTCTATAGGTATTATCCATATTTTACAATTAAGGAAACTAAGGCTCAAAAAAAGGTCAAAGAACATAGGACCATAGATTTAGAGCTAGAAAAGACCTTAGGAGCCATCAAGTCCAGCCCCCCCCCCCTTTTACAGATACATCTGTCTTTATTATTTTAAATATATGAATTTAGGCACAGACTAGTCCAGCATCCATTCTACTTCACCTCACTCCTTCACTATATGGTCTTTGGATTCTATAATGTTTGTCAAAAGAATCTTAATAATAAATATCTGAGCATTTCCAAGAAAATTGTGACATCTCTTAAATGGTCTGGTTCTAGGCCTCATTCTTACTTGAGGACATCCTAAAATGGATCAGATGACTGCTTGAGCTCCCTTTGGGCCAGTAGAGAGAAGAATAAAAACTACCATATGGCAACTGATCTGTCTTTCATGTAAGTTTTAATGGTAATGGCTCACATTTTTGTTATACAGGATGGTTAAACCAATTTGCTCTCAACAGAAATTTGATCATCCTCATTCAATAGAGGAAGACATTAAGGTTCAGGAAAGTTAACTGTCTCTCCCAAGGTCACTCAGGAACTTTCTGAACGAGGAACCCTTGGTCTCTTGACTCTAAATCCAAAATCCCTTCATGTCATTCTAGCTTCCTTTAAACATGACAGGTTTAACTTGAGAGCTACATAAAGATAGGCCTACAAATAATAAAAGAACTAGGTAGAAAGGGGGAAAAAAATTAGCTTTTTTCAGAAATTTTGGTTATTGGCTTTTTGTGGTCTAATGAAAAGAGCATTCATTGAACAGTCAAGAAACTTGGACTCTGATCCCAGCTCTTCCACTAACTCTGCGACTTTGGGAAAGTAACTTTACCTTTCTTGTTCCCTTGTTTCCTTCTCTGCCAGAAGGGTATATTAATACCTCTCCTTTGGCTGAGAGTTTATCACCTAAATCTTTGGTTTGATCAACAGGAGGCTCAGCTCCAAACTTTCCACCATAACACCCATTCCTTTTGATTCTTAGGACCTGGGAAACACTCAATCTTTAAGGTTACTTAGCTTGCATAGACATTAAAAGGTAAATAATGGAGCCTTTATGACCTTCCATAGGTTTGCAAAATGAAATCCCCTGGGAAATTAGTCAGAAAGAGTAATTCTAGGCATCAGAGTCAATTTTGACTTCATTTACTTCCATGGGGCTTTGTCTTTCTTCCTTTATTTGATCCAGGTCTCCTATCATCTTTCCAACTATAGATCCTTTAGGATCAACTTTATTTCTTAGGCTTTATTTGAGCCTCCTTGGTTTTCTCCTTTGTAAAATGAGAAAGATGGAGTACATAATCCCTATGGTCCTTTCCAGCTCAAAAATCCCATGATCCTATATTTCTTTCTACTGTCTGTGTGATCTTGGGCAAGTAACTTCTCTTAGCCTTAGCATTCTTATCCCTGAAATAGAGATAATCCTGCTTCTTCACAGATGTGTTATAAGGAGCAAATGAGATGACGCATGTTTTATGCTTTGCAAATCTTAGGGTGTTATTATGTTGCTATTATTATGAATAATAAAATGAGGAGGTTGGGATGGATGATCTCTAAAGTCCCTTCTAGTTCCATATCCTATTATTTCATGGCATTATGCTGTTTAGTTGTCTGAGTCATGTCCGACTCTTTGTGGCCCCATTTGGGGTTGACTTGACAAAGATACTGGAATTGTTTGCCATTTCCTTCTTCAGTCCATTTTACCTATAAGGAAACTGAGGTAAATAGAATTAAGTAACTTACCCAGGGTCACACAATTAGTATATGTCTAAAGTAAAATTTGAACTCAAGAAGATGTCTTCTTCATTTCTAGCCTTGTGCTCTACCCACTGTACCACCTAGCAGTCCCAAAGTATTATATTTAATATAAAAAGGAAAGTTCCTATTTTATAGAACTTCACAATTTCCAAAGCACCTTTAATAGGTTGAGGAATGGTTCTTCCATGATCAAAATCTCCCTGAGGTCAGGAGACTTTTTCCAATTCCATTTTTTTAATTCCCCAAGATCAAACATCATGCTTTTAGACTACTTTTACACTTCATAAAATTTTAGTGAATATGTGAAAGAAGGTGTTATATGAAACTAATTCTTTTAATATTCTAATCCATTCATTTTAGTGGTCTGTGTAATTTTTTAAAACTCTGGCTTGTTTCTCCTCTTTTAAGAAATCTTATAATGATTAAAATGTAATATTAGAGGTACAGTTAGGTGGCTCAGTGGATAGAGAACCAGGTCTAGAGATGAGAGGACCTTGATTCAAATCTGGCCTTGGATACTTCTTGGCTATGGGACCCTGGGCAAATCACTTAACTCCAATTACTTAGCCCTTATTGCTCTTCTGCCTTGGAATCCACATTCAGTATTGATTCTAAACAGAAGGTAAGAGTTTTTTTTTTTTTTAAGTAATATTAGAAATATATTTGGGGCAGCTAGGTAGCACACTGGATAGAGCTCCAGGACTTGTGTTGGAAAGACTTGCGTTCAGATCTGGCTTCAGACAATTCCCAGATGTGTGATCCTGGGCAAGTCTCTTAACCTCAGTTACCTAGCCCTTATCACTCTTCTGTCTTAGAATCCATATATATTAATTCCAGGGCAAAAGATGAGTTAGAAAAATAGTAGAATGTTAGATAACGGAGGGAACTCAGAGATCATTTGTTCTGGGATAGGAACAATATCACTTTTATATTCTGCCTCCTGAAGGCTGGTCTAGTTTTTCCTTTAAAGGTATTAAAACTGCCCTTGAGACTTAATTGGTCCAGGGGAATAAGGCTTGAAGGAGCTTCCTGGTTGCCCAAGTGCAAACCTGTCTGTGGGAACTGAAAGCCTCTCCCCCTTAATCTTCCGACCACCAGCATGGCCAACACAATGTCAGGGGAGCCTGGCCCAAGTGAATCAGAGCTGTATCCTGACTGAATATCCTTTCCATGCTAAGTAAACTGCTTTACTGAACTGTTAGAGGCATCAGGATGTGATTCACTTCATTTAATTTCTGAACCTTATGCCTTAGACTAGCTTGGTTCAGGCTCAGTTCACAACCTTCATCCAACCCACTTTATCCATTTTACTGAAGAGATAACTGAGGCCCAGAGGGGATTAATGACTTGCCCAAGGAACCCACAATTAGTCAGCAAAAAAACTAGAGCTGGAACCATCCCTCCTCCTCATTCCAGAGAGCTCCTTTCTACCACATCAGTTTTCTTCCTAGCAGGCTGGCTGGTCCAATCTATATTGCTCTTTAGTGCCATCTACAGTTTGAAAGCTTCTTGAGGACAGACAAGCCTTGCTAAATCAACTTCACACAGAGCAGAAGAATTCTACTTTGTCCAATGAGCGCCCAGCAGCTTCAGAGCTCCCTTCCAATCAAAATCGCCCCAGAATCTGTCAGAGCAGCTTTCTCCTCGGCTTTGCTTCCAAGTAAGAGAGTAGTCTCGCCTCTGCTGCTCCCATTTTGAGCCACTCATCTCCTCCTCCTCCTCTAACCTTCTAGATCAGGCACTCAGTAGTGGTGTCCAATCTCTAATTCAGGCTGAGAAACCTCATTCCAGAATTCTAGCAGCTGAACCAACAACATACAATGGCTTTTCCTGTCATTCCCAAATTATTCTTTGATTTGCAGTTTGTTATAACCTTCAAAAACACTGAAAATAGTCATATGTAAATGAGATCTATAGAATACATTATGGCTACCTTCACCTTCTGTCAGTGATTTTGTTTCTAAGCTGCAGCAAAAAAAAGTCCTCTGAATACATTTAACGGAGGCACTGTATTCTCTCACATTCCCAGCACTTTCTCAAAGCTGCTTTTCTCAAGCAAATTTCCTTTTCTTGCCCTTTATTGGCAAATAAAATGTCCAAACAGAAAAGGAGTACCTTTCAATTCCATTATTGAAAAAAAGCTTAATTCTCACAAAATTTCTGTCCATTTCTTCCTTGTTTTTCTGCTGTTTTCTTTGTCTTATTGCTGATTGGTCATGTTTGACTCTTTGTGACCCTTTGGGGGTTGTCCTAGCAAAGATACAGAGGTGGTTTGCCATTTCTTTCTCTGGTTCATTTTACGAATGAGGAAACCGAGGCAAACAGAACAAAAGTGAATTGTCCAGTATCACACAATTAGTACATGTCTGAGGTAGATTCGAACTCAGGAAGATGAGCCACCCTGATTCCAGACTCTATCCACTGGGCCACCCAACTGTACTTTCTTCACGAAATTAAAAATTACAATGATCTTATCTTCCCTGGATGAGCTCAGGTGCTACCATCTTCCTAACGTCTCACCTTTAGTCATTAACAGTACTTTATCCATACCTCCCCAGTGCTCTTCTCATTTTCTAATTAATTTCGTGAGTATTTGTGTCCCTATGCTCTGCCTTTTACTAGTCTTGAAGTCAGAGGCCATGCCTTGTTCAGTGTGGTATCCCTCCTAGTGCCTAGAACAAAGCCCTGCATATAGCAATGTTTAATTAATGTTTGTTGAATGACTGAATGGGGGGTGGTGAGAAAAGGCCTCCTGGGTGAAATCAGGCCTGAGCTGGAACTTGAACAATGCATATATAGACTGTGAAGGTCTCATGGTTAAGGGCAAAATTTGGACAGACAGAGAAGACTCTTGACAAAAAAAATAGCATGAGCAAAGCTTAGAGCTGGGAATGACATGGCATACTTGGGGGCCAGTGAGGCTATGTAGACTAGGGACATAATTTGAACCTGGTATGGATAAACCAAGTGGTAAAATGAGGCACTCAAGCTCATAAAATTAGAAGTAGAAGGAATCTTAGAGATTATCCAGGTCATCCTACTTCCTTTATGCCTTTATAACCTCCATAGAGGTTAAGCGACTTGCCCAAGTTTTATCTAGGTTCTTTATAGCAGAGCTGGGGTTCAAATCCCAGTCCTCTGACTACAAGTCCAGCCCTCTTGACTTTGCCTTTCACTGTTTTATGGATATATTTTGCTTGCTTTGGTCTTAGGGTATGACAGTCAGAATCTTTAATACCGAAGGGCATATTACCTGTGGGGAGTGGGGTTGAGGTGGAACAGTGGAGATGCTACCTTATTCTTTTCTAATTGAAGAGAATTTTGCTTATGAAAGGATCTCATGGCATATTGTGACTATGTAAAACTGCTGAATTGAAATAGAAAACTCAGAATCTTGAGGTCAGAGTTGGAGAAACCCTCAGAGACCTTCCCAGTCCAACACTTTCATTTTACAGATGAGGAAACTGAGGCCCAAAGAGATCTCACAGGTAACAAATATCAACGTGGGATTTGAACTCAAGTATCCTGACTCTTAGGTCTAGATTTCTGTCTATTATTAATAGGTAAGCTACTCTTTTAGAAAGAAAAAAAATCACTTGATGTATTAAAATAGTGGCATAAACTTCCCTTATCCTTTCTTCTAGTGGTCTTTGGTGAGGTGAGGGATGAAATCAGGAACTTTGCTTGGAAGCACTGATTGAATTAGCCCTAGGAAAGCAACACTTGGAAGACAAAGCAAGCCTGGTCACAACATGACCAGCCTCTGACATGTTATGATGTGTAAAGAATTTAAGAATGGAATGAGTTAAGCTTGGGGTTTAGGTTCCTCAAGGGCAAACAGAGACCTTGAGGCTTCTGTCTTTCTCCTAACAACACATCCCAACCAGGTAACATCACTACACAATGTAGGCATTGTTCTGCTGTCTCATTGCTCCTTGATGCATTAGAACCAGTCGTGGAAGTGCTCTGTGATGTGGTGATTCACACAGAGTAAAGTCTATAAAAAGAGCATCATTGCAATGAAGCTGGACAGAGAACATTGCAACCCAGAAGAGGGAGAAGTCAGAGGAGAAAAGCTGTTGATGTTAGTGAACTTTAGAGGATCCTATGAAATCTAGCTCTGTCTTCTCCCCTGTCCCAAAGCTAATGAGACAAGGAGACCATAGTATTACTATCCAGGGGAAGTGAAGATTTAAGAGAGAAATGAACAGATCCACTTAAGCCAATGAATTAGAGGGGAGACACTGAAGGACCAGTCCAAGGAGTCTTACTAAGGATACAGATGGGAGGTTGCAATATTTGACCAAAGGAAGATTTGGTTATCTGAAGGCAAAACAAGGGTTTTAGGATCTCAGACATGGAGAAGAGAAGGGAAAAGATGGGAACAGAAATGAGACAAAGAAAACAGGAGGGTTTACAGTCCCAGATCAAGGTTCTTCTCCCAATTCTGCTCAGATATTGTTGGGTTTTCTTTGTTAAAAAAAAAAAGACAAAAAAAACCTTCCCCTTTTTAGGCCTTAATTTCATCATCTTTACTGAGAGGGAGGCAGGATCAGGTCATCTCTAAAGGCTCTCCCTTCCAGTTCTAAAATGCTCTTCTAGGTCTCTATGGACAGGCTCTCCAATATGGTTGTTTTTTGTTTGTTTGTTTTTTGTAACAGGCAAAGGTTGATATCATAGTTGAGGGCCAAAATTAGAGCAGGTATGAGGAGACTTGATCTTTATGCTATAAAATCCCTGTTCATGGGTTTTCCAAAAGAATAGAATTGTGGGTGAGGATAAAAAGGGGGGGGGAATCAAGTTTTTATTAATGTTTTTAAAGAGCAGATAAGGCAAGAATGCTTTGTTAGCAGGGTTCCTATTGTTCTCAGGCACTAGTAATGCATGGAAAAGTACTAACCACATTCAGACTATAACAAAGGTGGAGCAACCAGAGTTTTAGCCCAAGGTGCCTAATTTAGATGGCATAAAATGTACTTGTAGACCTTCAAGGAGCATAGAAACAATCAGAACTTGGCATCTGCTTTAGAGAAATAATTCCTTAAAACAGGAAGCTGCCAGATAGAGGGCTGGGAGTTCAGTGAACATTTTCTTCCTCCTTTCTCTGCTCCCAACTTTCCCTCCTCCACTGTGACAGCCAGTCCAGCAGCACTCTAGCTACATGAGTCCCAGGGTCTTTATTTTTCCCACAATGGGGTCCCCTGTATTATTGAAGTGGGATAAATGTCTTGCTACCTCCAGTCTGTATCCTGCCCTAAGTGTAAAACATTTTAAAATTCCTAGTTACATCTCTGGACACTGACCAAGCCCTTGAGTGGAATTTCTAGTTTGAAAGGAGTTAGGGTTGGAATTGTATCTTATACGTTCAAGCAAAGCATAATCATAGGATCTAGAGATAGGAAGGATGTTGTTTACCTTCTTATCTTACAGAGAAGGAAAATGGGGTCTATGGAAGGAAAATTTCTTGTAAGTTAGAATCATAATTCACTCAGAGCCTCTGATCCTAAATCTAGTATTCTTTCCACTAAATCATGCTGTTTTTCTGTTCTGTTGTGGGGAGCTCCAGGTATTTAAAAAAAATATAAAGTATAAAAAATACTTTTTAGTCTTGAATTAAAAGGGATGATTGTAAATATTTAGCAACCAGCTCTCTTGGGGGGGGATGTATGTAGGACACACTTTGAAGTTTAATCTGCATTGTTAACATTTTGATCACTTTTGTAAATATAGATAATTAATAAAACAATAAACTAAGTCCTAATTTGTGTTTTCTGAGGTGTAAATGCTCATACTGAAAATTTAACCTTTAGCTCTTATGAGCTGGCTAAAAGTCACTCCAGAATATCTCTGGTTTGGTTTTTTATTTTTATTTGGGGGGGGGACTTAACATAGATTTAGTCCTTTCAGGTGAAGAACTCAAGAACTCTGTACACAGACGGATATACTATGGTACAATGGAATGTAATGGACTTCTCTAGTAGTAGCAATGCAATGATCCAGAACAATTCAGAGGGATTTTTGAGAAAAAACACCATCCACATTCAGAGGAAGAACTGTGGGAGCAGAAACAGAAGAAAAACAACTGCTTGATCACATGGGTTGAGGGGGATATGATTGGGGACTTAGACTCTAAACCATCGCCCTAGTGCAGATATCAATAATATAGAAATAGATTTTGATCAAGGACACATGTAAAACCCAGTGGAATTGTGTGTAGGATATGGGAGGGGGTAGGGGGAGGAGAAGGAAAGAACATGATTCTTGTAACCAAGGAAAAATATCCTAAATTGACTAACTAAAATTAAAAATTAAAAAAAAAAGATTATCAGTTCAATCCCTAACATTCTTTCTATTGCAATGGCACATCATGTCCTCATTCTTGGATTACCAGATGTCTCCTGTGGGAAGTTATTAGTTAGAAATTAGAAATCTGTAGTTAATTAGATGTGTAGAGCCCTCCATCTGCTCAGGCCAGCATCTGCAGAAGACACTTTGCAGGTGAGAGCCCTCCTTGAGATAAGTCTTACTCACTCATTTCATCTTATTCAATAGGCAGGGACAGGCTCAGCTTGGTTGGTGAAGACTTGGAGGAAGCTGGAGGTTGGTTCATGCTGATCTTTGGTTTTGGCTCTGGGTTTCAGAGCCAGAAAATGTTCTACCAAAAAAAGTGTTCTACCACCACATTAGATTATGTAGGGGCGGTCAGGTGGCTCAGTGGATTGAGAGCCAAGCCTAGAGATGGGAGGACTTCCATTGGAAAAGAGAACCCAACATATAGCTAGAAACAGGATAACTAGGGAAAGCAATCCTGTTACATTGGAAATTGGAAAGACACACTTCCTGGAAGTGGCAAATGAAACATTTGGTGTTAAGGTTCAAACTAAATCATTAAATGTTATGGGAAAAAACTGGTGGAACTGAAGAGGCTGGGGTTAACACCTCACACGCTTACAACCCCAGTTGGGATTGCTAGGAGTAAAGAAGTGTTGGGGCAGACCTGGAGCTGTGGGTTAACTTTGCCCTCAAATGGATTTATATGGAAACCACCTGTGAGGACCTTCAGGCTAAGAGAGTATTGAGTTAACTCTAAGAGACTGCTGGGGAAAGCCCAGAGATCCTTCTTCCTTTTACTTTCAATCTCCTTGCCACTGGGCTTTACCTGCTTTTATCTTACTGTGAACTGTTTTGTAACTGCCTTGAGTACTGCTATTACCTGGGAGTGTTTAAAGATGTTTTTATTAAAGGTATTATTTATTTAAAGCCTCAGGCTCTGGATGACCAATTGCACCAGAAGCAGAACTGCAGCAAGGTCCCTCCAGATGGTAAACCATGTCTGTAAAGCACCTTACTAATATTGAGATCTACTCATGCCCCATGGGGACCTAATGAGGAACTCTTCACTGCACCTTAGGGCAACACATTGCTCATTCCCAATTCTGAAATTTTTGTCCTTGTTCTTGTCTTTGCTTGGAATCTCCTTTCTCCTTCCCCCCCCCCTTTAAATCTGAGAGATCCTTCAAGGGCCTCCTGGCCCCCCCCCATTCTTCCCCATCCCCCCACCCCCCCCAGCTCAGGAAGGATTTCTCCTTCCTTTGAACTACACAGAGAGATTGGATCAGAGTGCCTTGATCAACTTGGGCTAACAAGGTTGTGAGCCTTTGCTTTGACACTTCCATTGGGCAGGTTGTGGCCATGCCCACTTGAACATTTCTGGACTTATTTTGGATCCAGTAGACATTTGTGGGAAGGATCCCCTCGTGTTAGCTCTATACAAATGGAGTGCGTTGTACCTAAGAGAAGACCGTGTATTCGTGTGCTTGTGGTATGTGTGTGAGAGACAAACAGATATCATATGTGTGCTGCTGCATCAGGAGGGTGGGCTGCCAGCCCATGACTCAAAATGAAAAGAGGAGAAAAAAAGCAAGACTGAGACTACAAAGCAGCGAGCCTGTTTTATTTTTCTTCTGGAAAAGGACCTCGGAAACCCAGATATAACTCAGTTGGGAGGCACCTGCTGAACCTGAAGCAGGTGTTTAAGTATAGTTTCAGGGGAGGCACCTAAGGGGCTCACAATCTAACACCCAATCCTCTCCTCCTCCTGGCTTGAGATCACCTTCCTCAACCCAGTCCTGCCCCTCTTCCATGCTCATGCACACCTCTCAAAACCCAAGCAGCCTTGTACATACCTCAAGCCAAGTAGCTGGGTAGATTTAGCCTATGTGGCAGGGTGGAGGGGAATTGGGGGGGCGGGGATTGTGCTTGACTTAGTATTTCCTGACCTGTTCTTTGTAGCAAGTGTGCAGAAAAGAGAAAGAAAAGGGGAAAAAAGGAAGGGGGAGTGATGAAGGGGATTGCACACCCAGCACGAGTCCCCTTCAGGAGTAAACTAATGGCTGTTTTGGAGCAGTGTCAGTCACTCAATAAACATTTAAGTTTATATTATGTGGAGCCAGTTAGGTGGCTCAGTGGATTGAGAGCCAGGCCTAGAGATGGGAGGTGCTCCATTCAAATCTGACCTCAGACACATCCTAGCTGTGTGACCCTGGGTAAGTCACTTAACCCCTGTTGCCTTGCCCTCACTTTTTTCTGCCTTGGAATCAATATACAGTATAATTTCTAAGATGGAAGGTAAGGGTTTAAATCTAAAAAATGTCAGAGGAAACACTGTGGGAGTAGAAACACCAAAGAAAAATAACTGCTTGAATACATGAGTTGAAAGGATATGGTTGAGGATGTAGACTATAAATGAACACCCTAGTGTAAACAACAACATGGAAATAGGTCCTGATCAAGGACACATGTAATACCCAATGAAATTTTGCATTGGGAAGAGTGGGTGGAGGGGAGGGAGGAAAATATTGTGATTTTTGTAACCAAGGAATAATGTTCTAAATTGACTAAATAAACTTATTCAAATGGGGGGGGGAATAAATAAATAAATTTAAAAAATGTTTTTTAATGTCTATATTATGTGTCAGGAATAGTGCTGATACAAAGAAAGCTCAAAGTTCCTGCTCTCCAGGTTCTGACAGTCTAGTGAGGGGCAGCAAATACATACAATCAAGCTGCATAGAGGATAAATTGGGACAGAGAGGAGGCACTAAAATGAATGGGGAATGGGTCAGGAGAAGGGGAACTCCTGAAAGCACTAATCTTAGAGAGATAAGAGAAACTTAGACTCTAGTGCTCCAGAGTCACAGAAAATTAATTTCCAGGCAACACCAACCTCTCGGAGAAAGAAAGCCTGCTCATGGCCATGTAGAGCTGTAAGGAGCAGCCAGGGACTGAAGCCATGATAAAAAAAAAAAAGGCCAGGACTTTGCTCTCTTCCATTATCATGAGTTTCTTAGACGGTGAAATTCCAACAGGAAAGTTGCAACCCCCTGGTTCATTTTACTTCCTGAGAAATTAATTCCTCACTGTAGTACCATGAGACTGAATGTCTATGAGTCTTTAGGGATGAAAGTGAGATTCACAGAAATACTTTCCTTTCAAAAAAAGCTCAAAACATATGCCATGTTTTAAGTCTAGAAGACCGTAGGGGACTTGGTAAAGACTGGACTCAGAGGAGGAAACAATTGTATTGATTACTTATAGATTGCTATGTGTTTGGGGCATTTTTAGAGGGAGGTAGAATAAAGGCTGCCCTACACTCAATAGGCACATTTTTATCTTGAGTAAGTTATGTGGGAAGTAGGGGATCTTTTCATCCACATTTCTATAACCAAGGTGATCAGGAAAAAGGAAAAGAATCTATATGTTCCAAAATATTTGTAGCAGCTCTCTTTGTGGTGGCAAAGAACTGGAAATGGAGGGGATGCCCATCAATTGGGAAATGACTGAACAAATTGTAGCATATGAAAATGATGGAATACCACTGTAAGAAATGACGAGTAGATTAATTTTGGAAAAATGGAAAGACCTACATAAAATTGTGAAGGGTAAAATGAGTAGAACCAAGAGAATATCATATAAGAAACAGAAATATTGTTTAAAGAGTGACTTGTGTATGTCCACCTCCAGAGAAAGGACTGACAAATAGAAGTAAGACAAAGTTTTATGCCTATCTGTATTTATCTATTGTTGTCAAATAGTACCTTCTTTGATGAGGAGCAATAGTATGAACTGGGTATTTTAAAGTAACAAACAATTAAATAAATTTAAATTTTAAAAGATATACTATATTATGTTCAGAGTATTTCTCAGAGTAGATTCTGGGTGGGGGCTAAGTGAGACAAACATAATTGGGGGATGTACACCCAAGATTGAATCCAGTTCATGTAAGTCTAGGGGGCAATTAGTCATAGGCTATATTTCTTTATTTTGTTAAGCCTTATCTTCCATCTTAGAAAAAATACTGAGTATTGCTTCCAAGGGCTAGGCAATGGGGATCAAGGGATTTGTCCAGGGTTGAATAGGTAGGAAGTGCCTGAGGCCAGATCTGAACTAGGATCTTGTGACAGAGGCGGGCAAGTAAGAAAAGTGCCAGGATGAAGAGTGTGAAACTGATCACCTCAACAGGGGAGGGGTCCCAGGAGTTTGGAATCTTGAGGAACAGAAGATTCTGGCTGGAAGAGTCGGAAGAAGCTGAAGAGAGAAGGTTGAAAAAGACTTTCTCCTGAGGGTTACTCACTTTTCCCCATCTGTGACTGGAAATCCTTCCCCCCAACATTTCCCAATTGAAAAGACTATAGAAGAGGAAACCTGAGAAAGATATTTTGAATCTCTGTCAGACTTTACCTCAGCTCCTGTTGCCCTGAGTCTGAGCTGTGACCAACTGGCCAAACCCAGGATGAGTCAACCTGACTTTCTCTCAGGGGGCTCAGGCTGCCAAGGCCTGAGTTCCCCCCAAACTTGAGGAGGGAGGGGAAAGGGTTTAGATAGAGACAGGGATCCCCTTTCCCCCACTTTCCTCTCCCATTCTTTCCTTGCTAGTTATTCCTTTGTATTACCCTGATTGAGTTGACATTAAATAGTTATCTTTTCCTCAAGCTGTGAATCAAGTGTGAGTGAACAGATCAAGGGGAGACCCTTTGGTCTCAAGTAGTGGAAGGGGGACAAGAGGGACAGAAGAATCTGAGAGAGCAGCCTTAGCTAAGGAGGGAAGGCAGAAGGAGGAAAATCTTCAAACCCCCTCTCCTCTCTCTGAGCCAACCTTAAACATCAGCTGTCTCCCCTGAACGCTGCTTTGAGAAGGAAGGTCTCCTCTTTTCCTCTCTCTCTCTATTCTCAATACTTAACCCCTCAACTACAAAAGAACAACCCCTCAAATACAACCTGAGTCTCTAGGCCTGGGTCTCAATCCACTGAGCTACCCAGCTGCCCCCCATCCCATCTGTTTTGAACAATTTTATCTTGTCATTTGTGTATTTAAAATTGATGTTGTCTGTTCTTCAGACACCTGATATCTCATTTGATTCTCAGGGCAATTGAATAAGGTAGAACATACTATAAGATTTAGCATTTCCATTTTACAGAGGAGAAAACTGGGGCTCAGGTTAAGTGATTTGCCTGTGATCAATAGTATCACCTAGCTAGAAAATGTCTGAGGTCAAATTTGAACCCAAGACCTCCTCTCTCAAGACTTGGCTTTTAATCCGCTGAGCTAAAAGGCAGTGTGTCTAATCAACAAATTAAAAATGATCATCTGTTAAGTGCCTGCTATGTGTCGTACATAGTATATAATAGGCACAAAGAGGAAACAAAGACAGACATTAAACTTTCCCTACCTTCATAGAGCTTAAACTTTATTAGGGAAAATACACACACACACACACACACACACACACACACACACACACACACACACAGAGGAATTAAAAATCAATGCAAAGGCATTTCACTTGTTGGGAGGGGGATGGAAGGGAAGAGCACTAGTGACTGGGGAGAGTAAAGCAAGAGCCCCTAGAGGCTGCCCTTGATTTTATCCTTGAAGGAAGCTCAAGAGGAGGTGAGGAAGGAGTATATTCCAGACAGGTCTGGCCTCATGCATTTTTCAGTGAATATGCTTCATGCCTAGTTTTTTGTTGGGCTCAGGGGGGAATCACATCTGAGCAAGTGAATCTTTTAGCTCTGTTATTGTTGGGAGATCTGCTTCCATGAAGGGAGTTGGGACAGGTTTCTGACTTTTCAGGGTCCAACAAGTCTGAAGGAAGTCCATTCCTTGGCCCCCACGATTTCCCCCCTCCTGGGTCAGGCAATCTCTAAGCTCCACCATGTGGCATGGTGAAGAACTAGTCAGTTCAGAAGTCTGTGGCCTCGTCCATCTATGAAACCTTTCTTCCTTCTGTTTGGTGCTTCTCATTTTTACAATGAAGCATTTGTATCCTCACTTAAAAAAAAATGATATTGGATTTCTACATTACCAGATGACCTGGCAAAGGCAGATCATATCAGGGAACAAGAGGAAGGACAAATAGGTTGTTCCGGATAATGAGGGTTTTTATTTTTTCTGACAAGGATCAGTGAAAGAACTTCTCAGAAAATCAAGCCATGGCTAAGTAATGAATACAGTAAGCTATACTCCTATCTTAAAAATAAAATAAGATAGAATAAAACAAACAAAAGCAATTCTACTCTCTCTCTCTCTCTCTCTCTCTCTCTCTCTCTCTCTCTCTCTCTCTCTCTCTCTCTCTCTCTGTTGAGACATTTGGTAAAAAAGAAAAAGTCAGGTTGCTGATTTATAAAGTTCGGCTTAATGGCTGTTTTTTTCTTTTTCTTTTCTTTTCTTTTCTCTTTTCGTTTCTTTTCTTTTCTTTTCTCTTTTCGTTTCTTTTCTTTTCTTTTCTTTTCTTTTCTTTTCTTTTCTTTTTTTAACTCTCACTTTCCATCTCAGAATCAATACTATGTATTGGTTCCAAGGCAGAAGAGCAGTAAGGGCTAGCCAATGGGGGTTAAGTGACTTGGCCAGGAATATACAGCCAGGAAGTGTCTGAGTCCAGATTTGAAACCCAGGCTTTCTGTCTACTGTGTCACCTAGTGCCCCAGAGTAGTTTTTTTTTACCCTTATTTTCTCACTTAGGATCAATATTGGGTATTGGTTTCAAGGCAGAAGAGTGATAAGGGCTAGGCGATGGGAATTAAGTGACTTGCCCATGATTACCTAGCTAGATTGTTATTTTTTTCTTATAAGTCCTCCCACAGCCACCCTAGGATGATTGATTTAGTGCTGGAAGGGTCTTTAGAAATTCTTGATTCGAATCCCTCATTTTACAGATAATGAAACAGCCTGAAAAGAGGCTGATTTGTGTATGAGACAAGTATTAGAACTCAGGACTATCTGTCTCTTTAGTGAAGTGCTTTATCTATTTTGCTATCCTTTCTAGCTAAGAACTCTTTGGTACCAGGACAAACTTTTGCTCAAGGACGTTTTGGGGGAGCTATTCTCATTCTACCCCAATCTCCCCCAAATGAAATACAGGAGAAAACATGTTGGATTTGGTACCATAGACTTGGATCTGAATCCTCACCCTGACCCTCATTATCTTTGTGACTTTGAATAAATACTTCACCTCCCTGAATCTCAGTTTCCTCATCTGGAATATGAAGGATCTGGGCTAGATGACTTATCCTTTCTGATTCAAAATGGGTTATTCCTTGATCTTCTTCCTTATTGACATCATGGAGAGAGAAGCCAAGTAAATACAAAATGTCCCCAGAGTCAGTTTTCAGTTCTTAAAGCTTAAAACTACACTAAAATTTTTGGGACACTGTAAATTGATATGATTAAAGAAGGCATTGGGGGCAGTAAGGTGGCTCATTAGATAGAATACTGGCCAGATTCATCTCTCCAAGTTAAAATCTGACCTCAGATACTTAGTTATGTGACCCTGGGCAAGTCACTTAACCCTGTTTCCTTCAGTCTCCTCATCTGTCAAATGAGCGGAAGAAGGAAATGGCAAACGATACCAGTGTCTTTGTCTCTCAATGGGACCACTAAGAGTCAGCTAAGACTGAAAAAATTGAACAATAACAAAAAAAGAAGGGATTGGGTACCAGGCAGGTGTGGATAAAAGCAAATCTTGACACTTTCTTAATGCCAGATCCTGAACCACTGAGTATATTTCCAACTGGAACACAAACTAATCAATTTGAATTGAGTCCTGGGGCTATTCCGCAAATGAACTGGGCAACCCCCCTCCAAGCAACCTTAAGATACTGACTAAGGCGGTAACTAGGAGTCTTGACAGTCTAAAGAAACCATTTCCAATTTTCACCCAGCTTGCTCCCCATAGGCTGGAGATTAGTTCTAACTGAGCTTGCATTAGAAACACCAGAGGAGCCAACTATTCTGAATCTGAATGTATTTTTTTTCTCCTTTAGCACTATCTTCAGCATGCTCGTCAGTTATCAGGTTTTTTTCCAGTGGCATCATTCCAAATTCCTTCTGTGAGCAGCAAAAAATGGGATAACTGAAATGTCATAGACTAGAGGTTCAGTTTGGTTCAGAGTTTCTAGATTCATATTGATTCCCTGCCACTTTCTTCTCATAACACAAATGTAAAATTCTGAAAATTCTGATGAAATAGGGGCGGTTTAGAGGCTCAGGGGATATGGAGCCAGGCTTAAAGACAGGAAGTCCTGGGTTCAAATTTGTCCTAAAACACTTCTTAGCTATGTGAACCTGGACAAGTCACTTAATTCCAATTGCCTGGCCAGTATGGTTCTTCTGTCTTGGAAGGGGTATTTACTATCAATTCTAAAATAGAAGATAAGGATTTTTTAAAAATTCTAATAAAATAAATCTCAGAAATACCAACTGACCAGAAAAAGTGTGGTAGTATAGAAAGAATACTGGATTTGGATTTATAATACTCAGGTTTGAATCCCTACTCTCTGATGAAGATACTACTTGTTAGCCTGGGTGAGTCATTTTAATTCTAAGCATCAGTTTCTTCATGGGTAAGATGGGGAAAACAATTGTACTTCCCAGGATGGGTACAAAGAAAAAAAACTTTTTATTATGAAGTACAATATATACATATTCTATTAATAGAACTAATTATAAAATTATAAACATAAAATACTTTTTTTTTAAAACCCTTACCTTCCATCTTGGAGTCAATACTGTGTATTGGCTCTAAGGCAGAAGAGTGGTAAGGGCTAGGCAATGGGGGTCAAGTGACTTGCCCAGGGTCACACAGCTGGGAAGTGTCTGAGGCCAGATTTGAACCTAGGACCTCCAGTCTCTAGGCCTGGTTCTCAATCCACTGAGCTACCCAGCTGCCCCCCATAAAATACTTTTAAATGAAATTTTGATATTTTGATGGGCATAAACATTTTGTTGTTGAATCATTTCAGTCATGTCTGACTCTTTGTGATCCATTTTGGTATTTTCTTGGCAGAGATGCTGAAGTAGTTTGCCATGTCTAGCTCATTTTACATATGAGTAACTGAGGCAAGCACAGTTAGACTTGCCCAGAGTCATATAGCTAGTGTCTGAGGCTGAATTTGAACTCAGGTTTTTCTGTCTCCAGGCCCAGGGCTCCATTCTCAGTACCACCTAGTCACTCCATCAACATAAAAATAAGAAATCCTTAGGTTACTTGGTTAAATGAATAGATAAGAATGATTTTCAATTAGCACATCAATGATCTGTAAATAGGTATTTCTAAAGTTCTTAGGGAGATGGGAAGATTGGTTGTCCTCTGAAGAATTTTGAGTATTCTATATATAATCTTGTTTGTGTTATCTATAAAGAAAGAATTTTAAGAAGCAAAGACAATTTCCCACATAGCATAATCACACATTCTGAATCAGTGGGGTCTGTCTGAATTAATTAAGTTCTTTTGTACATTTTTTTTACAGGTTGCTGAAAAAATGAATGTTAAAAGTCCTTCTACTTAAAAATAAAAGCCTGCCAACCTTTATTATTTATTATAACTATGAAATATGAGAGAGTTTGTCATGGATAGAAAGCTGGCCTTGGAGCCGGGAAGACTTGAGTTCTTGTTCTATCTTTGATACATATTGACTGTGTGATGCTGGACAAATAAATTCCTTAACCTTTCAATTCTCTAAGACTAAGTTGCAGAAAAGATGCTTACTCATCTTGGTAGGTGAAACTCTTCACTGGAATCTTCTTTTTTTAATTTAATTAATTAATTTAGAGTATTTTTCCATGCTTACATGAATCATGTTATTTTCCTCCCCTCCCCCAACCCCCAGTAGCCAATGAGCAATTCCTCTGGGTTTCACATGTGTCATTGATCAAGACCTATCTCATATTATTGATATTTGCACTAGGGTGATGGTTTAGAGTCTGTATTCCACTGGGATCTTCTTACAACAAATGAAACCAGGTCCAGTCTAGATCTCCATGAAATGTACTATAAGAATATTCACTCTTAGGAACTCTGTCAGCAATTGAAATAGATGCAACAAACATTTATGGATAGCTTCCTCTATGGAAGGCACTGTCATAGCATAATGGTGGACTGGCCAATGGGGGCCCAGTCCTGTGAGCATATGCAGTCTGCTCTGATGCTAATTCCCCAAATATTTTTGGGGAGACTTCTTTCAGAAATGCATTCAGTTCATTGGAAAATCTCCTTTCTAGGTGCGTTTTTCTGGAGATAGTGTTCCCAGAGTCCCAGAGCTTGCCTCTGGGATGGTATTTTGTGCATGACTCTGTGGGAGACAGTAGAGCAGTCTCCCTTGTCCTGACTTGTTCTTTCTAACTACTTTGGTGGTTCTGCATTTTTCAAGATTGAAACTCCCTAACTGCCATGTAGCCTGGGGACATATCATTGTACTGTTTCTTCTGTCCTTAATTTTAGGTAAAGAAGTATAAGAGATGAAGTGACTTGGGGGGCTTTGAAAGATCTGGAGAGCCACAAAAAGGCTAGGGTTGAATGTCCATTGCAGAGATTGCCATAGTCATTCCAGTTCAACCAAAGGAAGATCCAATATATGACAGCCCGATACTGAATCAACCAGGTGGTCAAGACACTTACATGCTACAAGTGAGAATGGGACCAGTCCATTACCCATACCTCATTTAAAAGTGAACTTGGTGGGAAGAATATGTGTACCAGCCACTTTAAGATTGAGCCCACTGGGGACAGCTAGGTGGTACATTGGATAAAGCACCAGGCCTGGAGTCAAGAGGTTGTAGATTCAAATCTGACCTCAGACACTTCCTAGTTTTGTGACTGGATAAGTCACTTAAGCTCATTTGCTTAGTCCTTGCCTTTCTGGTTTAAGAGTTGTTACTAAGACAGAAGGTAAGGGTTTAAAAAAAAAAAGATTGAGCTCA